>NC_092551.1:0-308571 GCF_037038585.1 Patagioenas fasciata | reverse complement strand
TTGTGATACTATAGAGACCCCCCCTTGTGCCCAGTACCCATTGTGACACCGTGGGTACCACCCTTGTCCCCAGGGCCCATTGTGACATCCTGGGAATCCCCCCTTGTCCCCAGGGCCCATTGTGACATCCTGGGAATCCCTCCTTATCCCCAGGGCCCATTGTGACATCCAGGGGACCCCCCCTTGTCCCCAGGGCCCATTGTGACATCCCAGGACCCGCCATTGTCCCCAGGGCCCACTGTGACATCCTGGGGACACCCCCTTTGTCCCCAGTGCCCATTGTGACATCCTGCGGACCCCCCTTTGTCCCCAGGGCCCATTTTGACATTCAGGGGACCCACCATTGTCCTCAGGGCCCACTGTGAGGTCCCAGGACCCCCCATTGTCCCCAGGGCCCATTGTGACATCCTCGGCACCCCCTTGTCCCCAGGGCCCATTGTGACATTCAGGGGACCCCACATTGTCCCCAGGGCCCATTGTGACATCCTGGGGACCCCACTTGTCCCCAGGACCCATTGTGACACTATGGGGACCCCCCCTTGTGCCCAGGGCCCATTGTGACACCGTGGGTACCACCCTTGTCCGCAGGGCCCATTGTGACATCCTGGAGACACCCCCTTGTCCCCAGGGCCCATTCTGATACCGTGGGGACCCCCTTTGTCCCCAGGGCCCATTGTGACATCCTGGGGACCCTCCTTGTCCCCAGAGTCCATTGTGACATCCAGGGGACCCCCTTTGTCCCCAGGGCCCATTGTGGCACCATAGGGACCCCTTTTGTCACTGGGGCCCATTGTGACATCCCAGGACCCCCCCTGGTTTCCAGGCCCCATTGTGACATCCTGGGGACCCCCTTTGTCCCAAGACTTCATTGTGACATCCTGGGGACCCCACATTGTCCCTAGGGCCCATTGTGACATCCCAGGACCCCCCATTGTCCCCAGGGCCCATTGTGACATCCTCGGGACCCCCTTGTCCCCAAGGCCCATTGTGACATCCTGGGGACCCACCCTTGTCCCCAGGGCCCATTGTGACGTCCCAGGACCCCCCATTGTCTCCAGGGCCCATTGTGACATCCTGGGGATCCCTCCTTTTCCCCAGGGCCTATTGTGATGTCCCAGGACCCCCCATTGTCCCCAGGGCCCATTGTGACATGCTCTGCACCCCCTTGTCCCCAGGGCCCATTGTGACATTCAGGGGACCCCTCTTTGTCCCCAGGGCCCATTGTGAGATCCTGGGGACCCCCCCTTGTCCCCAGGGCCCATTGTGACGTCCCAGGACCCGCCATTGTCCCCAGGGCCCATTGTGACATCCTCGGCACCCCCTTGTCCCCAGGGCCCATTGTGACATCCTGGGGACCCCCCCTTGTCCCCAGGGCCCATTGTGACGTCCCAGGACCCCCCATTGTCCCCAGGGCCCATTCTGACATCCTGGGGATCCCTCCTTGTCCTCAGGGCCCATTGTAGATGTCCCAGGACCCCCCATTGTCCCCAGGGCCCATTGTGACATCCTCTGCACCCCCTTGTCCCCAGGGCCCATTGTGACATTCAGGGGACCCCTCTTTTTTTCCAGGGCCCATTGTGACATCCTGGGGACCCCCCCTTGTCCCCAGGGCCCATTGTGACGTCCCAGGACCCCCCATTGTCCCCAGGGCCCATTGTGACATTCAGGGGACCCCCCTTTGTCCCCAGGGCCCATTCTGATACCGTGGGGACCCCCTTTGTCCCCAGGGCCCATTGTGACATGCTGGGGACGCTCTTTGTCCCCAGGGCCCATTGTGACATCCTGGGGACCCTCCTTGTCCCCAGAGCCCATTGTGACATCCAGGGGACCCCCTTTGTCCCCAGGGCCCATTGTGGCACCATGAGGACCCTCTTTGTCACTGGAGCCCATTGTGACATCCCAGGACCCCCCTTTGTCCCCAGGGCCCATTGTGACATCCTGGGGACCCTCCTTGTCCCCAGAGCCCATTGTGACATCCCAGGACCCCACTTTGTCCCCAGGGCTTATTGTGACACCATGGGGATCTCCCTTGTCCCCAGGGCCCATTGTGACATCCCATGACCCCCCTTTGTCCCCAGTGCTATTGTGAAATCCTGGGGACCCCTTTTGTCCCCAGGGCCCATTGTGGCACCATTGGCAACCTCTTTGTCACTGGGGGCCATTGTGACATTCCAGGATTCCACTTTGACCCCAGGGCTCGTTCTGACACCTTGGGGACTCCCATTGTCCCCAGGGCCCATTGTGACATCCTGGGCAACCCCATTGTCCCCAGGGCCCATTGTGACATCTGGGGGACGCCCTTGTCCCCAGGACCCATCGTGGCACCGTTGGGACCCTCCTTGTCACTTGGGCCCATTGTGACACTATGGGGACCCCCCCTTTGACCCCAGTGCCCATTGTGACATTCTGCGGACCCCCCTTTGTCCCCAGGGCCCATTGTGACCTTCAGGGGACCCACCATTGTCCTCAGGGCCCATTGTGAGGTCCCAGGACCCCCCATTGTCCCCAGGACCGATTGTGAGATTCAGGGGATCGCCTTTGTCACTGGGGCCCATTGTGACACCATGGAGACCCCCGCTTGTCCTCAGGGTCCATTGTGACATCCTGGGCACCCCCCATTTTCCCCAGGACCCATTGTGACATCCTGGCCATCCCCTTGCTCCCAGGGCCTGTTGTGGCACCATGGGGACACCCCCTTTGTCCCCAGGGCCCATTGTGACATCCCAGGACCCCCCTTTGTCCCCAGGGCCCATTGTAGCACCATGGGGACCCCCTTTGACCCCAGGGCCCATTGTGGCACCATGGCAACCCCTTTTGTCCCCAGGGCCCATTGTGACATTCTTGGACCCCACTTTGTCCCCAGGGCCTATTGTGACACCATGGGGACCCCTCCTTGTCACTGGGGACCCATTGTGACACCACGGGGACCCCCCCTTGTCCTCAGGACTCATTCTCACATCCTGGACACCCCCCATTGTCCCCAGGGCCCATTGTGACATCCACTGCACTACCTTGTCCCCAGGGCCCATTGTGACATTCAGGGGACCCCTCTTTGTCCCCAGGGCCCATTGTGACATCCTAGGGACCCCCCCTTGACCCCAGGGCCCATTGTGACGTCCCAGGACCCCCCATTGTCCCCAGGGCCCATTGTGACATTCAGGGGACCCCCCTTTGTCCCCAGGGCCCATTCTGATACCGTGGGGACCCCCTTTGTCCCCAGGGCCCATTGTGACATGCTGGGGACGCTCTTTGTCCCCAGGGCCCATTGTGACATCCTGGGGACCCTCCTTGTCCCCAGAGCCCATTGTGACATCCAGGGGACCCCCTTTGTCCCCAGGGCCCATTGTGGCACCATGAGGACCCTCTTTGTCACTGGAGCCCATTGTGACATCCCATGACCCCCCTTTGTCCCCAGTGATATTGTGAAATCCTGGGGACCCCTTTTGTCCCCAGGGCCCATTATGACACCATGGGGAACCCCTTTGTCACTGGGGGCCATTGTGACATTCCAGGATTCCACTTTGTCCCCAGGGCTCGTTCTGACACCTTGGGGACTCCCATTGTCCCCAGGGCCCATTGTGACATCCTGGGCAACCCCATTGTCCCCAGGGCCCATTGTGACATCTGGGGGACGCCCTTGTCCCCAGGACCCATCGTGGCACCGTGGGGACCCTCCTTGTCACTTGAGCCCATTGTGACACCATGGGGACGCCCCCCTTTGTCCCCAGTGCCCATTGTGACATCCTGCGGACCCCCCTTTGTCCCCAGGGCCCATTGTGACATTCAGGGGACCCACCATTGTCCTCAGGGCCCATTGTGAGGTCCCAGGACCCTCCATTGTCCCCAGGGCCCATTGTGACATCCTCGGCACCCCCTTGTGCCCAGGGCCCATTGTGACATTCAGGGGACCCCTCTTTGTCCCCAGGGCCCATTGTGACATCCTGGGGACCCCCCCTTGTCCCCAGGGCCCATTGTGACGTCCCAGGACCCGCCATTGTCCCCAGGGCCCATTGTGACATCCTGGGGATCCCTCCTTGTCCCCAGGACCCATTGTGACGTCCCAGGACCCCCCATTGTCCCCAGGGCCCATTGTGACATTCAGGGGCCCCCGTTTGTCACGGGGGCCCATTGTGACATCCCAGGACCCCACATTGTCCCCAGGGCCCATTGTGACATTCAGGGGACCCCACATTGTCCCCAGGACCTATTGTGACATCCTGGGGACCCCACTTGTCCCCAGGACCCATTGTGACACTATGCGGACCCCCCCTTGTGTCCAGGGCCCATTGTGACACCGTGGGTACCACCCTTGTCCGCAGGGCTCATTGTGACATCCCAGGACCCCCTATTGTCCCCAGGGCCCATGGTGACATCCTGGGGACGCCCTTTGTCCCCAGTGCCCATTTTGACACTGTCGACACCCCCCTTTGTCCCCAGAGCCCATTGTGACATCCAGGGGACCCCCTTTGTCCCCAGGGCCCATTGTGGCACCATGAGGACCCTCTTTGTCACTGGGGCCCATTGTGACATCCCAGGACCCACCCTGGTCCCAAGGGCCCATTGTGACATCCGGGGGACCCACCTTGTCCTCATGGTCCACTGTGACAGCCCAGGAACTTACTTTGTCCCCAGGGCCCATTGCGATATCTGGGAGACCCCCTTGTCCCCAGGGCCCATTGTGAAACCATGGGGACCCCCCTTTGTCCCCAGGGCCCATTGTGAGATCCTGGGGTCCCCCCCTTGTCCCCAGGGCCCGTTGAAATGTCCCAGGACCACCCTTTGTCCCCAGGGTTCATTGTGACATCCTGGGGACCCCATTTGTCCCCACGGCCCATTGTGGCACCATGGAGACCCCGTTTGTCACTGGGGCCCATTGTGACATCCCAGGACCCCACTTTGTCCCCAGGGCTTATTGTGACACCATGGGGATCTCCCTTGTCCCCAGGGCCCATTGTGACATCCTGGGCAACCCCATTGTCCCCAGGGCCCATTGTGACATCTGGGGGACGCCCTTGTCCCCAGGACCCATCGTGGCACCGTGGGGACCCTCCTTGTCACTTGGGCCCATTGTGACACCTTGGGGACCCCCCCTTTATCCCCAGTGCCCATTGTGACATCCTGCGGACCCCCCTTTGTCCCCAGGGCCCATTTTGACATTCAGGGGACCCACAATTGTCCTCAGGGCCCATTGTGAGGTCCCAGGACCCCCCATTGTCCCCAGGGCCCATTGTGACATACTCGGCACCCCCTTGTCCCCAGGGTCCATTGTGACACTATGGGGACCCCCCCTTTTGCCCAGGGCCCATTGTAACACCGTGGGTACCACCCTTGTCCCCAGGGCTCATTGTGACATCCCAGGACCCCCCATTGTCCCCATGGCCCATTGTGATATTCAGGGGACCCCCCTTGTCCCCAGGGCCCATTCTGACACCGTGGGGACCCCCTTTGTCCCCAGGGCCCATTGTGACATCCTGGGGACCCCCTTTGTCCCAAGACTTCATTGTGACATCCTGGGGTCCCCCCTTGTCCTCAGGGTCCATTGTGACAGGCCAGGACCTTACATTGTCCCCAGGGCCCATTGTGATATCTGGGGGACCCCCTTGTTCCCAAGGCCCATTGTGACTTCCTGGGGACCCCCCCTTGTCCCCAGGGCCCATTGTGACATCCCAGGACCCCCCATTGTCTCCAGGGCCCATTGTGACATCCTCGGCACGCCCTTGTCCCCAGGGCCCATTGTGACATCCTGGGGACCCCCCCTTGTCCCCAGGGCCCATTGTGACGTCCCAGGACCCCCCATTGTCCCCAGGGCCCGTTGTGACATCCTGGGGATCCCTCCTTGTCCCCAGGGCCCATTGTGATGTCCCAGGACCCCCCATTGTCCCCAGGGCCCATTGTGACATCCTCTGCACCCCCTTGTCCCCAGGGCCCATTGTGACATTCAGGGGACCCCTCTTTGTCCCCAGGGCCCATTGTGACATCCTGGGGACCCCCCCTTGTCCCCAGGGCCCATTGTGACATCCTGGGGACCCCCCCTTGTCCCCAGGGCCCATTGTGACGTCCCAGGACCCCCCATTGTCCCCAGGGCCCATTGTGACATCCTGGGGATCCCTCCTTTTCCCCAGGGCCCATTGTTGCGTCCCAGGACCCCCCATTGTCCCCAGGACCTATTGTGACATTCAGGGGACCCCCTTTGTCACTGGGGCCCATTGTGACACCATGGAGACCCCCGCTTGTCCTCAGGGTCCATTGTGACATCCTGGCCACCCCCTTGCTCCCAGGGCCCATTGTGGCACCATGGGGACACCGCCTTTGTCCCCAGGGCCCATTGTGAGATCCCAGGACCCCCCTTTGTCCCCAGGGCCCATTGTGACTTTCAGGGGACTCCACTTGTCCCCAGGACCCATTCTGATACCGTGGGGACCCCCTTTGTCCCCAGGGCCCATTGTGACATGCTGGGGACTCTCTTTGTCCCCAGCGCACATTGTGACATCCTGGGGACCCCCACTTTGTCCCCAGGGCCCATTGTGACATGCTGGGGACCCTCCTTGTCCCCAGAGCCCATTGTGACATCCTGGGGACCCCCCCTTGTCCCCAGGGCCCATTGTGACGTCCCAGGACCCCCCATTGTCCCCAGGGCCCATTGTGATATGCTGGGGAGCCCTCTTTGTCCCCAGGGCCCATTGTGAAATTCAGGGGACCCCAACTTGTCCCCAGGGCCCATTGTGACATCCTGGGGACCCCATTGTCACCAGAGCCCATTGTGATATCCTGGCGACCACCCTTTGTCCCCAGGGCCCATTGTGATATCCTGAGGACCGCCCTTTGTCCCCAGGGCCGATTTTGACATTCCGGGGACGCCTCTTTGTACCCAGGGCACACTGTGACATCCTGGGGACCCCCCCTTGTCACTGGGGCCCATTGTGACGTCCCAGGACCCCCCATTGTCCCCAGGGCCCATTGTGACATCCTGGGGATCCCTCCTTGTCCCCAGGGCCCATTGTGACGTCCCAGGACCCCCGATTGTTCCCAGGACCCATTGTGACATTCAGGGGGCCCCTTTGTCACTGGGGCCCATTGTGACATCCCAGGACCCCACATTGTCCCCAGGACACATTGTCACATCCTGGGGACCCCACTTGTGCCCAGGACCCATTGTGACACTATGGGGACCCCCCCTTGTCCCCAGGGCCCATTGTGACACCGTGGGTACCACCCTTGTCCGCAGGGCTCATTGTGACATCCCAGGACCCCCCTTTTTCCCCAGGGCCCATTCTGATACCGTGGGGATCCCCTTTGTCCCCAGAGTCCATTGTGACATCCAGGGGACCCCCTTTGTCCCCAGGGCCCATTGTGACATCGCAGGACCCCCCTGGGCCCCAGGGCGCATTTTGACATCCTGGGGATGCCCCCTTGTCAACGGGGCCCATTGTGACGTCCCAGGACCCCCCATTGTGTCCAGGGCCCATTGTGACATCCTGGGGATCCCTGCTTGGCCCCAGGGCCCATTGTGACGTCTTAGGACCCCCCGTTGTCCCCAGGGCCCATTGTGACATCCTGGGGACCCCCCTTGTCCCCAGGGCCCATTGTGACATCCTGGGGATCCCTGCTTGGCCCCAGGGCCCATTGTGACGTCTTAGGACCCCCCGTTGTCCCCAGGGCCCATTGTGACATCCTGGGGACCCCCCCTTGTCCCCAGGGCGCATTGTGACATCCTGGGGATCCCTCCTTGTCCCCAGGGCCCATTGTGACGTCCCAGGACCCCCCACTGTCCTCAGGACCCATTGTAACATTCAGGGGACCACCTTTGTCACTGGGGCCCATTGTGACATCCCAGGACCCCACTTTGTCCCCAGGGCTTATTGTGACACCATGGGGATCTCCCTTGTCCCCAGGGCCCATTGTGACATCCCATGACCCCCCTTTATCCCCAGTGCTATTGTGAAATCCTGGGGACCCCTTTTGTCCCCAGGGCCCACTGTGACATCTGGGGAACGCCCTTGTCCCCAGGACCCATCGTGGCACTGTGGGGACCCTCCTTGTCACTTGGGCCCATTGTGACACCATGGGGACCCCCTCTTTGTCTCCAGTACCCATTGTGACATCCTGGGGACCCCACATTGTCCCCAGGGCCCATTGTGACATCGCAGGACCCCCCTGGGCCCCAGGGCGCATTTTGACATCCTGGCGATGCCCCCTTGTCAACGGGGCCCATTGTGACGTCCCAGGACCCCCCATTGTGTCCAGGGCCCATTGTGACATCCTGGGGATCCCTGCTTGGCCCCAGGGCCCATTGTGACGTCTTAGGACCCCCCGTTGTCCCCAGGGCCCATTGTGACATCCTGGGGACCCCCCCTTGTCCCCACAGCCCATTGTGACATCCTGGGGATCCCTGCTTGGCCCCAGGGCCCATTGTGACGTCTTAGGACCCCCCGTTGTCCCCAGGGCCCATTGTGACATCCTGGGGACCCCCCCTTGTCCCCAGGGCCCATTGTGACATCCTGGGGATCCCTCCTTGTCCCCAGGGCCCATTGTGACGTCCCAGGACCCCCCACTGTCCTCAGGACCCATTGTAACATTCAGGGGACCACCTTTGTCCCCAGGGCCCATTGTGACGTCCCAGGACCCCCCATTGTCCCAAGGGCCCATTGTGACATCCAGGGGACCCCCTTTGTCCCCAGGGCCCATTGTGACATCCTGGGGTCCCCCCTTTGTCCCCAGGGCCCATTGAAATGTCCCAGGACCACCGTTTGTCCCCAGGGTTCATTGTGACATCCTGGGGACCCCATTTGTCCCCACGACCCATTGTGGCACCATGGGGAACCCCTTTGTCACCGGGGCCCATTGTGACATCCCAGGACCCCACTTTGTCCCCAGGGCCCATTGTGACATCCTGGGGTCCCCCCTTTGTCCCCAGGGCCCATTGAAATGTCCCAGGACCACCGTTTGTCCCCAGGGTTCATTGTGACATCCTGGGGACCCCATTTGTCCCCACGACCCATTGTGGCACCATGGGGAACCCCTTTGTCCCCAGGGCCCATTGTGACATCCCATGACCCCCCTTTATCCCCAGTGCTATTGTGAAATCCTGGGGACCCCTTTTGTCCCCAGGGCCCATTGTGGCACCATGGGGAACCCCTTTGTCACTGGGGGCCATTGTGACATCCCAGGATTCCACTTTGTCCCCAGGGCTCGTTCTGACACCTTGGGGACTCCCATTGTCCCCAGGGCCCATTGTGACATCCTGTGCACCCCCCTTTGTCCCCAGGGTCCATTGTGACATCCTGGGTAACCCCATTGTCCCCAGTGCCCATTGTGAGATCTGGGGGACGCCCTTGTCCCCAGGACCCATCGTGGCACCGTGGGGACCCTCCTTGTCACTTGGGCCCATTGTGACACCATGGGGACCCCCCCTTTGTCTCCAGTACCCATTGTGACATCCTGGGGATCCCTCCTTGTCCCCAGGGCCCATTGTGACGTCCCAGGACCCCCCATTGTCCCCAGGGCCCATTGTGACATTCAGGGGACCCCCTTTGTCACTAGGGCCCATTGTGAAATCCCAGGACCCCACATTGTCCCCAGGGCCCATTGTGACATTCTGGGGACCCCACTTGTCCCCAGGACCCATTGTGACACTATGGGGACCCCCCCTTGTGCCCAGAGCCCATTGTGACAATGTGCGTACCACCCTTGTCCGCAGGGCTCATTGTGACATCCCAGGACACCCCTTTGTCCCCAGGGCTCATTGTGACATTCTAGGACCCCTCTTTCTCCCCAGGGCCTATTGCGACACCATGGGGAACCCTCCTTGTCACTGGGGACCCATTGTGACACCATGGGGACCCTCCCTTTGTCCCCAGTGCCCATTGTGACATCCTGGGCAACCCCATTGTCCCCAGGGCCCATTGTGACATCTAGGGGGACGCCCTTGTCCCCAGGACCCATCGTGGCACCGTGGGGACCCCCATTGTCCCCAGGGCCCATTGTGACGTCCCAGGGCCCCCATTGTCCCCAGGGCCCACTGTGACATCCTCTGCACCCCCTTGTCCCCAGGGCCCATTGTGACATCCCAGGACCCCACTTTGTCCCCAGGGCTTATTGTGACACCATGGGGATCTCCCTTGTCCCCAGGGCCCATTGTGGCATCCTCGGCACCCCCTTGTCCCCAGGGCCCATTGTGACATTCAGGGGACGCCTCTTTGTCCCCAGGGCCCATTGTGACATCCTGGGGATCCCTCCTTGTCCCCAGGGCCCACTGTGACATCCCAGGACCCCCCATTTTCCCCAGGGCCCATTGTGACATTCAGGGGCCCCCGTTTGTCACGGGGCCCCATTGTGACATCCCAGGACCCCACATTGTCCCCCGGGCCCATTGTGACATTCAGGGGACCCCACTTGTCCCCAGGACCCATTGTGACACTATAGGGACCCCCCCTTGTGCCCAGTGCCCATTGTGACACCGTGGGTACCACCCTTGTCTGCAGGGCTCATTGTGACATCTCAGGACCCCCCTTTGTCCCTAGGGCCCATTCTGATACCGTGGGGATCCCCTTTGTCCCCAGAGTCCATTGTGACATCCAGGGGACCCCCTTTGTCCCCAGGGCCCATTGTGACATCGCAGGACCCCCCTGGGCCCCAGGGCGCATTTTGACATCCTGGGGATGCCCCCTTGTCAACGGGGCCCATTGTGACGTCCCAGGACCCCCCATTGTGTCCAGGGCCCATTGTGACATCCTGGGGATCCCTGCTTGGCCCCAGGGCCCATTGTGACGTGTTAGGACCCCCCGTTGTCCCCAGAGCCCATTGTGACATCCTGGGGACCCCCCCTTGTCCCCAGGGCCCATTGTGACATCCTGGGGATCCCTCCTTGTCCCCAGTGCCCATTGTGACGTCCCAGGACCCCCCACTGTCATCAGGACCCATTGTAACATCCTGGGGACCCCATTTTCCCCAGGACCCATTGTGACACTATGGGTACCCCCCCTTGTTCCCAGGGCCCATTGTGACATCCTGGAGACCCGCCCTTGTCTCCAGGGCCAATTGTGACGTCCCAGGACCTCCCATTGTTCCCAGGGCCCATTGTGATGTCTGTGGGAGCCCCCTCTCTTCCCAGGGCTCATTGTGACTCTCAGGGGACCCCACCTTGTCCCCAGGGCTGATTGTGACATCCTAGGGCCCCTCTGTGTCTCCAGGCCCCATTGTGACGTCCCAGGACCCCCATTGTCCCCAGGGCCCATTGTGACATCCTGGGGTCCCCCCTTTGTCCCCAGGGCCCATTGAAATGTCCCAGGACCACCCTTTGTCCCCAGGGTTCATTGTGACATCCTGGGGACCCCATTTGTCCCCACGGCCCATTGTGGCACCATGGGGACCCCGTTTGTCACTGGGGCCCATTGTGACATCCCAGGACCCCACTTTGTCCCCAGGGCTTATTGTGACACCATGGGGATCTCCCTTGTCCCCAGGGCCCATTGTGACATCCCATGACCCCCCTTTATCCCCAGTGCTATTGTGAAATCCTGGGGACCCCTTTTGTCCCCAGGGCCCATTGTGGCACCATGGGGAACCCCTTTGTCACTGGGGGCCATTGTGACATTCCAGGATTCCACTTTGACCCCAGGGCTCGTTCTGACACCTTGGGGACTCCCATTGTCCCCAGGGCCCATTGTGACATCCTGGGCAACCCCATTGTCCCCAGGGCCCATTGTGACATCTGGGGGACGCCCTTGTCCCCAGGACCCATCGTGGCACCGTGGTGACCCTCCTTGTCACTTGGGCCCATTGTGACACCATGGGGACCCCCCCTTTGTCCCCAGTGCCCATTTTGACATTCTGCGGAAACCCCTTTGTCCCCAGGGCCCATTGTGACATTCAGGGGACCCACCATTGTCCCCAGGGCCCATTGTGACATCCTCGGCACCCCCTTGTCCCCAGGGCCCATTGTGACATTCAGGGGACCCCTCTTTGTCCCCAGGGCCTATTGTGACATCCTGGGGATCCCTCCTTGTCCCCAGGGCCCATTGTGATGTCCCAGGACCCCCCATTGTCCCCAGGACTTATTGTGACATTCAGGGGATCCCCTTTGTCACTGGGGCCCATTGTGACACCATGGAGACCCCCGCTTGTCCTCAGGGTCCATTGTGACATCCTGGGCACCCCCCATTTTCCCCAGGACCCATTGTGACATCCTGGCCATCCCCTTGCTCCCAGGGCCTGTTGTGGCACCATGGGGACACCCCCTTTGTTCCCAGGGCCCATTGTGACATCCCAGGACCCCCCTTTGTCCCCAGGGCCCATTGTAGCACCATGGGGACCCCCTTTGACCCCAGGGCCCATTGTGGCACCATGGCAACCCCTTTTGTCCCCAGGGCCCATTGTGATATTCTTGGACCCCACTTTGTCCCCAGGGCCTATTGTGACACCATGGGGACCCCTCCTTGTCACTGGGGACCCATTGTGACACCATGGGGACCCCCCCTTGTCCTCAGGACTCATTCTCACATCCTGGACACCCCCCATTGTCCCCAGGGCCCATTGTGACATCCAGTGCACCCCCTTGTCCCCAGGGCCCATTGTGACATTCAGGGGACCCCTCTTTGTCCCCAGAGCCCATTGTGACATCCTGGGGACCCCCCCTTGTCCCCAGGGCCCATTGTGACATCCCAGGACCCGACATTGTCCCCAGGGCCCATTGTGACATCCTCTGCACCACCTTGTCCCCAGGGCCCATTGTGACGTCCCAGGACCCCCCATTGTCCCCAGGGCCCATTGTGACATTCAGGGGACCCCCCTTTGTCCCCAGGGCCCATTCTGATACCGTGGGGACCCCCTTTGTCCCCAGGGCCCATTGTGACATGCTGGGGACGCTCTTTGTCCCCAGGGCCCATTGTGACATCCTGGGGACCCTCCTTGTCCCCAGAGCCCATTGTGACATCCAGGGGACCCCCTTTGTCCCCAGGGCCCATTGTGGCACCATGAGGACCCTCTTTGTCACTGGAGCCCATTGTGACATCCCATGACCCCCCTTTGTCCCCAGTGCTATTGTGAAATCCTGGGGACCCCTTTTGTCCCCAGGGCCCATTGTGACATCTGGGGGACGCCCTTGTCCCCAGGACCCATCGTGGCACCGTGGTGACCCTCCTTGTCCACTTGGGCCCATTGTGACACCATGGGGACGCCCCCCTTTGTCTCCAGTACCCATTGTGACATCCTGCGGACCCCCCTTTGTCCCCAGGGCCCATTGTGACATTCAGGGGACCCACCATTGTCCTCAGGGCCCATTGTGAGGTCCCAGGACCCCCCATTGTCCCCAGGGCCCATTGTGACATCCTCGGCACCCCCTTGTGCCCAGGGCCCATTGTGACATTCAGGGGACCCCTCTTTGTCCCCAGGGCCCATTGTGACATCCTGGGGACCCCCCCTTGTCCCCAGGGCCCATTGTGACGTCCCAGGACCCGCCATTGTCCCCAGGGCCCATTGTGACATCCTTGGGATCCCTCCTTGTCCCCAGGGCCCATTATGACGTCCCAGGACCCCCCATTGTCCCCAGGGCCCGTTGTGACATTCAGGGGCCCCCGTTTGTCACCGGGGCCCATTGTGACATCCCAGGACCCCACTTGTCCCCAGGACCCATTGTGACACTATAGGGACCCCCCCTTGTGCCCAGTGACCATTGTGACACCGTGGGTACCACCCTTGTCCCCAGGGCCCATTGTGACATCCTGGGAATCCCTCCTTGTCCCCAGGGCCCATCGTGACGTCCCAGGTCCCCCGTTTTCCCCAGGGCCCATTGTGACATCCTCGGCACCCCCTTGTCCCCAAGGCCCATTGTGACATTCAGGGGACCCCTCTTTGTCCCCAGGGCCCATTGTGACATCCTGGGGACCCCCCCTTGTTCCCAGGGCCCACTGTGATGTCCCACGACCCGCCATTGTCCCCAGGGCCCTGTGTGACATCCTGGGGTGCCCTCCTTGTCCCCAGGGCCCATTGTGACGTCCCAGGACCCCCGATTGTCCCCGGGGCCCATTGTGACATTCAGGGGCCCCCGTTTGTCACTGGGGCCCATTGTGACATCCCAGGACCCCACATTGTCCCCAGGGCCCATTGTGACTTTCAGGGGACCCCACTTGTCCCCAGGACCCATTGTGACACTATAGGGACCCCCCCTTGTGCCCAGTGACCATTGTGACACCGTGAGTACCACCCTTGTCCCCAGGGCCCATTGTGACATCCTGGGAATCCCTCCTTGTCCCCAGGGCCCATTGTGACGTCCCAGGACCCCCCAGTGTCCCCGGGGCCCATTGTGACATTCAGGGGACCCCCTTTGTCCCCAGGGCCCTTTGTGACATCCCAGGACCCCACATTGTCCCCAGGACCTATTATGACATCCTGGGGACCCCACTTGTCCCCAGGACCCATTGTGACACTATGGGGACCCCCCGTTGTGCCCAGGGCCCATTTTGACACCGTCGACACCCGCCTTTGTCCCCAGAGCCCATTGTGACATCCAGGGGACCCCCTTTGTCCCCAGGGCCCTTTGTGACATCCCAGGACCCCACATTGTCCCCAGGACCTATTGTGACATCCTGGGGACCCCACTTGTCCCCAGGACCCATTGTGACACTATGGGGACCCCCCCTTGTGCCCAGGGCCCATTTTGACACCGTCGACACCCGCCTTTGTCCCCAGAGCCCATTGTGACATCCAGGGGACCCCCTTTGTCCCCAGGGCCCATTGTGGCACCATGAGGACCCTCTTTGTCACTGGGGCCCATTGTGACATCCCAGGACCCCCCCTGGTCCCCAGGGCCCATTGTGACATTCAGGGGACCCCCCTTTGTCCCCAGGGCCCATTCTGATACCATGGGGACCCCCTTTGTCCCCAGGGCCCATTGTGACATGCTGGGGATGCTCTTTGTCCCCAGGGCCCATTGTGACATCCTGGGGACCCTCCTTGTCCCCAGAACCCATTGTGACATCCAGGGGACCCCCTTTGTCCCCAGGGCCCATTGTGGCACCATAGGGACGCCCTTTGTCACTGGGGCCCATTGTGACATCCCAGGACCCCCCCTAGTCCCCAGGGCCCATTGTGACATCCTCTGCACCCCCTTGTTCCCAGGGCCCATTGTGACGTCCCAGGAACCCCCATTGTCCCCAGGGCCCATTGTGACATCCTGGGGATCCCTCCTTGTCCCCAGGGCCCATTGTGACGTCCCAGGACCCCCCATTGTCCCCAGGACCTATTGTGACATTCAGTGGACCCCCTTTGTCACTGTGGCCCATTGTGACACCATGGAGACCCCCGCTTGTCCTCAGGGTCCATTGTGACATCCTGGGCACCCCCCATTTTCCCCAGGACCCATTGTGACATCCTGGCCACCCCCTTGCTCGCAGGGCCCGTTGTGGCACCATGGGGACACCCCCTTTGTCCCCAGGGCCCATTGTGACATCCTAGGACCCCCCTTTGTCCCCAGGGCCCATTGTAGCACCATGGGGACCCCCTTTGACCCCAGGGCACATTGTGGCACCATGGCAACCCCTTTTGTCCCCAGGGCCCATTGTGACATTCTTGGACCCCACTTTGTCCCCAGGGCCTATTGTGACACCATGGGGACCCCTCCTTGTCCTCAGGACTCATTCTGACATCCTGGACACCCCCCATTGTCCCCAGGGCCCATTGTGACATCCACTGCACCCCCTTGTCCCCAGGTCCCATTGTGACGTCCCAGGATCCCCCATTGTCCCCAGGGCCCATTGTGACACTATGGGGACCCCCCCTTGTCCCCAGGGCCCATTGTGACGTCCTGGGGACCCCCCCTTGTCCCCAGGGCCCATTGTGACGTCCCAGGATCCCCCATTGTCCCCAGGGCCCATTGTGACACTATGGGGACCCCCCGTTGTGCCCAGGGCCCATTGTGACACCGTGGGTACCACCCTTGTCCGCAGGGTTCATTGAGACATCCCAGGAACCCCCATTGTCCCCAGGGCCCATTGTGACATCCTGGGGACCCCGCTTTGTCCCCAGGGCCCATTCTGATACCGTGGGGACCCCCTTTGTCCCCAGGGCCCATTGTGACATCCTGGGGACCCTCCTTGTCCCCAGAGCCCATTGTGACATCCTGGGGACCCCATTTTCCCCAGGACCCATTGTGACACTATGGGTACCCCCCCTTGTCCCCAGGGCCAATTGTGACATCGCAGGACCCCCATTGGCCCCAGGGTGCATTTTGACATCCTGGGGATGCCCCCTTGTCACCGGGACCCATTGTGACGTCCCAGGACCCCCCATTGTGTCCAGGGCCCATTGTGACATCCTGGGGATCCCTGCTTGACCCCAGGGCCCATTGTGACGTCTTAGGACGCCCCGTTGTCCCCAGGGCCCATTGTGACATCCTGGGGACCCCCCCTTGTCCCCAGGGCCCATTGTGACATTCTGGGGATCCCTCCTTGTCCCCAGGGCCCATTGTGACGTCCCAGGACCCCCCACTGTCCTCAGGACCCATTGTAACATTCAGGGGACCCCCTTTGTCACTGGGGCCCATTGTGACATCCCAGGACCCCACATTGTCCCCAGGGCCCATTGTGACATCCTGGGGACCCCATTTTCCCCAGGACCCATTGTGACAGTATGGGTACCCCTCCTTGTCCCCAGGGCCAATTGTGACGTCCCAGGACCCCCCTTTGTTCCCAGGGCCCATTGTGATGTCCTTGGGAGACCCCTCTCTTCCCAGGGCTCATTGTGACTCTCAGGGGACCCCACCTTGTCCCCAGGACTGATTGTGACGTCCTAGGGCCCCTCTGTGTCCCCAGGGCCCATTGTGACGTCCCAGGACCCCCATTGTCCCTAGGGCCCATTGTGACATCCTGGGGACCCCCTCTTGTCCCCAGGGCCCATTGTGACGTCCCAGGACCCCCCATTGTCCCCAGGGCCCATTCTCACATCCTGGGGATCCCTCCTTGTCCCCAGGGCCCATTGTGACGTCCCAGGAACCCCCATTGTCCCCAGGGCCCATTGTGACATTCAGGGGACCCCCTTTGTCACTGGGGCCCATTGTGACATCCCAGGACCCCCCATTGTCCCCAGGGCCCATTGTGACGTACTGGGGACCCCCATGTCACTGGGGCCTATTGTGATGTCCCAGGACCCCCCATTGTCCCCAGGGCCCATTGTGACATCCTGGGGACCCCCTAGTCACTGGGGCCCATTGTGATGTCCCAGGACCCCGCATTGTCCCCAGAGCCCATTGTGACATCCTGGAGACCCCCTTTGTCTCCAGGGCCCATTGTGACGTCCCAGGACCCCCCATTGTCCCCAGGGTCCATTGTTACATCCTGGGGACCCCCTTGTCCCCAGGACCCATTATGACACCATGGGGACCCTCCTTGGCACTGGGGACCCATTCTGACACCATGGGGACCCCCCCTTGTCCTCAGGGCCCATTGTGACATCCTGGGCATCCCCCTTTGTCCCCCGGGACCATTGTAACACCGTGGGGACCCCCTTTATCCCCAGGGCCCATTGTGACACTGTGGGGAACCACCTTGTCCCCAGGGCCTATTGTTTCGTCCCAGGACCCCCCATTGTCCCCAGGGCCCATTGTGACACCTTGGGGACCCCCTTGTCACTGGAGACCCATTGTGACAGCATGGGGACCACCCCTTGTCCTCAGGGCCTATTTTGAACATCCTGGGGAACCTCCATTGTCCCCAGAGCCCATTGTGATTTCCTGGAGACCCCCTTGTCCCCAGGTCCCATTGTGACATCCTGGGGAGCCTCTTTGTCCCCAGGGCCCATTGTGACATCCTGGGGACCTCCTTGTCCCCAGGACCCATCCTGGCACCGTGGAGACCTCCCTTGTCACTGGGGACCCATTGTGACACCATGGGAACCTCCCATTGTCCTCAGGGCCCATTGAGACATCCTGGGGACCCCCTTTGTCACTGGGGACCCATTGTGACATCCAACGAACCCCATTTTCCCAAGGGCCCATTGTGACATCCTGGGGACCCCCCTTTGTCTCCAGGACATATTGTGACACCGTGGGGACCTCATTAGTCCCCAGGGCCCATTGTGACATCCTAGGGATCCCCTCTTGTCCCCAGGGCCCATTGTGACGTCCCAGGACCCCCCATTGTCCCCAGGGCCCATTGTGACCTCCTCGGCACCCCCTTGTCCCTAGGGCCCATTGTGACATTCACGGGACCCCCCTTTGTCCCCAGGGCCCATTGTGACATTCAGGGGACCCCACATTGTCCCCAGGGCCCATTGTGACATCCTGGGGACCCCACTTGTCCCCAGGATCCATTGTGACACTATGGGGACCCCCCCTTGTGCCCAGGGCCCATTGTGACACCGTGGGTACCACCCTTGTCTGCAGGGCTCATTGTGACATCCCAGGACCCCCCATTGTCCCCAGGGCCCATTGTGACATTCAGGGGACCCCCTTTGTCCCCAGGGCCCATTCTGATACCGTGGGGACCCCCTTTGTCCCCAGGGCCCATTGTCACATGCTGGGGACGCTCTTTGTCCCCAGGGCCCATTGTGACATCCTGGGGACCCTCCTTGTCCCCAGAGCCCATTGTGACATCCAGGGGACCCCCTTTGTCCCCAGGGCCCATTGTGGCACCATAGGGACCCCCTTTGTCACTAGGGCCCATTGTGACATCCCAGGACCCCCCCTAGTCCCCAGGGCCCATTGTGACATCCTGGGGACGCTCTTTGTCCCCAGGGCCCATTGTGACATCCTGGGGACCCTCCTTGTCCCCAGAGCCCATTGTGCCATCCAGGGGACCCCCTTTGTCCCCAGGGCCCATTGTGGCACCATAGGGACCCCCTTTGTCACTGGGGCCCATTGTGACATCCCAGGACCCCCCCTGGTCCCCAGGCCCCATTGTGACATCCTGGGGACCCCCTTTGTCCCAAGACTTCATTGTGACATCCTGGGGACCCCCCTTGTCCTCAGGGTCCATTGTGACAGCCCAGGACCTTACATTGTCCCCAGGGCCCATTGTGATATCTGGGGGACCCCCTTGTTCCCAAGGCCCATCGTGACATCCTGGGGACCCACCCTTGTTCCCAGGGCCCATTGTGACATCCCAGGACCCCCCATTGTCCCCAGGGGCCATTGTGACATCCTGGGGATCCCTCCTTGTCCCCAGGGCCCATTCTGACATCCAGGGGATCCCTCCTTGTCCCCAGGGCCCATTGTGACGTCCCAGGACCCCCCATTGTCCCCAGAGCCCATTGTGACATCCTCTGCACCCCCTTGTCCCCAGGGCCCATTGTGACGTCCCAGGACCCCCATTGTCCCCAGGGCCCATTGTGACATTCAGGGGACCCCCCTTTGTCCCCAGGGCCCATTCTGATACCGTGGGGACCACCTTTGTCCCCAGGGCCCATTTTGACATGCTGGGGACGCTCTTTGTCCCCAGGGCCCATTGTGACATCCTGGGGACCCTCCTTGTCCGCAGAGCCCATTGTGACATCCAGGGGACCCCCTTTGTCCCCAGGGCCCATTGTGGCACCATGAGGACCCTCTTTGTCACTGGAGCCCATTGTGACATGCCATGACCCCCCTTTGTCCCCAGTGCTTTTGTGAAATCCTGGGGACCCCTTTTGTCCCCAGGGCCCATTATGACACCATGGGGAACCCCTTTGTCACTGGGGGCCATTGTGACATTCCAGGATTCCACTTTGTCCCCAGGGCTCGTTCTGACACCTTGGGGACTCCCATTGTCCCCAGGGCCCATTGTGACATCCTGGGCAACCCCATTGTCCCCAGGGCCCATTGTGACATCTGGGGGACGCCCTTGTCCCCAGGACCCATCGTGGCACCGTGGGGACCCTCCTTGTCACTTGGGCCCATTGTGACACCATGGGGACGCCCCCCTTTATCCCCAGTGCCCATTGTGACATCCTGCGGACCCCCCTTTGCCCCCAGGGCCCATTGTGACATTCAGGGGACCCACCGTTGTCCTCAGGGCCCATTGTGAGGTCCCAGGACCCCCCATTGTCCGCAGGGCCCATTGTGACATCCTCGGCACCGCCTTGTGCCCAGGGCCCATTGTGACATTCAGGGGACCCCTCTTTGTCCCCAGGGCCCATTGTGACATCCTAGGGACCCCCCCTTGTCCCCAGGGCCCATTGTGACGTCCCAGGACCCGCCATTGTCCCCAGGGCCCTGTGTGACATCCTGGGGTGCCCTCCTTGTCCCCAGGGCCCATTGTGACGTCCCAGGACCCCCCATTGTCCCCGGGGCCCATTGTGACATTCAGGGGCCCCCGTTTGTCACTGGGGCCCATTGTGACATCCCAGGACCCCACATTGTCCCCAGGGCCCATTGTGACTTTCAGGGGACCCCACTTGTCCCCAGGACCCATTGTGACACTATAGGGACCCCCCCTTGTGCCCAGTGACCATTGTGACACCGTGAGTACCACCCTTGTCCGCAGGGCCCATTGTGACATCCCAGGACCCCCTATTGTCTCCAGGGGCCATGGTGACATCCTGGGGACGCCCTTTGTCCCCAGGGCCCATTCTGACACCGTCGACACCCCCCTTTGTCCCCAGAGCCCATTGTGACATCCAGGGGACCCCCTTTGTCCCCAGGGCCCATTGTGGCACCATGAGGACCCCCTTTGTCACTGGGGCCCATTGTGACATCCCAGGACCCCCCCTGGTCCCCAGGGCCCATTGTGACATCCTGGGGACCCCGCTTGTCCTCATGGTCCATTGTGACAGCCCAGGACCTTACTTTGTCCCCAGGGCCCATTGCGATATCTGGGGGACCCCCTTGTCCCCAGGGCCCATTGTGACACCATGGGGACCCCCCTTTGTCCCCAGGGCCCATTGTGACATCCTGGGGTCCCCCCTTTGTCCCCAGGGCCCATTGAAATGTCCCAGGACCACCCTTTGTCCCCAGGGTTCATTGTGACATCCTGGGGACCCCATTTGTCCCCACGGCCCATTGTGGCACCATGGGGACTCCGTTTGTCACTGGGGCCCATTGTGACATCCCAGGACCCCACTTTGTCCCCAGGGCTTATTGTGACACCATGGGGATCTCCCTTGTCCCCAGGGCCCATTGTGACATCCCATGACCCCTCTTTGTCCCCAGTGCTATTGTGAAATCCTGGGGACCCCTTTTGTCCCCAGGGCCCATTGTGGCACCATGGGGAACCCCTTTGTCACTGGGGGCCATTGTGACATTCCAGGATTCCACTTTGTCCCCGGGGCTCGTTCTGACACCTTGGGGACTCCCATTGTCCCCAGGGCCCATTTTGACATCTGGGGGACGCCCTTGTCCCCAGGACCCATCGTGGCACCGTGGGGACCCTCCTTGTCACTTGGGCCCATTGTGACACCATGGGGACCCCCCCTTTGTCCCCAGGGCCCATTGTGACATCCTGCGGACCCCCCTTTGTCCCCAGGGCGCATTGTGACATTCAGGGGACCCACAATTGTCCTCAGGGCCCATTGTGACGTCCCAGGACCCCCCATTGTCCCCTGGGCCCATTGTAACATCCTCGGCACCCCCTTGTCCCCAGGGCCCATTGTGACATTCAGGGGACCCCTCTTTGTCCCCAGGGCCCATTGTGACATCCTGGGGACCCCCCTTGTCCCCAGGGCCCATTGTGACGTCCCAGGACCCGCCATTGTCCCCAGGGCCCATTGTGACATCCTGGGGATCCCTCCTTGTCCCCAGGGCCCATTGTGACGTCCCAGGACCCCCCATTGTCCCCAGGGGCCATTGTGACATCCTGGGGATCCCTCCTTGTCCCCAGGGCCCATTCTGACATCCAGGGGATCCCTCCTTGTCCCCAGGGCCCATTGTGACATCCTGGGGACCCCCCCTTGTCCCCAGTGCCCATTGTGACGTCCCAGGACCCCCCATTGTCCCCAGGGCCCATTGTGACATCCTCTGCACCCCCTTGTCCCCAGGGCCCATTGTGACGTCCCAGGACCCCCATTGTCCCCAGGGCCCATTGTGACATTCAGGGGACCCCCCTTTGTCCCCAGGGCCCATTCTGATACCGTGGGGACCACCTTTGTCCCCAGGGCCCATTGTGACATGCTGGGGACGCTCTTTGTCCCCAGGGCCCATTGTGACATCCTGGGGACCCTCCTTGTCCGCAGAGCCCATTGTGACATCCAGGGGACCCCCTTTGTCCCCAGGGCCCATTGTGGCACCATGAGGACCCTCTTTGTCACTGGAGCCCATTGTGACATGCCATGACCCCCCTTTGTCCCCAGTGCTTTTGTGAAATCCTGGGGACCCCTTTTGTCCCCAGGGCCCATTATGACACCATGGGGAACCCCTTTGTCACTGGGGGCCATTGTGACATTCCAGGATTCCACTTTGTCCCCAGGGCTCGTTCTGACACCTTGGGGACTCCCATTGTCCCCAGGGCCCATTGTGACATCCTGGGCAACCCCATTGTCCCCAGGGCCCATTGTGACATCTGGGGGACACCCTTGTCCCCAGGACCCATCGTGGCACCGTGGGGACCCTCCTTGTCACTTGGGCCCATTGTGACACCATGGGGACGCCCCCCTTTATCCCCAGTGCCCATTGTGACATCCTGCGGACCCCCCTTTGCCCCCAGGGCCCATTGTGACATTCAGGGGACCCACCGTTGTCCTCAGGGCCCATTGTGAGGTCCCAGGACCCCCCATTGTCCGCAGGGCCCATTGTGACATCCTCGGCACCGCCTTGTGCCCAGGGCCCATTGTGACATTCAGGGGACCCCTCTTTGTCCCCAGGGCCCATTGTGACATCCTGGGGACCCCCCCTTGTCCCCAGGGCCCATTGTGACGTCCCAGGACCCGCCATTGTCCCCAGGGCCCTGTGTGACATCCTGGGGTGCCCTCCTTGTCCCCAGGGCCCATTGTGACGTCCCAGGACCCCCCATTGTCCCCGGGGCCCATTGTGACATTCAGGGGCCCCCGTTTGTCACTGGGGCCCATTGTGACATCCCAGGACCCCACATTGTCCCCAGGGCCCATTGTGACTTTCAGGGGACCCCACTTGTCCCCAGGACCCATTGTGACACTATAGGGACCCCCCCTTGTGCCCAGTGACCATTGTGACACCGTGAGTACCACCCTTGTCCGCAGGGCCCATTGTGACATCCCAGGACCCCACTTTGTCCCCAGGGCTTATTGTGACACCATGGGGATCTCCCTTGTCCCCAGGGCCCATTGTGACATCCCATGACCCCCCTTTATCCCCAGTGCTATTGTGAAATCCTGGGGACCCCTTTTGTCCCCAGGGCCCACTGTGACATCTGGGGAACGCCCTTGTCCTCAGGACCCATCGTGGCACTGTGGGGACCCTCCTTGTCACTTGGGCCCATTGTGACACCATGGGGACCCCCTCTTTGTCTCCAGTACCCATTGTGACATCCTGGGGACCCCACATTGTCCCCAGGGCCCATTGTGACATCGCAGGACCCCCCTGGGCCCCAGGGCGCATTTTGACATCCTGGCGATGCCCCCTTGTCAACGGGGCCCATTGTGACGTCCCAGGACCCCCCATTGTGTCCAGGGCCCATTGTGACATCCTGGGGATCCCTGCTTGGCCCCAGGGCCCATTGTGACGTCTTAGGACCCCCCGTTGTCCCCAGGGCCCATTGTGACATCCTGGGGACCCCCCCTTTGTCCCCACAGCCCATTGTGACATCCTGGGGATCCCTGCTTGGCCCCAGGGCCCATTGTGACGTCTTAGGACCCCCCGTTGTCCCCAGGGCCCATTGTGACATCCTGGGGACCCCCCCTTGTCCCCAGGGCGCATTGTGACATCCTGGGGATCCCTCCTTGTCCCCAGGGCCCATTGTGACGTCCCAGGACCCCCCACTGTCCTCAGGACCCATTGTAACATTCAGGGGACCACCTTTGTCCCCAGGGCCCATTGTGACATCCCAGGACCCCACATTGTCCCCAGGGCCCATTGTGACATCCTGGGGACCCCATTTTCCCCAGGACCCATTGTGACACTATGGGTACCCCCCCTTGTTCCCAGGGCCCATTGTGACATCCTGGAGACCCGCCCTTGTCCCCAGGGCCAATTGTGACGTCCCAGGACCCCCCATTGTCCCAAGGGCCCATTGTGACATCCAGGGGACCCCCTTTGTCCCCAGGGCCCATTGTGACATCCTGGGGTCCCCCCTTTGTCCCCAGGGCCCATTGAAATGTCCCAGGACCACCGTTTGTCCCCAGGGTTCATTGTGACATCCTGGGGACCCCATTTGTCCCCACGACCCATTGTGGCACCATGGGGAACCCCTTTGTCACCGGGGCCCATTGTGACATCCCAGGACCCCACTTTGTCCCCAGGGCCCATTGTGACATCCTGGGGTCCCCCCTTTGTCCCCAGGGCCCATTGAAATGTCCCAGGACCACCGTTTGTCCCCAGGGTTCATTGTGACATCCTGGGGACCCCATTTGTCCCCACGACCCATTGTGGCACCATGGGGAACCCCTTTGTCCCCAGGGCCCATTGTGACATCCCATGACCCCCCTTTATCCCCAGTGCTATTGTGAAATCCTGGGGACCCCTTTTGTCCCCAGGGCCCATTGTGGCACCATGGGGAACCCCTTTGTCACTGGGGGCCATTGTGACATCCCAGGATTCCACTTTGTCCCCAGGGCTCGTTCTGACACCTTGGGGACTCCCATTGTCCCCAGGGCCCATTGTGACATCCTGTGCACCCCCCTTTGTCCCCAGGGTCCATTGTGACATCCTGGGTAACCCCATTGTCCCCAGTGCCCATTGTGAGATCTGGGGGACGCCCTTGTCCCCAGGACCCATCGTGGCACCGTGGGGACCCTCCTTGTCACTTGGGCCCATTGTGACACCATCGGGACCCCCCCTTTGTCTCCAGTACCCATTGTGACATCCTGGGGATCCCTCCTTGTCCCCAGGGCCCATTGTGACGTCCCAGGACCCCCCATTGTCCCCAGGGCCCATTGTGACATTCAGGGGACCCCCTTTGTCACTAGGGCCCATTGTGAAATCCCAGGACCCCACATTGTCCCCAGGGCCCATTGTGACATTCTGGGGACCCCACTTGTCCCCAGGACCCATTGTGACACTATGGGGACCCCCCCTTGTGCCCAGAGCCCATTGTGACAATGTGGGTACCACCCTTGTCCGCAGGGCTCATTGTGACATCCCAGGACCCCCCTTTGTCCCCAGGGCTCATTGTGACATTCTAGGACCCCTCTTTCTCCCCAGGGCCTATTGCGACACCATGGGGAACCCTCCTTGTCACTGGGGACCCATTGTGACACCATGGGGACCCTCCCTTTGTCCCCAGTGCCCATTGTGACATCCTGCGCACCCCCCTTTGTCCCCAGGGTCCATTGTGACATCCTGGGCAACCCCATTGTCCCCAGGGCCCATTGTGACATCTAGGGGGACGCCCTTGTCCCCAGGACCCATCGTGGCACCGTGGGGACCCCCATTGTCCCCAGGGCCCATTGTGACGTCCCAGGGCCCCCATTGTCCCCAGGGCCCACTGTGACATCCTCTGCACCCCCTTGTCCCCAGGGCCCATTGTGACATCCCAGGACCCCACTTTGTCCCCAGGGCTTATTGTGACACCATGGGGATCTCCCTTGTCCCCAGGGCCCATTGTGGCATCCTCGGCACCCCCTTGTCCCCAGGGCCCATTGTGACATTCAGGGGACGCCTCTTTGTCCCCAGGGCCCATTGTGACATCCTGGGGATCCCTCCTTGTCCCCAGGGCCCACTGTGACATCCCAGGACCCCCCATTTTCCCCAGGGCCCATTGTGACATTCAGGGGCCCCCGTTTGTCACTGGGGCCCATTGTGACATCCCAGGACCCCACATTGTCCCCAGGGCCCATTGTGACTTTCAGGGGACCCCACTTGTCCCCAGGACCCATTGTGACACTATAGGGACCCCCCCTTGTGCCCAGTGACCATTGTGACACCGTGAGTACCACCCTTGTCCGCAGGGCCCATTGTGACATCCCAGGACCCCCTATTGTCCCCAGGGGCCATGGTGACATCCTGGGGACGCCCTTTGTCCCCAGGGCCCATTCTGACACCGTCGACACCCCCCTTTGTCCCCAGAGCCCATTGTGACATCCAGGGGACCCCCTTTGTCCCCAGGGCCCATTGTGGCACCATGAGGACCCCCTTTGTCACTGGGGCCCATTGTGACATCCCAGGACCCCCCCTGGTCCCCAGGGCCCATTGTGACATCCTGGGGACCCCGCTTGTCCTCATGGTCCATTGTGACAGCCCAGGACCTTACTTTGTCCCCAGGGCCCATTGCGATATCTGGGGGACCCCCTTGTCCCCAGGGCCCATTGTGACACCATGGGGACCCCCCTTTTCCCCAGGGCCCATCGTGACATCCTGGGGACCCCCCTTTGTCCCCAGGGCCCATTGTGACATCCTGGGGTCCCCCCTTTGTCCCCAGGGCCCATTGAAATGTCCCAGGACCACCCTTTGTCCCCAGGGTTCATTGTGACATCCTGGGGACCCCATTTGTCCCCACGGCCCATTGTGGCACCATGGGGACTCCGTTTGTCACTGGGGCCCATTGTGACATCCCAGGACCCCACTTTGTCCCCAGGGCTTATTGTGACACCATGGGGATCTCCCTTGTCCCCAGGGCCCATTGTGACATCCCATGACCCCTCTTTGTCCCCAGTGCTATTGTGAAATCCTGGGGACCCCTTTTGTCCCCAGGGCCCATTGTGGCACCATGGGGAACCCCTTTGTCACTGGGGGCCATTGTGACATTCCAGGATTCCACTTTGTCCCCGGGGCTCGTTCTGACACCTTGGGGACTCCCATTGTCCCCAGGGCCCATTTTGACATCTGGGGGACGCCCTTGTCCCCAGGACCCATCGTGGCACCGTGGGGACCCTCCTTGTCACTTGGGCCCATTGTGACACCATGGGGACCCCCCCTTTGTCCCCAGTGCCCATTGTGACATCCTGCGGACCCCCCTTTGTCCCCAGGGCGCATTGTGACATTCAGGGGACCCACAATTGTCCTCAGGGCCCATTGTGACGTCCCAGGACCCCCCATTGTCCCCTGGGCCCATTGTAACATCCTCGGCACCCCCTTGTCCCCAGGGCCCATTGTGACATTCAGGGGACCCCTCTTTGTCCCCAGGGCCCATTGTGACATCCTGGGGACCCCCCTTGTCCCCAGGGCCCATTGTGACGTCCCAGGACCCGCCATTGTCCCCAGGGCCCATTGTGACATCCTGGGGATCCCTCCTTGTCCCCAGGGCCCATTGTGACGTCCCAGGACCCCCCATTGTCCCCAGGGCCCATTGTGACATTCAGGGGCCCCTGTTTGTCACTGGGGCCCATTGTGACATCCCAGGACCCCACATTGTCCCCAGGGCCCATTGTGACATCCTGGGGACCCCCCCTTTGTTCCCAGTGCCCATTTGGACATCCTGCGGACCCCCCTTTGCCCCCAGGGCCCATTTTGACATTCAGGGGACCCACCATTGTCCCCAGGGCCCATTGTGACATCCTGGGGATCCCTCCTTGTCCCCAGGGCCCATTGTGACGTCCCAGGACCCCCCATTGTCCCCAGGACCTATTGTGACATTCAGGGGACCCCCTTTGTCACTGGGGCCCATTGTGACACCATGGAGACCCCCGCTTGTCCTCAGGGTCCATTGTGACATCCTGGGCACCCCCCATTTTCTCCAGGACCCATTGTGACATCCTGGCCACCCCCTTGCTCCCAGGGCCCGTTGTGGCACCATGGGGACACCCGCTTTGTCCCCAGGGCCCATTGTGGCACCATGGGGACCCCCTTTGACCCCAGGGCCCATTGTGGCACCATGGCAACCCCTTTTGTCCCCAGGGCCCATTGTGACATTCTTGGACCCCACTTTGTCCCCAGGGCCTATTGTGACACCATGGGGACCCCTCCTTGTCACTGGGGACCCATTGTGACACCATGGGGACCCCCCCTTGTCCTCAGGACTCATTCTCACATCCTGGACACCCCCCATTGTCCCCAGGGCCCATTGTGACATCCACTGCACCCCCTTGTCCCCAGGGCCCATTGTGACATTCAGGGGACCCCTCTTTGTCCCCAGGGCCCATTGTGACATCCTGGGGACCCCCCATTGTCCCCAGGGCCCATTGTGACGTCCCAGGACCCCCCATTGTCCCCAGGGCCCATTGTGACATCCTGGGGATCCCTCCTTGTCCCCAGGGCCCATTGTGACGTTTCAGGACCCCCCATTGTCCCCAGGACCCATTGTGAAATTCGGGGGACCCCAACTTGTCCCCAGGGCCCATTCTGATATCCTGGGGACACTCTTTGTCCCCAGGGCCCATTGTGACATCCCAGGACCCCCTTTGTCCCTGTCGAGGGTTAAGATTGCGGGGTGACAATCAAACCCTGGCAGATGTGTTGTCAACGTCCTCTCCCCCCCCAATTCCCCCTTTTTCCCCTCCCTCTCCCCCCTTCCCACTCAGCACAGGCGATTGGGAGGGGAAGAAGCACAGAGGGGAGAGAGCTGGAAAAGTTCAAGATGTTTTACTGATGCTACTGATAAGAACAGAGAAAATAATACAAATATACAAAACCAATCTTGTAAGTCTGAGCAACTGCGGAGCCAGCACCCAAAGTCCTGGATTGGACTCTGTAGCCAACCGGAGCTGGATTCAGTCTCTCACTGGCCTCCGTTCGCAGGGACGACCAGCAAGGTCCTCTCCTAATGTCAGCCATGAGGAAAAAAGGGCCGAGATCCTCGTGATCTCCCGCTTTTATATGAAGTATTCACGTGAATGGAATGTTATACACAGTTGGTCACCGGTTTCTCGTTGCCCCTCTCGCGAGATGTCCATCCGTGCTTATCAATAAGTTTTCATTCCATTGCTGGGTTTGCCAAAACATGTGTTGGGTTCTCCAGGAAAATGCAGCTAATATGAAGCTTGAGCTGACAGGCAAATTCACTAAAAGAGAAACTTGTTTTTAACAAAACCAGGACATTCCACCCCTTATAATATGACATTCACTGAATACTTAAACCTTATCAATACAATCTATCAATACAATCTAATTAATCACTACTACTATATATATATATATATATATACATATGTACATATATACACAGGAGTAATTAATCAGTGGACCATCCTTTGAAAAGTTCATTAAGTTCATTTTGTCACCACAGTCTCCCAGGGCAGGGAAAATGGTCCAAGTGCATCTCATGACCCCTGTTGGTGGGTTAAGGACACCAACTTCCAAGAAGGTGTCGGGCGCCACTCGAAGAAGCCAGCGCTGGTTTCATCACCATTGTCTTGATCTGAAAGACACTTATTAAACATTGTTAGTGCGGCAATTCACATCGTACAGTTCAGCATTGCACATTTTCACCTAAAATCAAATCCCCTTGAGGTGCACACCGAACTTCTCCATCCTTAAGCATCACCCACCAGGTGCTGCCAGGTCCCTGGGCAAAAACAATCCCACGAATAGGTTTGCCTGTGCCTGAGGCAGGAGGAACCCAGACTGCCTTTCCTAAGATATTTTTCATGTGTACTACAGGGACTTTATCTCCTTCTACAGTCCATAGAATTTCTGATTGGGCAGGCCCGGCTCGATTGGTTGATCCCCTGGTGTTGACCAACCAAGTGGCTTTTGCTAAATGTGAATCCCAGTTTTTAAAGGCTCCACCACCCAGTGCCTTTAGTGTAGTTTTTAACAAACCATTGTACCTTTCAGTTTTCCCAGAGGCTGGTGCATGATATGGAATATGATATACCCACTCAATACCATGTTCTTTGGCCCAATTGTCTATAATACTGTTTTTGAAATGAGTACCATTGTCTGATTCAATTCTTTCTGGCGTACCCGGCCACCAAAGGACTTGCTTCTCAAGGCCCAAGATGGTATTTCGGGCTGTAGCATGAGGTACGGCAGATGTTTCCAACCATCCAGTGGTTGCTTCCACCATTGTAAGTACATAACGCTTACCTTGACGTGTTTGTGGAAGTGTAATATAATCAATCTGCCAAGCTTCTCCATACTTATACTTTAACCATCGCCCCCATACCATACAGGCTTTAACCGTTTCGCTTGTTTGATTTCGGTGCAAGTTTCACATTCATGAATAACGTGTGAAACAGTGTCCATAGTTAAATCCACCCCTCGATCACGAGCCCATTTTCATGTTGCATCTCTACCTTGATGCCCTGAAGCACCATGGGCCCACCGAGCTAGGAAAAGTTCACCTTTATGTTGCCAGCCCAAGTCCACCTCAGCTACTTTAATCTTAGCAGCTTGATCCGCTTGTTGGTTGTTTCGATGTTCCTCGGTGGCTTGACTTTTAGGCACATGAGCATCTACATGACCAACTTCCCCAGGCAGGCTCTCCAGCCGAGCAGCAATGTCTTGCCACAGCGTGGTTCCCAATGGTTTCACCTCTGCGCTGCCAGTTACTTTTCTTCCATTGCCGTAGCCACCCCCACAAGGCATTTGCTCCCATCCATGAGTCAGTATAGAGACAAAGCATTGGCCACTTCTCTCGTTCGGCAATGTCCAAAGCCAGCTGGATGGCTTTCACTGCTGCAAACTGACTGGATTCACCTTGTCCTTCAGTGGCTTCTGTAACTTGTCGTGTGGGACTCCACACAGCAGCTTTCACCGTCGATGTTTTCCTACAGACGACAGGATCCACCTGTGAACAGTGCACACTGCTTATCAGTCTCTGAAAGCGGATTATATGGTGGTGCTTCTTCAGCACGTTTTACTTCCTCCTCATCTGGAGACATCCCAAAGTCTTTGCTTTCTGGCCAGTCTGTAATCACTTCTAATATCCCTGGACGGTTGGGACTTCCAATCCGAGCTCATTGCGTGATCAGTGCAATCCATTTACTCCATGTAACTTCGGCTGCATGATGTGGAGAGGGAACCGTCCCTTTGAACACCCAGCTCAGCACCGGCAGTCGAGGTACCAGGAGGAGCTGTGCTTCAGTGCCCATCACTTCTGAAGCAGCTCGAACTCCTTCATATGCTGCCAGTATCTCCTTTTCAGTTGCAGTACAGTTGGCCTCAGATCCTTTGTATCCTCGACTCCAAAAACCTAAGGGTCGACCTCGGGTTTCTCCTGGTGCTTTCTGCCAGAGGCTCCAGGTAAGTCCATTATCTCCGGCTGCGGTGTAGAGCACATTTTTAACATCTAGTCCAGTTCGAACTGGTCCAAGGGCCACCGCATGAGTTATCTCACGCTTCATTTGTTCAAAGGCTTGGCGTTGTTCAGGGCCCCACTCAAATTGGTTCTTTTTTACGAGTCACTCGATAGAGAGGCTCACAATGTGGCTGTAGTCAGGAATGTGCATTCTCCAAAAACCTACAACGCCCAAGAAAGTCTGTGTCTCCTTTTTATTAGTAGGTGGAGACATTGCTGCAGTTTTGTTGATCACCTCCATTGGGATCTGACGACGGCCATCTTGCCATTTTATTCCTAAAAACTGGATCTCCCGTGCATGTCCCTTGACCTTGCTTCGTTTTATGGCAAAACCAGCATCCCAAATAATCTGAATTATTCTCTCACCTTTTTTGAAGACTTCTTTCGCTGTGTCGCCCCATACGATGATGTCATCAATATACTGCAAGTGTTCTGGAGCTTCACCTTGCTCCAGCGTGGTCTGGATCAGCCCATGGCAGATGGTAGCACTGTGGTCCCTGGGGTCATTGGTTGGGTCATGGAGTCACTGGTTGGGTGATGGGGTCATTAGTTGAATAATGGGGTCATTGGTTGAATGATGGGGTCATTGGTTGGGTCATGGGGTCACTGATTGGGTGATGGGGTCATTGGTTGAATGATGGGGTCATTGGTTGGGTTGTGGAGTCACTGATTGGGTGATGGGGTCACTGGTTGGGTTCAGGATTGGTTGGTTGGATGATGATGATGGTGGTTGGATGATGATGGTGGTGGTTGGATGATGATGGTGGTGGTTGGATGATGATGGTGGTTGGATGATGATGGTGCTCTATGCCAAGGATGCACGGAGCATCTGGGCCAGTCCCAAGGGGATGCTTTTGGATATTGGGGTGCAGGGCTTTGGTGTGAAGGTTCGGGAGACAGACTTTTGGGTGCAGGGATTTGGGCACCAAGAGTTCTGGGTGCAGCATTTGGGTCTGCAGGGTTCAGGTGTTCAAGACCTGGGGGTGCAGGACTTGTGGGCTGGAGGATTTGAGGGTGCAGGGATTTGGGGTGAGGGATTTCAGGGTGCCAGTTATGGGGGGGAAGGATCTGGGGTACAGGTTTTGGGGGTGCAGGGTTAAGGGGTTTAGGATTTTGGGGTGCACAGTTTAGGGTGCACGTTCTGGGCATGTATGATTTGAGAGTGCAGGGCTTTGGGGTACAGGATTTGGGGTGCAGGGTTTTGGGGTCAGGATCTGGGGGTGCAGGGTGTTGGGGAGAAGGATTTGGGGGTGCAGCATTTTGAAGTGCAGGGTTTGGAGGAGGGAGGTTTTGGGGGTGAAGGATTTGGTGGTGCTGGTTTTGGGGGTGCAGTGTTAAGGGCGTGGAGGATTAGTGGTGCAGGATTTGTGGGGTTCAGGATTTGGGGCTGCAGGGTATGGGAGGGAAGGATCTGGGGCTTCAGGATTTGGGGGTGCACTGTTGGGGGTGCAGGGTTTAGAAGTCAGGTCTAAGAGTGCAGAGTTTGGGGTGCAGGGATTTGGGGGGAAATTTAAGGTTGCAGAGTGTGGGGTGCACAGGACTGGGGCACAGGATTTGGGGGTGCGGGGTTTCAGGGTTCAGGATTTGGAGGTGTGGAGTTTTGGGGTGCAGGGGATGGGGTGAAGGATTTGAGGCTGCAGGGTGGTGGGGGAAGGATTTGGGGGTGATTGATTTGGGGTGCAGGATTTGGGGGTGCAGAGTTTTGGGAGGCAAGGATCTGGGGCTGCAGGATTTGGGGGTTCAGTGTTTAGGGCAGCACAATCTTGGGGTGCAGGGGTCTGCACTGAAGGGTTTGGTAGAGCAGGATTTGGGGGTGCAGGACTTTCGGGTGAGGTTTGGGGGTGCAGGGTTCATGTGTTCAGGAACTGGGGGTGCAGGATTTGAGGGTGCAGGGCTCTGGGTGCAGAGTTTGGGAGTTCAGGGTTTGGGGTGCAGGGTTTTTGGCAGGAGGATCTGAGGGTGCAGGATCTGGGGGGCAGGATTTGGGGTTCAGCATTTTCAGTGCAGGTTTTGGGGGGACTTGATTTTAGGGTGCTTGCTTTGGGCTGCAGGATCTGGGTGCAGGATTTAGGGTTCGGGGTTCAGGGATGCAGTGAAGTGCGGGATCTGGGGTGCTCGATTTTGGGGTGCAGAGTCTTGCAGGAAGGATCTGGGGGTGCAGGGTTTAGGGTGCAGAATTTGGGGGTGTAGGGTTTTAGGGAGAAAGGCTTGGGGGTGCAGGTCTAGGGGGGTAAAATTTGGGGGCAAAGGGTTTGAAGGAGCAGGATTTGGGGTGCAGGATTTGGGGGTGCAGTGTTTGGGCGTGCAGTGCTAAGGTGGTGGAGGGTGCAGGGTTTGTAGTGAAGGTTTTGGGGTGCAGGATCTGGGGGTGCAGGATTTGGGCATGAATACTTTCGGGGTGCAGGATTTGAGGATGCAAAATCTGATGGTGCAAGGTTTGGGTGTTCAAGATGTAGGCGAGCAGGATCTTGGGTTTTGGGGCACAGGGCTGGGTGAGGCCAGATTTGGGGTGCAGGTCTGGGTGAGGGATCTGGGGGTGCAGGGTTTGGTAGTGCGGGAATTGAGGGTGCAGAGTTTGGGCGGCAGGGCTTGGGGGAGCAGGAGTTTGGGGTTCAGAACCTGTGGGTGCAGAGTTTGGGGTGCAGAACCCGTGGGTACCGGGTTTGGGGAGGCAGAATTGGGGGTGCAGGGTTTTGGAGTTCAGGACATGGGGTTGAGGATTTGGGGGTGCAAGGTTTGGAAGTGCATTGATTAGGGGGAAGGATTAGGGTGGTGGGATTTGGGGGCACGGGGTTTGGGGGTCAGCATTTGGGGGTGCAAAGCTTAGGGGGCAGCGTTTTGAGTGCAAGTTGGGGGAGGACTTGATTTTAGGGTGCAGGGTTTGGGGTGCGAGTTTGGGGATGGCAGCATTTCGGGTATACAGTTTGGGGGTGCAGGGTTTTGGGGAGCAGTATCTGGGGGTACAGGATTATGGGATGTGCAGGGTTTGGGGGCGCAGGGTTCAGGGTTGCAGGGTTTGGTATCACAGGTTTGAGGGGTTCATGGCTTGGGAGGAAGGATTTGGGGGTGCAGAATTTAGGGGTGCACGTTTTAAGGGTGCAGAGCTTAGGGGGAAGAATCGGAGATGTAGGGGTTTTGGGGACATTATCTGGGGGTCAGGATTTGGGGTGCAGGGTTTTGAGGTGCAGGGTTCAGGTGTTCAGGGTTTGAGGAAAGGATCTGGAGGTGCAGGGCTTTGGAGTGGAGGATTTTGGGGTGCAGGGTTAGTTGGGATTTGGGGTTGCAGGGATTTGGGGTGCAGGGTTTGGTGGTGCATTGGTTTTGGGGGTGGAGGACTGGGGGACACAGGGTTTCAGGGTGCAGGATGTGGGGGTGCAGGATTTGGGAGTGCAGAGTTGGGGGGCAGAATTTTTGGTGCAGGGCTTTGGGGTACAGGACTTGGGGGTGCAGGGGTTTGGGTGGGGAATTTGGGGTGCAGGGTGTTGAGGAAGGATCTGGGGGTGCATTGTTTGGGGGGCTGGATGAGGAGGTGCACGATTTAGGGCTGCAGAGCCTGGGGGGCAGGGGTTTGTTGGCAGAATGTGGGGCTGCGGGGTTCTGGGGTGCAGAGTTTGGGAGATCAGGGGTTTGGGGTGCAGGGGTTTGGGGGGAAATTTAACGTTGCGCAGTGTGGGTTGCATTGGTTTTGGGGTGAAGGATTTGGGGGTGCGGGGTTTGGGGGTCAGGATCTGGGGGTGAAAGGCAGTGGGGAAGGATCTGGGGGTGAGATATTTGGGGTGCAGGGTTTGGGATGCCAGGTTTGGGGTGAAGGGTTTGGGGGCAAGGATCTGGGGTGCAGGATTAGGGCAATCAGGGCTGGGGGGATAAGTTTGTGTGGGGCAGAATTTCGGGGTGCAGGGTCTGGGTGGGCAGGATTTCGGGGCATCCGGGCTTGGGAGTGCAGGATTTTGGAGTACAGGGTTTGGGGGTGCAGGCTTGGGGAGGCAGAATTTGGGGGTGCAGGTTTGGAAGGGTCAGGACCTCGGGGGGCACAGTTTGGACAGCACAATGTGGGGTGCAGGATTTGGGAGAGAAGGATCTGGGGGGGCAGGGTTTGGGCTGAAGGGTTTGGTAGGGCAGGGGTTGGGGGAGCAGGATTTGCGGGTTCAGAACCTGAGGGTGCAGGGTATTGGGGAGCAGGATCTAGAAGGGCAGGGTTTGGGGGTGCAGGATTTTGGGGAGCAGAGTTTGGGGGTTCATGACGTGGGGATGGAGGAATTCGGGGTGCAGGGTTTGTGGGTGCAGGGTTCACATGTTTAGGACTTGGGGGTGAAGAATTTAGGTGTGCAGGGGTCTGGGGTGCTGGGTTTTGGGGTGCAGGATCAGGGGGTGCAAGGTTTGGAAGTGCAGGGTTTTGGGGCGCAGGGTTTGGGAAATCAAGGTTTGGGGTTCCAGGATTTGGGGGTGCAGTGTTAGGGGGTGAATGCTTTCGAGGGGCAGGGTTTGGGGGTGTATGATCTGGGGGTGAAGGGTTTCAGGGTGCAGGGTCAGGGGGAAGGATTTGGGGGGCAGGGTTAGGTGGGATGTGGGGCTGCAGGGTTTAAGTGTGCAGGATTTTGGGATGTAGGGGTTTGTAGTGCAAGGTTCGGTAGGGCAGGATTTGGGGGTGCAGGGCTTTGGGGTGAGGGATTTCAGGGTGCCGGGTTTGGGAGGGAAGGATCTGGGGGTACAGGTTTTGGGGCTTCGGGCTTTTAGGGTGCAACTTGTGGAGTACGGGGTTTCAGGGTGCAAGGTTCAGTGGTGCAGGGGTTTGGGGGTGAAGGGTTTGGGGAGACAGAATTGGGGGTGCAGGGTTTGGGATTGCAGGGTGTTGGGGGAAGGATCTGGGGGTACAAGGTTTGGGGTAGCAGGGTTTTGGGGAGCAGGGTTTCGGGGTCAGGCTTTAGGGGGACAGGGTTTGGGGGGCAGGGCCGGGAGGGATGATTTGGGGGTGCAGGGTTTAGGGCAGCAGGATCTTGGGGTGAAGGGGTTTGGGGTGAAGGGTTGGGTAGGACAGGATTTGGGGTGCAGGTTTTTAGGGTGCAACTTGTGGGGGCAGGATTTGGGGTACAGGGGTTTGGGAGTGCAGGTCTTGGGAAGGCAGAATTGGGGTGTAGATTTTGGGTGTTCAAGACCTTGGGGTGCAGGGTTAAGGGGTGCAGGGTTCTGGGGTGCAGTGTTCTGGGGGTGCAGGGTATTGGGGTGCAGGACTTGGGGTTGCAGGAGGCAGGATCTGGGGCGCAGCTTTTGAAGTTGCAGGTTTTGGGGGTGCAAGATCTGGAGAGTCAGGATTTGGGGTGCACTGTTTGGGGGAGCATGGTTTAGGGTGCACAAGTTTTGGGAGTGCGTGATTTGAGAGTGCAGGGCTTTGGGGTGCAGGATCTGGGGGTGCAGGGTGTTGGGGAGAAGGATTTGGGGGTGCAGCATTTTGAAGTGCAGGGTTTGGAGGAGGGAGGTTTTGGGGGTGCAAGATTTGGTGGTTCAGGTTTTGGGGGTGCAGTGTTAAGGGGGTGGAGGATTAGGGGTGCAGGGTTTGGGGGTTCAGGATTTGGGGCTGCAGGGTATGGGAGGGAAGGATCTGGGGCTTCAGGATTTGGGGTTGCACTGTTTGGGGTGCAGGGTTTAGAAGTCAGGTCTCAGAGTGCAGGGTTTGGGGTGCAGGGGCTTGGGGGGAAATTTAAGGTTGCAGAGTGTGGGGTGCACAGGACTGGGGCACAGGATTTGGGGGTGCGGGGGTTCAGGGTTCAGGATTTGGAGGTGTGGAGTTTTGGGGTGCAGGGTATGGGGGTGTAGGGCTGGGGCTGCAGGCTTTGGGGGGAAGAATATTGGGGTGCATGGTTTAGGGGCACAGGGGCTTGGGGGGAACGATTTGGGGCTGCAGGGTTTGAAGTGCAGGGTTTAAGGGGGCAGGGTTTGAAGTGCAAGGTTCGGTGGTTCGGGATTCTGGGGTGCTGGGATTTGAGGTGAAGGATCTGGGGGTGCAGGATTTAGAGGTGCAGGATCTGAGGATGCAGGATCTGGGGAGCAGGACCTTGGGGAGCAGCACCTTGGGGTGAGGGTTCGGGGTGCAGGGTTTGAGGGTGCAGGGTTTCGGGGTGCAGGGTTCGGGGTGCAGGGTTTGAGGGTGCAGGGTTTCGGGGTGCAGGGTTCCCGTGTTCAGGGAGTGTGGCTGCCAGGTTTGGGGGCACAATTTGCAGGTGCAGGGTTTGAAGGTTCAGGACTTGAGGCTGCAGGATGTGGGGGTTCAAGGTTTGGGGTGCAGGGTTTGGGGGTGGATGATTAGGGGGTGCAGACTTTGGAATTCAGGATCTTGGGGTGCAGGGGTCTGCACTGAAGGGTTTGGTAGAGTAGGATATGGGGGTGCAGGACTTTAGGGTGGGGTTTGGGGGTGCAGGGTTCATGTGTTCAGGAACTGGGGGTGCAGGGTTTGAGGGCTTTGGGTGCCGAGTTTGGGAGTTCAGGGTTTGGGGTGCAGGATTTTTGGCAGGAGGATCTGAGGGTGCAGGATCTGGGGGGGAGGATTTGGGGTTTCAGGGTTCAGGGATGCATTGGTTTGAAGTGCGGGATCTGGGGTGCCCTATTTTGGGGTGCAGAGTCTTGCAGGAAGGATCTGGGGGTGCAAGAATTGGGTGAGCAGGATATGGGGGTGTAGGGTTTTAGGGTGAAGGGCTTGGGGGTGAAGGTCTTAGGGGACAAAATGGGAGGGCAAAGGGTTTGGAGGAGCAGGATTTGGGGGTGCAGGATTTGAGTATGGCGTGTGGGGAGGCAGGATTGGGGGGGCTGCATTTGGGGTGCAGGATTTGAGGGTTCAGTGCTTACAGTATCTGGATCTGGGGGTGCAGTTTTTGGAGGTGCAGTTTGGGTGAGAAGGATCTGGGGATGCAGGATTTGGGGGTGCAGGGTTTGGGGGTGCAGGGTGTTGAGGTGTAGGGTTTGGGGGGCAGGATCTGGGGGTGTGGGATTTAGGGGTGTAGGGTTGGGGGTGAAGGGTTTGGGGGACAGAATTTTGAGGTGAAGGGTTTGTCAGTACAGGGTCTTGGGGTGAGGGGGTTTGGGGTGAAGGGTTGGGTAGGGCAGGATTTGGGGGTGCAGGACTATGGGCTGAGGGTTTGGGGTTGCAGGGTTCACATGTTCAGGAACCAGGGTTGCAGGGTTTTGGGGTGCAGGGTTGGGGGAATATTTGAGGTACAGGATTTGGGGTGTAGGGTTTGGAGGTGGAAGAATTTGGAGGTTCGTGGTTGGGGCACGCAGAGTTAGGGGCTGCAGGATCTGGGGTGCAGGGTTTGGGGGGCACTGTTTTGGGGGGAAGGATTTGTCGGATACAGGGTTTAAGGCTTTAGGATTTGGAGATGTAAAATTTTGGGGTGCAGGAGGTGCAGGGTCTGGGGTTGCAGGATTTGGGGTGCAGTGTGTGGGGGTGCAAGATCTTGGGGTGTACGAGCTTTGGGTGTGGGATTTGAAGGAAAATTATTTGGGGGTGCAGGGACTGGGGGTGTAGGGTTTTGGGGTTGCTGTGTTTGGAGATTTGTGACTTGGGTGTCAAGGATTTGGGGTGCAGGGTTTGAAGTGCAGGGCTAAAGGGGGCAGGATTTGGAGGTGCAAGATTTGGTGGTCTGGGGTACTGGGGTGCAGGGTTTTGGGGTGCGGGATTTCGGGGTGCAGGTTTCACGTCTTTAGGAACTGGGCGGGGAGGGTTTCTTGGTGCGGACTTTTGAGTGCAAGTTTGAGGGGGCCTTGATTTTGGGGTGCATGGTTTGGGGGGCAGGATTCCGGGTGTAAGGTTTTGAGGTGCAGGACTTGGGGGTGCAGGTTTCACACGTTAAGGAACTGGGGCTGCAGAGGTTGGGGGTGCAGCGTTGTGGGCTGCAGGGTTGAAGGGTGCAGGATTTAGGGGTACAGGTTTTGGGGGTGCAGGAGCTGGGGGTGCAGACTGTAGGGATCGGAATTTGGGGGTGCAGGGTTCTGGGGTGCAGGATCTGGGTGAGCAGGCTGTTGGGGTACAGAACCTTGTAGTTCAGTGTTTAGAGGCAGGATTTGGGGGTGCAGGGTTTGGGGTGAGGGGTTCAGGTGTTCAGCACCTGGGGGTGCAGGACCTGAGGGTTGGAGGATTTGGGGGTGCAGGAATTTGGGGGTGCAGGGATATGGGTGCAACTTGTGGGGTGCAAGGTTTTGGGTATAGGGTTTTGGGGTGCAGAGTTTTGGGGGGGAGGATTGGGGGAGCAGGGTTTTGGGGTGCAAGGTTCAGTGGTGCAGGGTTCTGGGGGTGCAGGGTTTAGCGCCAGAATTGGGGTTGCAGGGTTTGGGATTGCAGGGTGTTGGGGGAAGGATCTGGGGGTACAAGATTGGGGGTAGCAGGGTTTTGGGGAGCAGGGTTTCGGGGTCAGGCTTTAGGGGGACAGGGTTTGGGGGGCAGGGTTGGGAGGGATGATTTGGGGGTGCAGGGTTTAGGGCAGCAGGATTTTGGGGTGAAGGGGTTTGGGCTGAAGGGTGGGTAGGACAGGATTTGGGGGTGCAGGATTTTAGGATGCAACTTGTGGGGGCAGGATTTGGGGTACAGGAGGTTGGGGGTGCAGGGTTTGGGGTGTAGGATTTAGTGGAGCAGGGACTGGGGGTGAAGGTCTTGTGGAGGCAGAATTGGGGGTGCAGATTTTGGGTGTTCAGGACCTGGGGGTGCAGGATTTGGGGATGTAGGTTTTGGGGGGTAGATTTTGGGGTGCTGGGTTCGGGACATGGGTCTGGAGGATTTGGGGGTGCAGGGTTAAGGGGTTTAGGATTTTGGGGTGCACAGTTTAGGGTGCACGTTCTGGGCATGTATGATTTGAGAGTGCAGGGCTTTGGGGTACAGGATTTGGGGTGCAGGGTTTTGGGGTCAGGATCTGGGGGTGCAGGGTGTTGGGGAGAAGGATTTGGGGGTGCAGCATTTTGAAGTGCAGGGTTTGGAGGAGGGAGGTTTTGGGGGTGAAAGATTTGGTGGTTCAGGTTTTGGGGGTGCAGTGTTAAGGGGGTGGAAGTTTAGGGGTGCAGGGTTTGGGGGTTCAGGATTTGGGGGTGCAGGGTATCGGAGGGAAGGATCTGGGGCTTCAGGATTTGGGGGTGTACCGTTTGGGGGTGCAGGGTTTAGAAGTCAGGTCTAAGAGTGCAGGGTTTGGGGTGCAGAGTGTGGGGTGCATAGGACTGGAGCACAGGATTTGGAGGTGTGGAGTTTTGGGGTGCAGGGGTTGGGGGTGAAGGATTTGAGTCTGCAGGGTGGTGGGGGAAGGATTTGGGGGTGAGAAATTTGGGGTGCAGGATTTGGGGGTGCAGAGTTTTGGGAGGCAAGGATCTGGGGCTGCAGGATTTGGGGGTTCAGTGTTTAGGGCAGCACAACCTCGGGGTGCAGGGGTTTGCAGTGAAAGGTTTGGTAGGCAGGATTTGGGGTGCAGGATTCTGGGGTGCTGGGTTTGGGGTACAGGATTTGGTGTTGCAGGGATGGGGTTGAAGGGCTTGGGTTTCCAGGCCTTTGAGGTGCAGGATTTGGAGGTGCAAGGTTTGGGAGGGAATTCTTTGGGGTGCAGGGTTTGGGGTTCCAGGAGGTGGGGGAAGGACCTTGGGGTGTAGGGTTTGGGGGGGCAGGGTTTTGGGGGAAGGATTTGGGGGTGCAGGGTTTTGAAGTGCAGCGTTTCAGGGGAGCATGATTTTGGGGGTGCACATGTGGGGTCCAGGTTTGGGGGGTGCAGAGTTTGTGAATGGAGGATTTTGGGGTGCAGGGTTTGGGACTGCCTAATTTGGGGGTGCAGTGTTTGGGTGTTCAGGACCTGGGGGTGCTGCGTTTGGGAATGCAGGCTTTGGGGGTGCAGGGCTCAGGATTTGGGAGGGCAGGATTAGGGGGTGTGAGATTTCAGGGTTTAGGGGTGCAAAGTTTGGTAGGGCTGAATTTAGGGGTGCAGGATTTGGGGTGTAGGGTTTGGTGCTGTGAGATTTGGGGGTGCAGGGTTTGGGGGCTTAAGATTTGAGGGTGCAAGGTTTGGGTGTTCAAGATTTAGGGGAGCAGGATCTTGGGATGCCGGGTTTGGGGGTGCAGGGCTTTTGGGTGAGGGATTTAGGGTTCAGGCTTAGGGGTGCAGGGTTTGGGGGTGCAGGGTGTTGGGGAAGGATTTGGGGGTACAGGGTTTGGAGGTGCAGTCGTTCAGGGATCAGGGTTTGGGGGGCAGAATTTGGGGTGCAGGGTTTGGGATGGCAGGATTAGGGGGAGCAAGACTGTGGGGTGCAGGGGTTTGGGGTGAAGGGTTTGGTAGGGCACGATTTGGGGTGCAGGCTTTAGGAAGGAAGGAAGGAAAGAAGGATCTGGAGGTGCAGGATTTGGTGTGCAGGGTTTAGGGGTGCAGGATTTAAGGGTGCGGGGGTTTGGGTGAAGGGCTTGGTAGGGCAGGAATTTGGGGTGCAGGGTTTGGGGGTGCAGGGTTGTGAAGTGCAGAGATTTGCAGGTGCAAGATCTGGGATTGTAGGGTTTGGGGGTGTAGGATCCGGGGAGCAGGGTTTGGGGTGCAGAACCTTGTTGTTCAGGGTTTAGAGGCAGGATTTGGGGGTGCAGGGCTTTGGGGTGAGGAGTTGCGGGTGCAGGGTTCAGGACTTGGGGGTTGCAGGATTTGGGGGTGCAGGGTTGGGTAAGGAAGGATCTGAGGGCGCAGGGTTTGAAGTTTCAGGACTTGGGGTGCAGGATTTGGGGGTACAGGATTAATGGGTGTAGGGTGTTTGGGGAAAGGATTTGGGGGTGCAGGGTTTTGAAGTGCAGGGTTTAAAGGGGCAGGATATGGGGTGAACGATTTGGGGGTGCACATTTTTGGGGTGTGCAAGATTTGAGAGTTCAGGGATTTGGGGTGAGCGATTTCAGGGTGCCAGGTTTGGGGGGGAAGGATCTGCGGGTGCAGGGTTTGTCAGTGCATTGATTGGGGGTCAGAATTTGGGGGTGCAGGGTTTGTGGGGTAGGATTTTGGGTGCAGGGTTTGGGGAGCAGGATCTGGGGGTGATGGAATTGGTTGAAAGGTTTCGTGGTGCCGGCTTTGGGGAAGCAGAGTTCAGGGGTGCAAGGTTTTGGGGGACAGGTTTGGACATAAAAGATTCGGGGGCGAATGGTTTGGGGGAACGATTTGGGGGTGCAGGATTTGGGGGTGCAGGATTTGGTATTACAGGTTTTGGGGAATCATGGCTTGGGAGGAAGGATTTAGGGGTGCAGGGTTTCAAGATGCAGGATTTGCGGTGCAGTATTTGGGGTTGCAGGTTTGGGGGTGCAAGTTGTGGGGCGGCAGGATATCGGGTATAGGGTTCTGGGCTGCAGGGTTTGGGGGTGCAGGATTTCAACGTGCAGGGTTCTGGGGTGCAGTATCTGGGGGTCCAGGGTTTGGCAGTGCATTGGCTTTGGGGGTTGAAGGATTTGGGGGTGCAGGGTTTAGGAATGCAGGATTTGGGGGTGCAGGATTTGGGGGTGCAGAGTTAGGGGGCAGGATTTTCAGTGCAGGGCTTCAGGGCACAGAACTTGGTGGTGCAGGATCTGGGGGTGCAGGTTTGCGGTGGGGAATTTGGGGGTGCAGGGTGATGAGGAAGGATCTGGGGGTGCAATATTTGGGCTTTAAGGGCTTAGGGGGGCAGGATCTGGCAGTGCAGAGTTTGGGGACAGGATCTGGGGGTGCAGCGGTTGGGGTTACAGGTTTTGGGGGTGCAGGGTTAAGGGAATTGTTTGAGGTGCAGGGTTATGAGAGTGCAGGATTTCTGGGTGCAGAGTTTGGGGTGCTGGGTATGGGGCAGCAGGATCTGGGGGTGCAGGTTTTGGGGGTGCATTCATTTGGGGGGAGGATCTGGGGGTGCAGGGTTTAAGGGTTCAGGATTTGGAGGTGTAGGGTTTTGGGGTACAGGGTTCTGGGTGGAGGTTTTGGGGTGAAAGATTTGGGGGTGCAGTGTTAAGGGGTGGAGGCTTAGAGGTGCAAGATTTGGGGGTGCAGAGTTTTCGTGTGTCTGATTTGGGGGTGCAGGGTCTGGGGGTGCAAGATCCTGGAATTCAGGATCTGGGGGTTCAGGATTTGGGGGTGCAGGGTATGGGAGGGAAGGATCTGGGGCTTCAGGATTTGGGGGTGCACTGTTTGGGGGTGCAGGGTTTAGAAGTCAGGTCTAAGAGTGCAGCGTTTGGGGTGCAGGGGCTTGGGGGGAAATTTAAGGTTGCAGAGTGTGGGGTGCACAGGACTGGGGCACAGGATTTGGGGCTGCGAGGTTTCAGGGTTCAGGATTTGGAGGTGTGGAGTTTTGGGGTGCAGGGGATGGGGGTGAAGGATTTGAGGCTGCAGGGTGGTGGGGGGAGGATTTGGGGGTGAGAGATTTGGGGTGCAGGATGTGGGGGTGCAGAGTTTTGGGAGGCAGGGATCTGGGGCTGCAGGATTTGGGGGTTCAGTGTTTAGGGCAGCACAACCTCGGGGTGCAGGGGTTTGCAGTGAAAGGTTTGGTAGAGCAGGATTTGGGGTGCAGGATTCTGGGGTGCTGGGTTTGGGGCACAGGATTTGGTGTTGCAGGGATGGGGTTGAAGGGCTTGGGTTTCCAGGCCTTTGAGGTGCAGGATTTGGAGGTGCAAGGTTTGGGAGGGAATTCTTTGGGGTGCAGGGTTTGGGGTTCCAGGAGGTGGGGGAAGGACCTTGGGGTGTAGGGTTTGGGGGGCAGGGTTTTGGGGGAAGGATTTAGGGGTGCAGGGTTTTGAAGTGCAGCGTTTCAGGGGGGCATGGTTTTGGGGGTGCACATGTGGGGGTCCAGGTTTGGGGGGTGCAGAGTTTGTGAATGGAGGATTTTGGGGTGCTGGGTTTGGGACTGCCTAATTTGGGGGTGCAGTGTTTGGGTGTTCAGGACCTGGGGGTGCTGCGTTTGGGAATGCAGGCTTTGGGGGTGCAGGGCTCAGGATTTGGGAGGGCAGGATTAGGGGGTGTGAGATTTCAGGGTTTAGGGGTGCAAAGCTTGGTAGGGCTGAATTATAGGGGTGCAGGATTTGGGGGGCAGGGTTTGGTGCTGCAGGATTTCGGGGTGCATGGTTTGGGGGCTTAAGGTTAGGGTGTTCAAGATTTAGGGGAGCAGGATCTTGGGGTGCAGGGTTTGGGGGTGCAGGGCTTTTGGGTGAGGGATTTAGGGTTCAGGCTTAGGGGTGCAGGGTTTGGGGGTGCAGGGTGTTGGGGAAGGATTTGGGGGTACAGGGTTTGGAGGTGCAGTGTTTCAGGGATCGGGGTTTGGGGGGCAGAATTTGGGGTGCAGGGTTTGGGATGGCAGGATTAGGGGGAGCAAGACTGTGGGGTGCAGGGGTTTGGGGTGAAGGGTTTGGTAGGGCACGATTTGGGGTGCAGGCTTTAGGAAGGAAGGAAGGAAAGAAGGATCTGGAGGTGCAGGATTTGGTGTGCAGGGTTTAGGGGTGCAGGATTTAAGGGTGCGGGGGTTTGGGTGAAGGGCTTGGTAGGGCAGGAATTTGGGGTGCAGGGTTTGGGGGTGCAGGGTGTTTTGGGAACGATCTGGGGGTACAGGGTTTGGGGTGCTGGGTTTGGGGGTTAAAGGATTTGCGGGGGCAGGGTTCAGGTGTTCAGGACCTGGGCGTGCAGGCTTTGCGGGTTCAAGGTTCCAGGTGCATTGTTTGGGGGGAGAGGACTTGGGGGTGCAGAGTTTTGGGGTGCAGGGCTTGTGAGAGAGGAATCGGGGGTGCAGGATTTGGGGGTTCAGGGTTTAGGGTAGCAGGATCTTGGGGTGCAGGATATGGGGGTGCAGTGTTTTGGGGGTCAGGATCTGGGGGTGCATGATTTGGGGGCTCAGGGTTTGGGGATGAAGGGTCTTGGGGTGCTGGGCTTTGGGCTGCAGTGTTGGGGGGCAGGTTTTGGGGTGCAGGGTTTGGGGGCAGGTTTTGCGTGTTCAGGAACTGGGGATGCAGGATTTTGCGTTGAAGGGCTCTGGGGTGCCGGGGTTGGCCTGCAGGGATTGGGGTGCAGTATTTTGGGGTGCAGGGGTTTGGGGTTCAGGACCTGGGGGTGCAGGGTCTTAGGGAACCGGATTTCAGGGGTGCAGGATTTAAGGGGTGCAGGGGCTTTGGGAGAGGGATTTGGGCTTCAGGGTCTGAGGGGTGCAGGGTTTGGTGGGGAAGGGTTTGGGGTGCCTGGTTTAGGGTTGCAGGATCTGGGGTGCAGGGTTTGGAGGTGCCGGGGTTTTGGGGGGCAGGATATAGGGGTGCAGGATTTGAGGGTGCAGGGTTGTGGAGTGCAGAGATTTGCAGGTGCAAGATCTGGGATTGTAGGGTTTTGGGGTGCAGGTTTTGGGGAGGAAGGATTTGGGGTGCAGGGTTTAAAGGTTCACGATCTGGAGGTGCAGCGTTTTGGGGTGCAGGGTTATGGGGCTACAGGTTTTGGGAGGGAAGGGTCTGGGGGTGCAGGGTGCAGGGATCACAGTATGGGGGTGCAGGATTCTGGGGTGCAGGATCTGGGGAGCAGGATATGGGGGATATCACCCCAAACCTGCCCCGCAGACACGGCACCCAAAATCCTGCACCCCAAAATACTCTTCTCAAACCCGCACCCCAGATCCTGACCCCAAGCCCTGCACCAAAACCCTGCCCCTCAATCCTTCACCCCAAATCCTCCACCCCCGATCCTGTCTTCCCAAATCCTGCACCCCCAAATTCGGCCCTACCAAACTCTGCACCCCTAAACCCTACAACTGAAACCTTGCACCCCCTAATCCTGCCCTCCCTACCTTCCTGAACCCCGAAACGTGCACCCCAAACCCTGCATTCCCAAATCCTTCCGTCCTATACCCTACACCCTTAAACCTGCCCCCAAACCCTGCACCCCAAAGAATTCCCTCCCAAACCTTGCACCTCCAAATCCTGCACCTCAAAGGCCTGGAAACCCAAGCCCTTCAACCCCATCCCTGCAACAGCAAATCCTGTACCCCAAACCCAGCACCCCAGAATCCTGCACCCCAAATCCTGCCTACCAAACCTTTCACTGCAAACCCCTGCACCCCGAGGTTGTGCTGCCCTAAACACTGAACCCCCAAATCCTGCAGCCCCAGATCCTGACCCCAAGCCCTGTACCAAAACCCTGCCCCTCAATCCTGCACCCCCAAATCCTCCACCCCCGATCCTGTCTTCCCAAACCCTGCACCCCAAATCCTGCCCCCCCAGCTTGCACTCTGCACCCCCAAACCGTGCACTCCCAATCCCTGAACGCCCAAGTCCTGCACCCCCACGTCCTTAGCGCCCAAAATGTGCACCCCAGATCCTCCCCACCCAGTCCTGCACCCCTAATATTCCACCCTCTAATAATGCACCCCTAAGCCTCGCACCCTGAAAGCTGCACCCCCAGGTCCTGAGTCCCCAAACCCTGCACCCCCAAATCCCGCGCCTTTAAATCCTGTCCTCCTAAAACCCAGGACCCCCATAATTTGCCTCCCCAAACCCTGCTCCCCAAAACCCTGCACCCCCAAACCCAGCACCCCCAGGTCCTGAACACCCAAACCCTGCACCCCAAAACCCTGCACCCCCAAAGGCAGCACCCCCAGGTCCTGAACACGCAAACTCTGCACCCCAAACCCTGCCATCCCAAACCCTGCACCCATAATTCTGCCTCCCAGACCCTGATCCCTGAAACACTCCACCTCCAAACCCTGCACCCCCAAATCGTTCCCCAACACCCTGCACCCCCTAACCCTGAACCCCAAATACCAAAACCCTGCACCCCAAAATCCTGCAAGGTTTGGTAACCTTGCACCCTCAAATATTGCACTCCCCAAACCTGCATCCCGAAAGCATTCCTGCCCAAATTCTGTACCCTAAGATCCTGCACCCTAAAACCCTGCACCCCCAAAATCCTTCTCCCCAACCCTGCACCCCCAAAAACTCCGCCCCCACAACCTGAACCCCCAAACCCTGTACTAAAACCTGCAACCACAGACCTGGCACGCCCAAACTCTGCACCCCAAATCCTCCCTCCCCAAAACCTGCACCCCAAAACCGTACAAGCCCAGATCTTGCACCCCTAAATCTCTGCACTCCACAACCCTGCACCCTCAAATCCTGCACCCCTATATCCTGCCCCCAAACCCCTGCACCTCCAAACCCTTGACCCCCAAATCCTGCAACCCTAAGCCAGGCACCCCCAAACCCTTCCCCACCAAACCCTGCACCCCCAATTCCTCCATCCCCACGTCATGAACCCCCAAACCCTGCTCCCCAAAACTCTGCACCCCCAAACCCTGAATTCCCAGGCCCTGCACCCCAAACTTAGCTGTCAAAACTGTGCACCCAAAATTCTGCCCCCACCGAACCCTAACCCTGGCTCCCCAAACACTGCCCCCCAAACCCTGCTTCCCGTTATCCTCCAACCCCACAGCCCAAATCCCCAGAACCAGCAACCCCAAAACCCTGTACCCCCATCCCTGCACCCCAAATCATTTTCCTTCAAATCCTACCTGCAAAACTTGTACACCCCAAGATCCTGCACCCCCAAACCCTGTGCCCCAAACACTGCACCCCCAAACCCTGCCCTTCTAGATCCTGCACCCCAATACCCTGCCCCCCCAGGTTCTGAACCCCCAAAACCTGCTCCCCAAACCCTACCCCCCTAAACTGTCCACCCCCAAACTCTGCCCTACCGAGCCCTCCACCCCAAACCCCTGCACCCCAAGATCCTGCTGCCCTAAACCCTGCACCCCCTTATCATCCTTCCCTAAACCCTGCACCCCAAACCCTGCACCCCAAACCACTGCACCCCAAACCTGACACCCCAGAACGCTGCAACGCCACATCCTGCCCCCTTAAACTGCACACCCCCGAATTCTGCACCCTAAAGTCCTGCACCCCAAAGCATGCCCTACCAAAACTTTGTACCCCAAACCCTGCAGCCCCAAACCCTGCACCTCCAACCCTGCACCCCCAAACCCTGCACCCCAAATCCTGCACTCCAAAATCATACACCCTGAAACACTGAAACCCCAAATCCTACCCCTCAAACACTGCACCCCAAATCCTTCCTCCAGAACACTGCAGCCCTAAACCCTGCACCCTAAATCCCTGCAGCCCCAAATCCCGTCTAACCTTGGACCCCCAAAACCTGCACCCCTAGATCCATCCCCCCAAGTGAATGCACCCCCAGAACCTGAACCCCCAGATGCTGCTGCCCCATACCCAGCACCCCAAACTCTGCACCTGGAAATCCTGTACTCTCATAACCCTGCACCTCAAATAATTCCCTCCACCCTGCACCCCCAAAACCTGTAACCCCAGACGCTGCACCCCCAGGTCCTGTCCCCAACCTCTGCACTGCCAGATCCTGCCCCCCGTAACCCTTAAAGCCCAAATATTGCACCCCCAGATCCTTCCTCAACACCCTGTACCCCCAAATTCCCCACCCAAAACCTGCAGCCCCAAACCCTGCACCCCCAAATCCTGACCCCCCAGATAATGCCCCCAAAACCCTGAATCCCCAATCCTGCACCCCAAAACCCTGAACCCCAAAATACTGCACCCCTAAATTCTGCACCCCAAACCCTGCAGACCAACCCCGGCACCCCGACGCCCTGCACCCCCAGTTCCTGTCAATGGAAACCCCAAACCCTGCAGCCCAAATCACTTTCCTTCAAATCCCACACCCAAAACTCATACACCCCAAGATGCTGCACCCCAAAACCCTGCCCCCTAAACTTTGTACCCCACACCCTGCCCCCAAACCCTACACCCCAAAACCTGCAGTCCCAAACCCTGCACCCGAAAACTCTACACCCCCAAATCCTTCACCCCAAAATCCTGCCCTACCAAGCCCTGCACCCTCAGATTCTGCACCCCAAAACCTTCACCCCAAAACCTTCACTGCAAACCTTTCACCCCAAACCCTTCACCTGCAGCTCTGTCCCCCAAACCCTTCAACCCCCAACCCTACACCCCCAAATCCTCCACCCCAAAACCCTGTACCCCAAAACCCTTTACCCTAAAAGCTGCACCAGCAGATCCTTCCCCCAACTCCCTGCACCCCCAATTCCTGCCCCACCAGACCCTGCACCCCCAACCCTGCTCCTCTGTTCCTGCTCTCCACAAACCTGCACCCCAAATCCTGCAACCCCAAACGCTGCACCCCCAAATCCCACCTTCCACAACCGTGCACCCAAAAACCCTGCACCCTGCAAACCCTGCACCCCAGTACTCCAGCGCACCAAATCTTGCACCTGCAAATCCTGTCCCCTTCAAACCCCTGTACCCCCAAATCCTGCACCCAAACCCTGTACCCCCAAATCCTTGACACCCACAACCCGAATCTCCAAAAGCTGCAACCCCAAACCCTGCCCCCCCAAACCCTGCCCCCCTGAACCCTGCACCCCAGATCCTGCACCACTGAACTCTCATCCCCAAATCCCTTAACTCTCAAAAGCTGCACCCCCAGACCCTGTAGCACCAAATCAGGCCCCCCAAAACCCTGCAGCCCCACACGCCTTGCACCCCCAAATCCTGCACTACCTGATCCTCCACCCCCATAGCACTGCACCCCAAAATCCTGCCCTACCAACCCTTCACCCCAAACCCTTCACGTCGAAATTCTATTCCCCAAACCCTTCACCCTCCAACCCTACACCCTAAATCCCGCACCCCCAATTCTGCACCAGAAAATCCTGAACCCCCAGATCTTGAACCAACAGATCCTTCCCCCAAATCCTGCACCCCCAAACCTTCACCCCCAAATCCTCCACCCCGCAACCCTGCACCGCAAACCCCTTTACCCTAAAGCCTGCACCAGCAAATCCTTCCCCCAACACCCTGCACCCCCAATTCCTGCCCACCAAACCCTGCACCCCCTAACCCTGAACCCCAAATCCCTCACCCAAAACCCATGCACCCCTCAAATCTTGCACCCCCTAACCCTGAACCCCAAATCCCTCACCCGAACACCCTGCACCCCCAAAGCCTGCACCCCCTAACTCTGAACCTCCAATCCCTCACTCAAAATCCCTGCACCCCACAACACCCTGCACCCATAAATCCTGTACCCCCAGATCTTGCACCCAACACCCTGCCCCCCAGAACCCTGAACCTCCAAACTCAGCCCTACCAAACCTTCACCCTAAAATCCTGCACACTAAAATCCTTCTCCCCAACCCCCAACCCTGCACACCCAAATCCTGCACCCCAAAACCCAGCACCACAGAACCCTTTGCCCCAAAGGCCTGCACCCCAAAATTCCTGCCACCCTAGACCCTGAACCCCCAAACCCTGCACTCTAAATCCTGCTCTCTAAACCCTTCGCCCCAAAACCCTGCGCCCTCAAATCCTGCCTCCCAAAAATGTACATCCCGAACCCTGAACCCCAAACCCTGCACCCCAAGATCCTGCCCTACCAAACCCTGCACCCAAAGTCCCTGCTACCCTAAACCCTGCACCCCCAAATCCTTGCCCCCCAATCCTGCTGCCCAAAAGTCGGCTCCTCTAAATCCTGCACCCCAATATCCTGCCCCTCCAAAACCCTACACCCCCTAAACCCTGCACCCCAAATCTGCACCCCCAAACCCTGCACTCCCCAATCCTTCATCCCCAAGGCCGTCACCCCTCAAATGCTGCACCCCTGAAATCCTGTTCCCTGAGACCCTGCACCCCCAGGTCCTGAAACCCAAACCCCTGCACCCCAAAATACTGCACCCCAACCCCTGCAGGCCAACCCCGGCACCCCAGAGCCCTTCAACGCAAAATCCCGCACCCCCAGTTCCTGAACACGCAAAACCTGCCCCCCAAACCCTGCACCCCAAAACCTTGCACCACAAATCATTTTCCTTCAAATCCCACACCCAAAACTCGTACACCCCAAGATCCTGCACCCCAAAACCCTGCCCCCTAAACTTTGTACCCCCAAACCCTGCCCCCCAAACCCTGCACCCCAAAATCTACAGTCCCAAACCATGCACCCCAAAATACTGCACTCCAAAATCCTGCACGCCCAGATTTTACACTCCCAAACCCTTCACCCCCAAAACATTCACCTCCTAACACTGAGCCCCCAAATCCTGCACCCCCAAATCCTGCCTCATCAAGCCCTGTACCCTGAAGCCGTGCATCCCAAAAGCCTGCACTGTAAATCCTGCCCCCCAAACCTGCACCCCAAAATTGTCCCCCATACAACCTTAACCCCCCCAATCCTGAATCCCCCTAATCCTGCACCCCAGATCCTTGCCCCCAAGCCCTTCACCCCCAAACCTGGCATCCCAAACCCTGCCCCCCAAATATCTCGCCCCCAGATCCTTCCCCCAAACCATTTCCCCCGAATCTTGTAGGTCCAAACCCATCCCCCAAACCCCTGAACTCTGCTTCTCCAAACCTTGTCACCCAAATCCATCACCCCCAGATCCTGCTCCCCAAAACCTGCACCCAAAATCGTGCCCCACGAACCCTGCACCCCCAAATTCTGACCCCCAATCAATGCACTGACAAACCCTGCACCCGCAGATCCTTCCCCCCCCAACCCGGCACCCTGAAATCCCTCACCCCAAATCCCTGCACTCTCAAATCTTGCATCCTCACAAAATGTGCACCCCAAGTTCTACCCCCAGACACCCTGCCCCCATTAATCCTGTACCCCCAAATCCTGCACCCCCAAGTGCTGAAACTTCAAACACTGCACATTCAAAGCCTTCCTTGCCCTGCCCTGCACCCCCAAATCCTGCAACCCCCTAAATCCTCCGACCCCCAGGTCCTGGAGCCCTGAACCCTGCACCCCAACCCCTCACCCCAAAGCCCTGCACCCCCAAATCCTGCCTCTAAACCCTGAACAACAAGGTTCTGCACCCCAAGCCCTGTTCGCTGATATCCTGCACCCCAAACCCTGTACCCCCAAATTCTGATCCCTGCACCCCCAGATCCTGCACCCCAAGATCCTGCTACCGTAAACCCTGCAACCCCAGGTCTTCCTTCCTTCCTTCCTTCCTTCCTTCCTTCCTTCCTTCCTTCCTTCCTTCCTTCCTTCCTTCCTTCCTTCCTTCCTTCCTTCCTTCCTTCCTTCCTTCCTTCCTTCCTTCCTTCCTTTTTTTCCCCAATCCTGCCCCCCCAAATCCTGCCCTACCATGCTCTTCACCCCAAGCCCCTGCACCCCAAATTCCTGTTACCCTCAACCCTGAAACCCCAAATCCTGCCCCCAGATCCTGCAGCCCCACAGCGAGCACCTCAAAATCAAGTCCCCCCAAAACCTGCACTGAAAACGCTGCAGCCCCAGATCCAGCATCCCCAGATCCTGCACCCTCAGATGCTCCTGCCAAAAACCCTGCACCCCAAACCCTGAACTCCCAAACTCTGCACCCAGAGCCCTGCACCCTCAAATCCTGCACCCCTAACCCTGAACACACGAACCCTGCACCCCAAACCTCACCCGAAAGTCCTGCACCCCCAGACCCTGCTCTACCAAACCCTTCACTGCAGACCCCTGCACCCCAAGATCCTGAATTCCAAAGTCTGCACCCCGTGATCATCCATCCCCAAACCCTGCACCCCCAAATCCTTCACCTCAAAACCCGGCACCCCAGAATCCCGAACCACCAAATCTTGCACCCCCAAATCCTGCCCCCTCAAACCCTGCACTTCAAAACCCTGCAGCCCCAAATTGTCCCCCCCAAGCCCCTGTACCCCTAAACCATGCACCCCATTATTCTTTCCCTCAAACCCTTCACCCCCCAGCCGTACAACCCCAAGTCCTGCACCCTAAATCCTACATCCCCAAACCCTGGACCCCCAAATCCGGTCCCCCAACAATGCACCCCCAAACCCTGCACCCCAAATCCTGCCCCCCAGCTTGCACTCTGCACCCCCAAACCGTGCACTCCCAATCCCTGAACGCCCAAGTCCTGCACCCCCACGTCCTTAACGCCCAAAATGTGCACCCCAGATCCTCCCCACCCAGTCCTGCACCCCTAATATTCCAGCCTCTAATAATGCACCCCTAAGCCTCGCACCCTGAAAGCTGCATCCCCAGGTCCTGAGTCCCCAAACCCTGCACCCCCAAATCCCGCGCCTTTAAATCCTGTCCTCCTAAAACCCAGGACCCCCATAATTTGCCTCCCTAAACCCTGCTCCCCAAACCACTGCACCCCCAATGCAGCACCCCCAGGTCCTGAACACCCAAACCCTGCACCCCCAAACCCTGCACCCCCAAACACAGCACCCCGAAAGAATTCCCTCCCAAACCTTGCACCTCCAAATCCTGCACCTCCAAGGCCTGGAAACCCAAGCCCTTCAACCCCATCCCTGCAACACCAAATCCTGTGCCCCAAAACCCAGCACCCCAGAATCCTGCACCCCAAATCCTGCCCTACCAAACCTTTCACTGCAAACTCCTGCACCCCAAGATTGTGCTGCCCTAAACAATGAACCCCCAAATCCTGCAGCCCCAGGTCCTTGCCTCCCAAAACTCTGCACCCCCAAATGCTGCACCCCAAATCTCTCACCCCCAAATCCTTCCGCACAGAGTCCCAGAATGTCAGGGGTTGGAAGGGACCTGGAAAGCTCATCCGGTGCAATCCCCCCGTGGAGCAGGAACACCCAGCTGAGGTGACACAGGAAGGCCTGTACCCCACCACCCTGCACCCCCAAATCCTTCACCCCCAAACCCTGCCCCCCAAAACTCCACCCCTCCACATCCTGAACCCTGAAACCCCGCACCCCCAAATCCTCTGCCCCAATGCTCTGCACCCTTAACACTCTGCAACCTTAAACTTCCCCCCAAACCCTGAACTCTGAAACTCTGCACCCCAAAACCCTGATCCCCCAAATTCTTTCCCAAACCCTGCACCCTTGATTCCTGCACCCCCAGTTCCTGAACTCATGAAACCTGCACCCCCAAACCCCTGCACCCCAAACCCTGCACTCTTAGACCTGACTTCTAAACCCTGCACCCCCAAACGGTGCACCCCCAAATCCTGAAGCCCCAGATCCTTCCCTCCCATACCCTGCACCCCCACATCCTGAATCCCCAAATCCTGAACTCCAGGATCTTGCACCCCCAGACCCTGTACCCCCAAATCAGGCCCCAAAAACCCTGCACTCCCAACCCTGCACCCCCAAATCCTGCACCTCTAATCCTCCACCCCCTTAACACTGCACCCCCAAAACCTGCACCACCATATCTTGCACCCTCAAAACCTGAAGCACCAAACCTTGCACCTCCAAAACCTCCCTCCTCCAAACCCTGCCCTTCAAAATGCTGCACCCCGAATCCTTCTCCCCAACACCCTGCACCCCCAGATCCTGACCCCAAAACCCTGCACCCCAAATCCTGTACCCCAAAGCCCTGCACTCTCAAATCATACACACCCAAAACGTGTGCACCCTAAACCGTGCACCCCAAAATCCTAAACCCCTTAACCCTGCACCCTCAAATCCTCCAGACCCATGTCCCGAACCCAGCACCCCAAAATCTACCCCCCAAAACCTACATCCCCAAATAATGCACCCCCAGGTCCTGAACACCCAAAATCTGCACCCCCAAACCCTTAACTCCCAAAACCTGCACCCCCAATTCTGCCTCCCCAGGATCTGCAACTCAATCCCTGCTCCACTAAATCCTGCACCCACAAACCCTGGACCCCCAATCCCCTGTACCCCAAATCCTGAACCCCACAAGTTGCACCCTAAAATCCTGCACCCCAAATCCTGTCCTACCCAACCCTTCACCCCAAACCCCTTCACCCCAAGATCCTGCTGAACTAAACCCTGCACCCCCAAATCATCCCTCCCAGCCCTGCCCCCCAAACCCTGTCCCCCTAAAGCCTGACCCCGAAACCCTGCTCCCCAAAACCCTGCTACCCCAAACCTTGTACCCTCAGATCCTGCACCCAATATCCTGCAATCCCAAACAATGCACCCCCATATTCTGATCCCTACAACCTGCACCCCCAGATCCTTATCTCCCAAAACCCGTACCCCTGAATCCTGCACCCTTCAACCCTGCACCCCAAAACGCTGCACCCCCAACTTCTGCAGCCCCCAGTTCCTTAATGTGTGAAACCCACACCCCCAAGTTCTGCACCCCAAAACCTTACACCCGGAATCCTGCCCCCCCAAACCGTGCACCCCAAAATCAAGGCCCCTCAAACTTGCACTCAAAAGTCCGCACCACAAAATCCTGCCCCCCCAGTTCCTAAAGACATGAAACCTGCACCCCCAAAGCCTCACCCTAAAGCCCTGCAGCCCCAAATCCGGCCCTACCAAACCCTTCAGCCCCGCACCCCACGATCCTCCTACCCTGAACCCCAAGAGCCTGCACCCATAAATCCTGGAGCCCCAGATCCTGCACCCAACACCCTGCACCCCAGAACTCTGCACCTCCAGATCTAAACCCTTCAACCCTGCACCCCAAATCCTCCCCAAAACACTCCACCCCCAAAGCCTACAGCCCTAAATGCTGCCCCACAAACCCTGCACCCCCAGATCTGTCCCCCGAAACTCTGTGCCCCAACAGCACGCACGCTCAAATCCTCCACCCCACATCCTGACCCCCAAATCCCTCACCCCAAAACCCTGCACCCCAATACCCCAGACCACCAAATATTGCACCTCCAAATCCTGCCCCCTTTAGCCCTGCACTTCAAACCCTGCACCCCAAATCCTGCAACCAAACCCTGTACCCCTAAATCCTTGACCTCCACATCCCGAATCTCCAAACGCAGCAACCCCAAACCCTGCACCCCCAATCTCTGCACCCCCAAATCATTGTCCTTCAAATCCCACACCCAAAGCTCGTACACCCCAAGATTTTGCACCCCCACACACTGCACCCCAAATCCTGCACCCCCGAATCCTCCAGCCCCATGTCCCAAACCCCGAAACCCTGCAGCCTCAAATCTTGCATCCCCAAAACCCCAGCACCCCAAACTGTTCTCTCCCAAATCCTGCAAACTGCAAATCCTGCACCTCCTGCACCCCAAAATTCGACACCTCCAAATCTTAAACCCTTAAACCCTGCATCCCCCAAATCCTTCCCCCCAACACAGTGCCCCCCAAACCCTGCACCCCCAGTTCCTGCAGCCGCTAACTCTGCACCCCAAACGCTGCACCCTCAGATCCTGCGTCCCCCAACCCTACACCCCAAATCCTTTACCCCAAAATTCCCCAAACCTGCAAACCCAAATCCTGCACCCCCAGTTCCTGAACATGCGAACCCTGCACCCCCAAACCTGCAGCCCAAAGCCCTGCACCCCCAAATCCTGCCGTACACAACCCTTCACCCCAAACCTCTTCAACCCAAGATACTGAAACCCTAAGCCCTGCCCCCACCAAACCTACATCCCCAAATCCTGCACCCCCAGGTCCTGAACACCCAAAATCTGCACCCCCAAATCCCTTAACTCCAAAAACCTGCACCCCCAATTCTGCCTCCACAAGACCTGCACCCCCAAACCCTGCACCACTAAACCCTGCACCCCAAACCCTGTACCCCAAATCCTGACCCCCACAAGTTGCACCCTAAAAACCTGCACCCCAAATCCTGTCCTACCAAACCCTTCACCCCAAACCCCTTCACCCCAAGATCCTGCTGCCCTAAACCCTGCACCCCAAAATCATCCCTCCCAGCCCTGCCCCCCAAACCCTGTCCCCCTAAAGCCTGACCCCGAAACCCTGCTCCCCAAAACCCTGCTACCCCCAATCTTGCACCCCCCAACTCTGCACCCCCAGATCCTGCTGCTCCAAACCCTGCACCCCCAAATCCTCCAGCCCCACGTACCGATCTCCCAAACCCTGCACCCCACAACCCTGCACCCCACAACCCCTTCACCCCCAAATCCTGCACCCCCAGCCCTACCCCCAAAACTTTCCACCCCCAAATCCTGCCCTACCAAGCCCCCCACCCCAAACCCCTGCACCCCAAGATCCTGCTCCCCTAAACCCTGCACCCCCATATCCTCCTTCCCCAAACCCTGCACCCCAAAACACTGCACTCCAAACCACTGCACCCCTAAATCCTGCAACCCCAAATCCTGGCCCCCAAACCTGGCACCCCAAACTCCTGCACCCAAAGACCCTACTGCCCTACACCCTGAACCCCCAAAACCTGCACCCCTGGAACCTGCAACCCCAGACCCTGTAGCCCCAAATCAGGCCCCGCAAAATCCTGCTCCCCCGGCCTTGCACCCCCAAATCCTGCACCACCTAATCCTCCAACCCCCTAACCCCTTCTCCCCAGGGCCCATTGTGAACCATGGGGGACCCCCTTGTCACTGGGGACCCATTGTGACACCATGGGGACCTCCCCTTGTCCTCAGGGACCATTGTGACATCCTGGGGACCCCCCTTTGTCCCAGGGCCCCTTGTGGCACCATGGGGACCACCTTTGTCCCCAGGGAAAGTTGTGACATCCCAGCACCACCCATTGCCCCCAGGGCCCATGGTGACATCCCAGGACCCCCCATTGTCCCCAAGGCCCATTGTGACATTCAGGGGACCCCACTTTCTCCCCAAGGTCGATGGTGACACCCTGGAACACAGTTTCAAACAGACTGTCTCCACACAAACAGGCACCTGTCTGCAGGTATCCTAGATCTTGATTCTTGAACTTGAGGAAACACGCGTCTGAGCAAAACTCCCAAACGCTTCCAGGAAAGACACAGGCTCTCCCACAAGCACACAAGTGTTTGCCCTCAGCTATAGATCAGGGACAAGCTTGTGAAGAGATGCCCTGCTATTCTTTCGCCTTATGGCATCATGTGTTTCGTTTCTCTTGGAGATCGATTGTTAAACGTCTTTCCTCGGGCGACTGTGAAGCATTTGCCAGCGGAGGAGAAGTAGCACGGAGCAGCATTCAGTACTGCCTACGAGTGTCTTTGCTACCCTACTAGCGGAGCTCCAAGAACAGGCACACATCTTCAGGTACCTTCCAAATGTGGATTCCCCTGCAGCCCCGTAGGCGGGCGTGCAGTACGCCAACCATCAACGGACGTTTTTCCCCTCAAGCCTGTCAGGACGTTGCTCGTCCGTCTTTCCCTCAATAGATGGGAGTAGGCGCGCTTGCGGATGTGTGCGTGTGTGTGGCCACGCGTTTGCTTAGGCATCAGTGTGTGAAAAGGTAGGTGCTTTTCTCTAGCTGCGTGTGCGTGCACGTGGTGCTGGGTGCACATCCCTGGGTGCTCGAGGTAAGGTTTCTGCATGGTTTTCGCTGAGGAATCGTGTGTGTGCACATGGACAAAGAGAAGGCGCAGCAACCAGGTTCCAGCGCCGAAGAAGGCAAAAGGCAAGGTTTCCGGCGCTATCTCCTTCTCTCCGCAGACCTAGTCGCGCAAAGCAAGCCGCTAAGCCGGCGACCGGCAAGAGAGCTACAACGAAGCATGCCGAACAGAGAAAATAGCAGCAGCACATCTGTTCACACCTTGTTTCTGCCATGTGCTTGAACGCCAAGACGTTCGTGCTTCTCCAGACAGGTGCCTGTTTGTGTGGAGATAGTCTGCTTGAAACTGTGTTCCTCAGCGCCCGCTCTTTCTCCCCGTCGCTCCACACGCCTGGGAGTCCCTTTCTTTCTCTCCACAAGCACGTGTGTTGACTTCGTCGCACATGTGCATCTGCACAAGCGTTGAGCTCAGCAGAGCGTGTCTCTTGACACTTGATGTGCGTTGGCTGTGTCTGCGTGCTCCAGTGAAGAGAGAAACGGGAAATCATCTTGGTAGAGGCAACAAAGCAAAAGCGAGGCAGGATCGACATCTGCTCAACAGAGACGGATTCCCTGCGCTGACACAGTTCACAGTTACACGAGAAGCAATCTGAGCGCTCCATCGACCGGAGACGTGTTTCCCAAGAGATCATTTAGCGAGTGAACAGCAGTGTGCGCGACTTTCAGGAGTGTGCCTGGAAAGTGCCAGAATCACCAGGAGCATCTGTGCAAAAGCTGCTGCCTCTGTGACCGCATTGAGGCACGTTCGCGTGTCTGCGAGTACATAGACGGCTCTTTCGCGTTCACTCCGAGGGAAACGGTCCGCTATTGCTTCTGTGCGCACAGACGCGATTCCCTTGTCTCTTGCGAACACAGGGAACTCTGTGCATCCAAATCTACAGGCTAAGGACGCGTCTGCGTATGTTTTGGTGAACAATCGAGTGTGCGTGTTCTGACAGCTGCCTCTATGCAGGCGTCTCCACAGAGCCACTTCTGAATGCCCCGCAGCCCAGGACTGAATGGATACACTAACAAGTGCACCGGTGTGAGCAAGCACATATGCAGAAGGACGTCTTTCATCTCACAGAAGCGCGAACGTCTTGGCGTTCAAGCACGTGGCAGAAACAAGGTGTGAACAGATGAGCTGCTGCTATTTTCTCCGTTCGGCATGCTTCGTTGTAGCTCTCTTGCCGGTCGCCGGCTTAGCGGCTTGCTTTGCGCGACTAGCTCTGGGGAGAGAAGGAGATAGCGCCGGAAACCTCGCCTTTTGCCTTCTTCGGCGCTGGAACCTGGTTGCTGCGCCTTCTCTTTGTCCATGTGCACACACACGATTCCTCAGCGAAAACCATGCAGAAACCTTTCCACGAGCACCCAGGGATGTGCACCCAGCACCACGTGCACGCACACGCAGCTAGAGAAAAGCACCTACCTTTTCACACACTGATGCCTAAGCAAACGCGTGGCCACACACACGCACACATCCGCAAGCGCGCCTACTCCCATCTATTGAGGGAAAGACGGACGAGCAACGTCCTGACAGGCTTGAGGGGAAAAACGTCCGTTGACGGTTGGCGTACTGCACGCCCGCCTACGGGGCTGCAGGGGAATCCACATTTGGAAGGTACCTGAAGATGTGTGCCTGTTCTTGGAGCTCCGCTAGTAGGGTAGCAAAGACACTCGTAGGCAGTACTGAATGCTGCTCCGTGCTACTTCTCCTCCGCTGGCAAATGCTTCACAGTCGCCCTAGGAAAGACGTTTAACAATCGATCTCCAAGAGGAACGAAACACATGATGCCGTAAGGCGAAAGAATAGCAGGGCATCTCTTCACAGGCTTGTCCCTGATCTATAGCTGAGGGCAAACACTTGTGTGCTTGTGGGAGAGCCTGTGTCTTTCCTGGAAGCGTTTGGGAGTTTTGCTCAGACGCGTGTTTCCTCAAGTTCAAGAATCAAGATCTAGGATACCTGCAGACAGGTGCCTGTTTGTGTGGAGACAGTCTGTTTGAAACTGTGTTCCTCAGCGCCCGCTCTTTCTCCCCATCGCTCCACACGCCTGGGAGTCCCTTTCTTTCTCTCCACAAGCACGTGTGTTGACTTCGTCGCACATGTGCATCTGCACAAGCGTTGAGCTCAGCAGAGCGTGTCTCTTGACACTTGATGTGCGTTGGCTGTGTCTGCGTGCTCCAGTGAAGAGAGAAACGGGAAATCATCTTGGTAGAGGCAACAAAGCAAAAGCGAGGCAGGATTGACATCTGCTCAACAGAGACGGATTCCCTGCGCTGACACAGTTCACAGTTACACGAGAAGCAATCTGAGCGGTCCGTCGACCGGAGACGTGTTTCCCAAGAGGTCGTTTAGCGAGTGAACAGCAGTGTGCGCGACTTTCAGGAGTGTGCCTGGAAAGTGCCAGAATCACCAGGAGCATCTGTGCAAAAGCTGCTGCCTCTGTGACCGCATTGAGGCACGTTCGCGTGTCTGCGAGTATATAGACGGCTCTTTCGCGTTCACTCCGAGGGAAACGGTCCGCTATTGCTTCTGTGCGCACAGACGCGATTCCCTTGTCTCTTGCGAACACAGGGAACTCTGTGCATCCAAATCTACAGGCTAAGGACGCGTCTGCATATGTTTTGGTGAACAATCGAGTGTGCGTGTTCTGACAGCTGCCTCTATGCAGACGTCTCCACAGAGCCACTTCTGAATGCCCCGCAGCCCAGGACTGAATGGATACACTAACAAGTGCACCGGTGTGAGCAACCACATATGCAGAAGGACGTCTTTCATCTCACAGAAGCGCGAACGTCTTGGCGTTCAAGCACATGGCAGAAACAAGGTGTGAACAGATGAGCTGCTGCTATTTTCTCCGTTCGGCATGCTTCGTTGTAGCTCTCTTGCCGGTCGCCGGCTTAGCGGCTTGCTTTGCGCGACTAGCTCTGGGGAGAGAAGGAGATAGCGCCGGAAACCTCGCCTTTTGCCTTCTTCGGCGCTGGAACCTGGTTGCTGCGCCTTCTCTTTGTCCATGTGCACACACACGATTCCTCAGCGAAAACCATGCAGAAACCTTTCCACGAGCACCCAGGGATGTGCACCCAGCACCACGTGCACGCACACGCAGCTAGAGAAAAGCACCTACCTTTTCACACACTGATGCCTAAGCAAACGCGTGGCCACACACACGCACACATCCGCAAGCGCGCCTACTCCCATCTATTGAGGGAAAGACGGACGAGCAACGTCCTGACAGGCTTGAGGGGAAAAACGTCCGTTGACGGTTGGCGTACTGCACGCCCGCCTACGGGGCTGCAGGGGAATCCACATTTGGAAGGTACCTGAAGATGTGCGCCTGTTCTTGGAGCTCCGCTAGTAGGGTAGCAAAGACACTCGTAGGCAGTACTGAATGCTGCTCCGTGCTACTTCTCCTCCGCTGGCAAATGCTTCACAGTCGCCCTAGGAAAGACGTTTAACAATCGATCTCCAAGAGGAACGAAACACATGATGCCGTAAGGCGAAAGAATAGCAGGGCATCTCTTCACAGGCTTGTCCCTGATCTATAGCTGAGGGCAAACACTTGTGTGCTTGTGGGAGAGCCTGTGTCTTTCCTGGAAGCGTTTGGGAGTTTTGCTCAGACGCGTGTTTCCTCAAGTTCAAGAATCAAGATCTAGGATACCTGCAGACAGGTGCCTGTTTGTGTGGAGACAGTCTGTTTGAAACTGTGTTCCTCAGCGCCCGCTCTTTCTCCCCGTCGCTCCACACGCCTGGGAGTCCCTTTCTTTCTCTCCACAAGCACGTGTGTTGACTTCGTCGCACATGTGCATCTGCACAAGCGTTGAGCTCAGCAGAGCGTGTCTCTTGACACTTGATGTGCGTTGGCTGTGTCTGCCTGCTCCAGTGAAGAGAGAAACGGGAAATCATCTTGGTAGAGGCAACAAAGCAAAAGCGAGGCAGGATCGACATCTGCTCAACAGAGACGGATTCCCTGCGCTGACACAGTTCACAGTTACACGAGAAGCAATCTGAGCGGTCCGTCGACCGGAGACGTGTTTCCCAAGAGGTCGTTTAGCGAGTGAACAGCAGTGTGCGCGACTTTCAGGAGTGTGCCTGGAAAGTGCCAGAATCACCAGGAGCATCTGTGCAAAAGCTGCTGCCTCTGTGACCGCATTGAGGCACGTTCGCGTGTCTGCGAGTATATAGACGGCTCTTTCGCGTTCACTCCGAGGGAAACGGTCCGCTATTGCTTCTGTGCGCACAGACGCGATTCCCTTGTCTCTTGCGAACACAGGGAACTCTGTGCATCCAAATCTACAGGCTAAGGACGCGTCTGCGTATGTTTTGGTGAACAATCGAGTGTGCGTGTTCTGACAGCTGCCTCTATGCAGACGTCTCCACAGAGCCACTTCTGAATGCCCCGCAGCCCAGGACTGAATGGATACACTAACAAGTGCACCGGTGTGAGCAACCACATATGCAGAAGGACGTCTTTCATCTCACAGAAGCGCGAACGTCTTGGCGTTCAAGCACGTGGCAGAAACAAGGTGTGAACAGATGAGCTGCTGCTATTTTCTCCGTTCGGCATGCTTCGTTGTAGCTCTCTTGCCGGTCGCCGGCTTAGCGGCTTGCTTTGCGCGACTAGCTCTGGGGAGAGAAGGAGATAGCGCCGGAAACCTCGCCTTTTGCCTTCTTCGGCGCTGGAACCTGGTTGCTGCGCCTTCTCTTTGTCCATGTGCACACACACGATTCCTCAGCGAAAACCATGCAGAAACCTTTCCACGAGCACCCAGGGATGTGCACCCAGCACCACGTGCACGCACACGCAGCTAGAGAAAAGCACCTACCTTTTCACACACTGATGCCTAAGCAAACGCGTGGCCACACACACGCACACATCCGCAAGCGCGCCTACTCCCATCTATTGAGGGAAAGACGGACGAGCAGCGTCCTGACAGGCTTGAGGGGAAAAACGTCCGTTGACGGTTGGCGTACTGCACGCCCGCCTACGGGGCTGCAGGGGAATCCACATTTGGAAGGTACCTGAAGATGTGCGCCTGTTCTTGGAGCTCCGCTAGTAGGGTAGCAAAGACACTCGTAGGCAGTACTGAATGCTGCTCCGTGCTACTTCTCCTCCGCTGGCAAATGCTTCACAGTCGCCCTAGGAAAGACGTTTAACAATCGATCTCCAAGAGGAACGAAACACATGATGCCATAAGGCGAAAGAATAGCAGGGCATCTCTTCACAGGCTTGTCCCTGATCTATAGCTGAGGGCAAACACTTGTGTGCTTGTGGGAGAGCCTGTGTCTTTCCTGGAAGCGTTCGGGAGTTTTGCTCAGGCGCGTGTTTCCTCAAGTTCAAGAATCAAGATCTAGGATACCTGCAGACAGGTGCCTGTTTGTGTGGAGACAGTCTGTTTGAAACTGTGTTCCTCAGCGCCCGCTCTTTCTCCCCGTCGCTCCACACGCCTGGGAGTCCCTTTCTTTCTCTCCACAAGCACGTGTGTTGACTTCGTCGCACATGTGCATCTGCACAAGCGTTGAGCTCAGCAGAGCGTGTCTCTTGACACTTGATGTGCGTTGGCTGTGTCTGCGTGCTCCAGTGAAGAGAGAAACGGGAAATCATCTTGGTAGAGGCAACAAAGCAAAAGCGAGGCAGGATCGACATCTGCTCAACAGAGACGGATTCCCTGCGCTGACACAGTTCACAGTTACACGAGAAGCAATCTGAGCGGTCCGTCGACCGGAGACGTGTTTCCCAAGAGGTCGTTTAGCGAGTGAACAGCAGTGTGCGCGACTTTCAGGAGTGTGCCTGGAAAGTGCCAGAATCACCAGGAGCATCTGTGCAAAAGCTGCTGCCTCTGTGACCGCATTGAGGCACGTTCGCGTGTCTGCGAGTATATAGACGGCTCTTTCGCGTTCACTCCGAGGGAAACGGTCCGCTATTGCTTCTGTGCGCACAGACGCGATTCCCTTGTCTCTTGCGAACACAGGGAACTCTGTGCATCCAAATCTACAGGCTAAGGACGCGTCTGCGTATGTTTTGGTGAACAATCGAGTGTGCGTGTTCTGACAGCTGCCTCTATGCAGACGTCTCCACAGAGCCACTTCTGAATGCCCCGCAGCCCAGGACTGAATGGATACACTAACAAGTGCACCGGTGTGAGCAAGCACATATGCAGAAGGACGTCTTTCATCTCACAGAAGCGCGAACGTCTTGGCGTTCAAGCACGTGGCAGAAACAAGGTGTGAACAGATGAGCTGCTGCTATTTTCTCCGTTCGGCATGCTTCGTTGTAGCTCTCTTGCCGGTCGCCGGCTTAGCGGCTTGCTTTGCGCGACTAGCTCTGGGGAGAGAAGGAGATAGCGCCGGAAACCTCGCCTTTTGCCTTCTTCGGCGCTGGAACCTGGTTGCTGCGCCTTCTCTTTGTCCATGTGCACACACACGATTCCTCAGCGAAAACCATGCAGAAACCTTTCCACGAGCACCCAGGGATGTGCACCCAGCACCACGTGCACGCACACGCAGCTAGAGAAAAGCACCTACCTTTTCACACACTGATGCCTAAGCAAACGCGTGGCCACACACACGCACACATCCGCAAGCGCGCCTACTCCCATCTATTGAGGGAAAGACGGACGAGCAACGTCCTGACAGGCTTGAGGGGAAAAACGTCCGTTGACGGTTGGCGTACTGCACGCCCGCCTACGGGGCTGCAGGGGAATCCACATTTGGAAGGTACCTGAAGATGTGCGCCTGTTCTTGGAGCTCCGCTAGTAGGGTAGCAAAGACACTCGTAGGCAGTACTGAATGCTGCTCCGTGCTACTTCTCCTCCGCTGGCAAATGCTTCACAGTCGCCCTAGGAAAGACGTTTAACAATCGATCTCCAAGAGGAACGAAACACATGATGCCATAAGGCGAAAGAATAGCAGGGCATCTCTTCACAGGCTTGTCCCTGATCTATAGCTGAGGGCAAACACTTGTGTGCTTGTGGGAGAGCCTGTGTCTTTCCTGGAAGCGTTTGGGAGTTTTGCTCAGACGCGTGTTTCCTCAAGTTCAAGAATCAAGATCTAGGATACCTGCAGACAGGTGCCTGTTTGTGTGGAGACAGTCTGTTTGAAACTGTGTTCCTCAGCGCCCGCTCTTTCTCCCCGTCGCTCCACACGCCTGGGAGTCCCTTTCTTTCTCTCCACAAGCACGTGTGTTGACTTCGTCGCACATGTGCATCTGCACAAGCGTTGAGCTCAGCAGAGCGTGTCTCTTGACACTTGATGTGCGTTGGCTGTGTCTGCGTGCTCCAGTGAAGAGAGAAACGGGAAATCATCTTGGTAGAGGCAACAAAGCAAAAGCGAGGCAGGATCGACATCTGCTCAACAGAGACGGATTCCCTGCGCTGACACAGTTCACAGTTACACGAGAAGCAATCTGAGCGGTCCGTCGACCGGAGACGTGTTTCCCAAGAGGTCGTTTAGCGAGTGAACAGCAGTGTGCGCGACTTTCAGGAGTGTGCCTGGAAAGTGCCAGAATCACCAGGAGCATCTGTGCAAAAGCTGCTGCCTCTGTGACCGCATTGAGGCACGTTCGCGTGTCTGCGAGTATATAGACGGCTCTTTCGCGTTCACTCCGAGGGAAACGGTCCGCTATTGCTTCTGTGCGCACAGACGCGATTCCCTTGTCTCTTGCGAACACAGGGAACTCTGTGCATCCAAATCTACAGGCTAAGGACGCGTCTGCGTATGTTTTGGTGAACAATCGAGTGTGCGTGTTCTGACAGCTGCCTCTATGCAGACGTCTCCACAGAGCCACTTCTGAATGCCCCGCAGCCCAGGACTGAATGGATACACTAACAAGTGCACCGGTGTGAGCAACCACATATGCAGAAGGACGTCTTTCATCTCACAGAAGCGCGAACGTCTTGGCGTTCAAGCACATGGCAGAAACAAGGTGTGAACAGATGAGCTGCTGCTATTTTCTCCGTTCGGCATGCTTCGTTGTAGCTCTCTTGCCGGTCGCCGGCTTAGCGGCTTGCTTTGCGCGACTAGCTCTGGGGAGAGAAGGAGATAGCGCCGGAAACCTCGCCTTTTGCCTTCTTCGGCGCTGGAACCTGGTTGCTGCGCCTTCTCTTTGTCCATGTGCACACACACGATTCCTCAGCGAAAACCATGCAGAAACCTTTCCACGAGCACCCAGGGATGTGCACCCAGCACCACGTGCACGCACACGCAGCTAGAGAAAAGCACCTACCTTTTCACACACTGATGCCTAAGCAAACGCGTGGCCACACACACGCACACATCCGCAAGCGCGCCTACTCCCATCTATTGAGGGAAAGACGGACGAGCAACGTCCTGACAGGCTTGAGGGGAAAAACGTCCGTTGACGGTTGGCGTACTGCACGCCCGCCTACGGGGCTGCAGGGGAATCCACATTTGGAAGGTACCTGAAGATGTGCGCCTGTTCTTGGAGCTCCGCTAGTAGGGTAGCAAAGACACTCGTAGGCAGTACTGAATGCTGCTCCGTGCTACTTCTCCTCCGCTGGCAAATGCTTCACAGTCGCCCTAGGAAAGACGTTTAACAATCGATCTCCAAGAGGAACGAAACACATGATGCCATAAGGCGAAAGAATAGCAGGGCATCTCTTCACAGGCTTGTCCCTGATCTATAGCTGAGGGCAAACACTTGTGTGCTTGTGGGAGAGCCTGTGTCTTTCCTGGAAGCGTTTGGGAGTTTTGCTCAGACGCGTGTTTCCTCAAGTTCAAGAATCAAGATCTAGGATACCTGCAGACAGGTGCCTGTTTGTGTGGAGACAGTCTGTTTGAAACTGTGTTCCTCAGCGCCCGCTCTTTCTCCCCGTCGCTCCACACGCCTGGGAGTCCCTTTCTTTCTCTCCACAAGCACGTGTGTTGACTTCGTCGCACATGTGCATCTGCACAAGCGTTGAGCTCAGCAGAGCGTGTCTCTTGACACTTGATGTGCGTTGGCTGTGTCTGCGTGCTCCAGTGAAGAGAGAAACGGGAAATCATCTTGGTAGAGGCAACAAAGCAAAAGCGAGGCAGGATCGACATCTGCTCAACAGAGACGGATTCCCTGCGCTGACACAGTTCACAGTTACACGAGAAGCAATCTGAGCGGTCCGTCGACCGGAGACGTGTTTCCCAAGAGGTCGTTTAGCGAGTGAACAGCAGTGTGCGCGACTTTCAGGAGTGTGCCTGGAAAGTGCCAGAATCACCAGGAGCATCTGTGCAAAAGCTGCTGCCTCTGTGACCGCATTGAGGCACGTTCGCGTGTCTGCGAGTATATAGACGGCTCTTTCGCGTTCACTCCGAGGGAAACGGTCCGCTATTGCTTCTGTGCGCACAGACGCGATTCCCTTGTCTCTTGCGAACACAGGGAACTCTGTGCATCCAAATCTACAGGCTAAGGACGCGTCTGCGTATGTTTTGGTGAACAATCGAGTGTGCGTGTTCTGACAGCTGCCTCTATGCAGACGTCTCCACAGAGCCACTTCTGAATGCCCCGCAGCCCAGGACTGAATGGATACACTAACAAGTGCACCGGTGTGAGCAACCACATATGCAGAAGGACGTCTTTCATCTCACAGAAGCGCGAACGTCTTGGCGTTCAAGCACGTGGCAGAAACAAGGTGTGAACAGATGAGCTGCTGCTATTTTCTCCGTTCGGCATGCTTCGTTGTAGCTCTCTTGCCGGTCGCCGGCTTAGCGGCTTGCTTTGCGCGACTAGCTCTGGGGAGAGAAGGAGATAGCGCCGGAAACCTCGCCTTTTGCCTTCTTCGGCGCTGGAACCTGGTTGCTGCGCCTTCTCTTTGTCCATGTGCACACACACGATTCCTCAGCGAAAACCATGCAGAAACCTTTCCACGAGCACCCAGGGATGTGCACCCAGCACCACGTGCACGCACACGCAGCTAGAGAAAAGCACCTACCTTTTCACACACTGATGCCTAAGCAAACGCGTGGCCACACACACGCACACATCCGCAAGCGCGCCTACTCCCATCTATTGAGGGAAAGACGGACGAGCAACGTCCTGACAGGCTTGAGGGGAAAAACGTCCGTTGACGGTTGGCGTACTGCACGCCCGCCTACGGGGCTGCAGGGGAATCCACATTTGGAAGGTACCTGAAGATGTGCGCCTGTTCTTGGAGCTCCGCTAGTAGGGTAGCAAAGACACTCGTAGGCAGTACTGAATGCTGCTCCGTGCTACTTCTCCTCCGCTGGCAAATGCTTCACAGTCGCCCTAGGAAAGACGTTTAACAATCGATCTCCAAGAGGAACGAAACACATGATGCCATAAGGCGAAAGAATAGCAGGGCATCTCTTCACAGGCTTGTCCCTGATCTATAGCTGAGGGCAAACACTTGTGTGCTTGTGGGAGAGCCTGTGTCTTTCCTGGAAGCGTTTGGGAGTTTTGCTCAGACGCGTGTTTCCTCAAGTTCAAGAATCAAGATCTAGGATACCTGCAGACAGGTGCCTGTTTGTGTGGAGACAGTCTGTTTGAAACTGTGTTCCTCAGCGCCCGCTCTTTCTCCCCGTCGCTCCACACGCCTGGGAGTCCCTTTCTTTCTCTCCACAAGCACGTGTGTTGACTTCGTCGCACATGTGCATCTGCACAAGCGTTGAGCTCAGCAGAGCGTGTCTCTTGACACTTGATGTGCGTTGGCTGTGTCTGCGTGCTCCAGTGAAGAGAGAAACGGGAAATCATCTTGGTAGAGGCAACAAAGCAAAAGCGAGGCAGGATCGACATCTGCTCAACAGAGACGGATTCCCTGCGCTGACACAGTTCACAGTTACACGAGAAGCAATCTGAGCGGTCCGTCGACCGGAGACGTGTTTCCCAAGAGGTCGTTTAGCGAGTGAACAGCAGTGTGCGCGACTTTCAGGAGTGTGCCTGGAAAGTGCCAGAATCACCAGGAGCATCTGTGCAAAAGCTGCTGCCTCTGTGACCGCATTGAGGCACGTTCGCGTGTCTGCGAGTATATAGACGGCTCTTTCGCGTTCACTCCGAGGGAAACGGTCCGCTATTGCTTCTGTGCGCACAGACGCGATTCCCTTGTCTCTTGCGAACACAGGGAACTCTGTGCATCCAAATCTACAGGCTAAGGACGCGTCTGCGTATGTTTTGGTGAACAATCGAGTGTGCGTGTTCTGACAGCTGCCTCTATGCAGACGTCTCCACAGAGCCACTTCTGAATGCCCCGCAGCCCAGGACTGAATGGATACACTAACAAGTGCACCGGTGTGAGCAACCACATATGCAGAAGGACGTCTTTCATCTCACAGAAGCGCGAACGTCTTGGCGTTCAAGCACGTGGCAGAAACAAGGTGTGAACAGATGAGCTGCTGCTATTTTCTCCGTTCGGCATGCTTCGTTGTAGCTCTCTTGCCGGTCGCCGGCTTAGCGGCTTGCTTTGCGCGACTAGCTCTGGGGAGAGAAGGAGATAGCGCCGGAAACCTCGCCTTTTGCCTTCTTCGGCGCTGGAACCTGGTTGCTGCGCCTTCTCTTTGTCCATGTGCACACACACGATTCCTCAGCGAAAACCATGCAGAAACCTTTCCACGAGCACCCAGGGATGTGCACCCAGCACCACGTGCACGCACACGCAGCTAGAGAAAAGCACCTACCTTTTCACACACTGATGCCTAAGCAAACGCGTGGCCACACACACGCACACATCCGCAAGCGCGCCTACTCCCATCTATTGAGGGAAAGACGGACGAGCAACGTCCTGACAGGCTTGAGGGGAAAAACGTCCGTTGACGGTTGGCGTACTGCACGCCCGCCTACGGGGCTGCAGGGGAATCCACATTTGGAAGGTACCTGAAGATGTGCGCCTGTTCTTGGAGCTCCGCTAGTAGGGTAGCAAAGACACTCGTAGGCAGTACTGAATGCTGCTCCGTGCTACTTCTCCTCCGCTGGCAAATGCTTCACAGTCGCCCTAGGAAAGACGTTTAACAATCGATCTCCAAGAGGAACGAAACACATGATGCCATAAGGCGAAAGAATAGCAGGGCATCTCTTCACAGGCTTGTCCCTGATCTATAGCTGAGGGCAAACACTTGTGTGCTTGTGGGAGAGCCTGTGTCTTTCCTGGAAGCGTTTGGGAGTTTTGCTCAGACGCGTGTTTCCTCAAGTTCAAGAATCAAGATCTAGGATACCTGCAGACAGGTGCCTGTTTGTGTGGAGACAGTCTGTTTGAAACTGTGTTCCTCAGCGCCCGCTCTTTCTCCCCGTCGCTCCACACGCCTGGGAGTCCCTTTCTTTCTCTCCACAAGCACGTGTGTTGACTTCGTCGCACATGTGCATCTGCACAAGCGTTGAGCTCAGCAGAGCGTGTCTCTTGACACTTGATGTGCGTTGGCTGTGTCTGCCTGCTCCAGTGAAGAGAGAAACGGGAAATCATCTTGGTAGAGGCAACAAAGCAAAAGCGAGGCAGGATCGACATCTGCTCAACAGAGACGGATTCCCTGCGCTGACACAGTTCACAGTTACACGAGAAGCAATCTGAGCGGTCCGTCGACCGGAGACGTGTTTCCCAAGAGGTCGTTTAGCGAGTGAACAGCAGTGTGCGCGACTTTCAGGAGTGTGCCTGGAAAGTGCCAGAATCACCAGGAGCATCTGTGCAAAAGCTGCTGCCTCTGTGACCGCATTGAGGCACGTTCGCGTGTCTGCGAGTATATAGACGGCTCTTTCGCGTTCACTCCGAGGGAAACGGTCCGCTATTGCTTCTGTGCGCACAGACGCGATTCCCTTGTCTCTTGCGAACACAGGGAACTCTGTGCATCCAAATCTACAGGCTAAGGACGCGTCTGCATATGTTTTGGTGAACAATCGAGTGTGCGTGTTCTGACAGCTGCCTCTATGCAGACGTCTCCACAGAGCCACTTCTGAATGCCCCGCAGCCCAGGACTGAATGGATACACTAACAAGTGCACCGGTGTGAGCAACCACATATGCAGAAGGACGTCTTTCATCTCACAGAAGCGCGAACGTCTTGGCGTTCAAGCACATGGCAGAAACAAGGTGTGAACAGATGAGCTGCTGCTATTTTCTCCGTTCGGCATGCTTCGTTGTAGCTCTCTTGCCGGTCGCCGGCTTAGCGGCTTGCTTTGCGCGACTAGCTCTGGGGAGAGAAGGAGATAGCGCCGGAAACCTCGCCTTTTGCCTTCTTCGGCGCTGGAACCTGGTTGCTGCGCCTTCTCTTTGTCCATGTGCACACACACGATTCCTCAGCGAAAACCATGCAGAAACCTTTCCACGAGCACCCAGGGATGTGCACCCAGCACCACGTGCACGCACACGCAGCTAGAGAAAAGCACCTACCTTTTCACACACTGATGCCTAAGCAAACGCGTGGCCACACACACGCACACATCCGCAAGCGCGCCTACTCCCATCTATTGAGGGAAAGACGGACGAGCAACGTCCTGACAGGCTTGAGGGGAAAAACGTCCGTTGACGGTTGGCGTACTGCACGCCCGCCTACGGGGCTGCAGGGGAATCCACATTTGGAAGGTACCTGAAGATGTGTGCCTGTTCTTGGAGCTCCGCTAGTAGGGTAGCAAAGACACTCGTAGGCAGTACTGAATGCTGCTCCGTGCTACTTCTCCTCCGCTGGCAAATGCTTCACAGTCGCCCGAGGAAAGACGTTTAACAATCGATCTCCAAGAGGAACGAAACACATGATGCCATAAGGCGAAAGAATAGCAGGGCATCTCTTCACAGGCTTGTCCCTGATCTATAGCTGAGGGCAAACACTTGTGTGCTTGTGGGAGAGCCTGTGTCTTTCCTGGAAGCGTTTGGGAGTTTTGCTCAGACGCGTGTTTCCTCAAGTTCAAGAATCAAGATCTAGGATACCTGCAGACAGGTGCCTGTTTGTGTGGAGACAGTCTGTTTGAAACTGTGTTCCTCAGCGCCCGCTCTTTCTCCCCGTCGCTCCACACGCCTGGGAGTCCCTTTCTTTCTCTCCACAAGCACGTGTGTTGACTTCGTCGCACATGTGCATCTGCACAAGCGTTGAGCTCAGCAGAGCGTGTCTCTTGACACTTGATGTGCGTTGGCTGTGTCTGCCTGCTCCAGTGAAGAGAGAAACGGGAAATCATCTTGGTAGAGGCAACAAAGCAAAAGCGAGGCAGGATTGACATCTGCTCAACAGAGACGGATTCCCTGCGCTGACACAGTTCACAGTTACACGAGAAGCAATCTGAGCGGTCCGTCGACCGGAGACGTGTTTCCCAAGAGGTCGTTTAGCGAGTGAACAGCAGTGTGCGCGACTTTCAGGAGTGTGCCTGGAAAGTGCCAGAATCACCAGGAGCATCTGTGCAAAAGCTGCTGCCTCTGTGACCGCATTGAGGCACGTTCGCGTGTCTGCGAGTATATAGACGGCTCTTTCGCGTTCACTCCGAGGGAAACGGTCCGCTATTGCTTCTGTGCGCACAGACGCCATTCCCTTGTCTCTTGCGAACACAGGGAACTCTGTGCATCCAAATCTACAGGCTAAGGACGCGTCTGCATATGTTTTGGTGAACAATCGAGTGTGCGTGTTCTGACAGCTGCCTCTATGCAGACGTCTCCACAGAGCCACTTCTGAATGCCCCGCAGCCCAGGACTGAATGGATACACTAACAAGTGCACCGGTGTGAGCAACCACATATGCAGAAGGACGTCTTTCATCTCACAGAAGCGCGAACGTCTTGGCGTTCAAGCACATGGCAGAAACAAGGTGTGAACAGATGAGCTGCTGCTATTTTCTCCGTTCGGCATGCTTCGTTGTAGCTCTCTTGCCGGTCGCCGGCTTAGCGGCTTGCTTTGCGCGACTAGCTCTGGGGAGAGAAGGAGATAGCGCCGGAAACCTCGCCTTTTGCCTTCTTCGGCGCTGGAACCTGGTTGCTGCGCCTTCTCTTTGTCCATGTGCACACACACGATTCCTCAGCGAAAACCATGCAGAAACCTTTCCACGAGCACCCAGGGATGTGCACCCAGCACCACGTGCACGCACACGCAGCTAGAGAAAAGCACCTACCTTTTCACACACTGATGCCTAAGCAAACGCGTGGCCACACACACGCACACATCCGCAAGCGCGCCTACTCCCATCTATTGAGGGAAAGACGGACGAGCAACGTCCTGACAGGCTTGAGGGGAAAAACGTCCGTTGACGGTTGGCGTACTGCACGCCCGCCTACGGGGCTGCAGGGGAATCCACATTTGGAAGGTACCTGAAGATGTGTGCCTGTTCTTGGAGCTCCGCTAGTAGGGTAGCAAAGACACTCGTAGGCAGTACTGAATGCTGCTCCGTGCTACTTCTCCTCCGCTGGCAAATGCTTCACAGTCGCCCTAGGAAAGACGTTTAACAATCGATCTCCAAGAGGAACGAAACACATGATGCCATAAGGCGAAAGAATAGCAGGGCATCTCTTCACAGGCTTGTCCCTGATCTATAGCTGAGGGCAAACACTTGTGTGCTTGTGGGAGAGCCTGTGTCTTTCCTGGAAGCGTTTGGGAGTTTTGCTCAGACGCGTGTTTCCTCAAGTTCAAGAATCAAGATCTAGGATACCTGCAGACAGGTGCCTGTTTGTGTGGAGACAGTCTGTTTGAAACTGTGTTCCTCAGCGCCCGCTCTTTCTCCCCGTCGCTCCACACGCCTGGGAGTCCCTTTCTTTCTCTCCACAAGCACGTGTGTTGACTTCGTCGCACATGTGCATCTGCACAAGCGTTGAGCTCAGCAGAGCGTGTCTCTTGACACTTGATGTGCGTTGGCTGTGTCTGCCTGCTCCAGTGAAGAGAGAAACGGGAAATCATCTTGGTAGAGGCAACAAAGCAAAAGCGAGGCAGGATTGACATCTGCTCAACAGAGACGGATTCCCTGCGCTGACACAGTTCACAGTTACACGAGAAGCAATCTGAGCGGTCCGTCGACCGGAGACGTGTTTCCCAAGAGGTCGTTTAGCGAGTGAACAGCAGTGTGCGCGACTTTCAGGAGTGTGCCTGGAAAGTGCCAGAATCACCAGGAGCATCTGTGCAAAAGCTGCTGCCTCTGTGACCGCATTGAGGCACGTTCGCGTGTCTGCGAGTATATAGACGGCTCTTTCGCGTTCACTCCGAGGGAAACGGTCCGCTATTGCTTCTGTGCGCACAGACGCGATTCCCTTGTCTCTTGCGAACACAGGGAACTCTGTGCATCCAAATCTACAGGCTAAGGACGCGTCTGCATATGTTTTGGTGAACAATCGAGTGTGCGTGTTCTGACAGCTGCCTCTATGCAGACGTCTCCAGAGAGCCACTTCTGAATGCCCCGCAGCCCAGGACTGAATGGATACACTAACAAGTGCACCGGTGTGAGCAACCACATATGCAGAAGGACGTCTTTCATCTCACAGAAGCGCGAACGTCTTGGCGTTCAAGCACATGGCAGAAACAAGGTGTGAACAGATGAGCTGCTGCTATTTTCTCCGTTCGGCATGCTTCGTTGTAGCTCTCTTGCCGGTCGCCGGCTTAGCGGCTTGCTTTGCGCGACTAGCTCTGGGGAGAGAAGGAGATAGCGCCGGAAACCTCGCCTTTTGCCTTCTTCGGCGCTGGAACCTGGTTGCTGCGCCTTCTCTTTGTCCATGTGCACACACACGATTCCTCAGCGAAAACCATGCAGAAACCTTTCCACGAGCACCCAGGGATGTGCACCCAGCACCACGTGCACGCACACGCAGCTAGAGAAAAGCACCTACCTTTTCACACACTGATGCCTAAGCAAACGCGTGGCCACACACACGCACACATCCGCAAGCGCGCCTACTCCCATCTATTGAGGGAAAGACGGACGAGCAACGTCCTGACAGGCTTGAGGGGAAAAACGTCCGTTGACGGTTGGCGTACTGCACGCCCGCCTACGGGGCTGCAGGGGAATCCACATTTGGAAGGTACCTGAAGATGTGTGCCTGTTCTTGGAGCTCCGCTAGTAGGGTAGCAAAGACACTCGTAGGCAGTACTGAATGCTGCTCCGTGCTACTTCTCCTCCGCTGGCAAATGCTTCACAGTCGCCCGAGGAAAGACGTTTAACAATCGATCTCCAAGAGGAACGAAACACATGATGCCATAAGGCGAAAGAATAGCAGGGCATCTCTTCACAGGCTTGTCCCTGATCTATAGCTGAGGGCAAACACTTGTGTGCTTGTGGGAGAGCCTGTGTCTTTCCTGGAAGCGTTTGGGAGTTTTGCTCAGACGCGTGTTTCCTCAAGTTCAAGAATCAAGATCTAGGATACCTGCAGACAGGTGCCTGTTTGTGTGGAGACAGTCTGTTTGAAACTGTGTTCCTCAGCGCCCGCTCTTTCTCCCCGTCGCTCCACACGCCTGGGAGTCCCTTTCTTTCTCTCCACAAGCACGTGTGTTGACTTCGTCGCACATGTGCATCTGCACAAGCGTTGAGCTCAGCAGAGCGTGTCTCTTGACACTTGATGTGCGTTGGCTGTGTCTGCCTGCTCCAGTGAAGAGAGAAACGGGAAATCATCTTGGTAGAGGCAACAAAGCAAAAGCGAGGCAGGATTGACATCTGCTCAACAGAGACGGATTCCCTGCGCTGACACAGTTCACAGTTACACGAGAAGCAATCTGAGCGGTCCGTCGACCGGAGACGTGTTTCCCAAGAGGTCGTTTAGCGAGTGAACAGCAGTGTGCGCGACTTTCAGGAGTGTGCCTGGAAAGTGCCAGAATCACCAGGAGCATCTGTGCAAAAGCTGCTGCCTCTGTGACCGCATTGAGGCACGTTCGCGTGTCTGCGAGTATATAGACGGCTCTTTCGCGTTCACTCCGAGGGAAACGGTCCGCTATTGCTTCTGTGCGCACAGACGCCATTCCCTTGTCTCTTGCGAACACAGGGAACTCTGTGCATCCAAATCTACAGGCTAAGGACGCGTCTGCATATGTTTTGGTGAACAATCGAGTGTGCGTGTTCTGACAGCTGCCTCTATGCAGACGTCTCCACAGAGCCACTTCTGAATGCCCCGCAGCCCAGGACTGAATGGATACACTAACAAGTGCACCGGTGTGAGCAACCACATATGCAGAAGGACGTCTTTCATCTCACAGAAGCGCGAACGTCTTGGCGTTCAAGCACATGGCAGAAACAAGGTGTGAACAGATGAGCTGCTGCTATTTTCTCCGTTCGGCATGCTTCGTTGTAGCTCTCTTGCCGGTCGCCGGCTTAGCGGCTTGCTTTGCGCGACTAGCTCTGGGGAGAGAAGGAGATAGCGCCGGAAACCTCGCCTTTTGCCTTCTTCGGCGCTGGAACCTGGTTGCTGCGCCTTCTCTTTGTCCATGTGCACACACACGATTCCTCAGCGAAAACCATGCAGAAACCTTTCCACGAGCACCCAGGGATGTGCACCCAGCACCACGTGCACGCACACGCAGCTAGAGAAAAGCACCTACCTTTTCACACACTGATGCCTAAGCAAACGCGTGGCCACACACACGCACACATCCGCAAGCGCGCCTACTCCCATCTATTGAGGGAAAGACGGACGAGCAACGTCCTGACAGGCTTGAGGGGAAAAACGTCCGTTGACGGTTGGCGTACTGCACGCCCGCCTACGGGGCTGCAGGGGAATCCACATTTGGAAGGTACCTGAAGATGTGTGCCTGTTCTTGGAGCTCCGCTAGTAGGGTAGCAAAGACACTCGTAGGCAGTACTGAATGCTGCTCCGTGCTACTTCTCCTCCGCTGGCAAATGCTTCACAGTCGCCCTAGGAAAGACGTTTAACAATCGATCTCCAAGAGGAACGAAACACATGATGCCATAAGGCGAAAGAATAGCAGGGCATCTCTTCACAGGCTTGTCCCTGATCTATAGCTGAGGGCAAACACTTGTGTGCTTGTGGGAGAGCCTGTGTCTTTCCTGGAAGCGTTTGGGAGTTTTGCTCAGACGCGTGTTTCCTCAAGTTCAAGAATCAAGATCTAGGATACCTGCAGACAGGTGCCTGTTTGTGTGGAGACAGTCTGTTTGAAACTGTGTTCCTCAGCGCCCGCTCTTTCTCCCCGTCGCTCCACACGCCTGGGAGTCCCTTTCTTTCTCTCCACAAGCACGTGTGTTGACTTCGTCGCACATGTGCATCTGCACAAGCGTTGAGCTCAGCAGAGCGTGTCTCTTGACACTTGATGTGCGTTGGCTGTGTCTGCCTGCTCCAGTGAAGAGAGAAACGGGAAATCATCTTGGTAGAGGCAACAAAGCAAAAGCGAGGCAGGATTGACATCTGCTCAACAGAGACGGATTCCCTGCGCTGACACAGTTCACAGTTACACGAGAAGCAATCTGAGCGGTCCGTCGACCGGAGACGTGTTTCCCAAGAGGTCGTTTAGCGAGTGAACAGCAGTGTGCGCGACTTTCAGGAGTGTGCCTGGAAAGTGCCAGAATCACCAGGAGCATCTGTGCAAAAGCTGCTGCCTCTGTGACCGCATTGAGGCACGTTCGCGTGTCTGCGAGTATATAGACGGCTCTTTCGCGTTCACTCCGAGGGAAACGGTCCGCTATTGCTTCTGTGCGCACAGACGCCATTCCCTTGTCTCTTGCGAACACAGGGAACTCTGTGCATCCAAATCTACAGGCTAAGGACGCGTCTGCATATGTTTTGGTGAACAATCGAGTGTGCGTGTTCTGACAGCTGCCTCTATGCAGACGTCTCCACAGAGCCACTTCTGAATGCCCCGCAGCCCAGGACTGAATGGATACACTAACAAGTGCACCGGTGTGAGCAACCACATATGCAGAAGGACGTCTTTCATCTCACAGAAGCGCGAACGTCTTGGCGTTCAAGCACATGGCAGAAACAAGGTGTGAACAGATGAGCTGCTGCTATTTTCTCCGTTCGGCATGCTTCGTTGTAGCTCTCTTGCCGGTCGCCGGCTTAGCGGCTTGCTTTGCGCGACTAGCTCTGGGGAGAGAAGGAGATAGCGCCGGAAACCTCGCCTTTTGCCTTCTTCGGCGCTGGAACCTGGTTGCTGCGCCTTCTCTTTGTCCATGTGCACACACACGATTCCTCAGCGAAAACCATGCAGAAACCTTTCCACGAGCACCCAGGGATGTGCACCCAGCACCACGTGCACGCACACGCAGCTAGAGAAAAGCACCTACCTTTTCACACACTGATGCCTAAGCAAACGCGTGGCCACACACACGCACACATCCGCAAGCGCGCCTACTCCCATCTATTGAGGGAAAGACGGACGAGCAACGTCCTGACAGGCTTGAGGGGAAAAACGTCCGTTGACGGTTGGCGTACTGCACGCCCGCCTACGGGGCTGCAGGGGAATCCACATTTGGAAGGTACCTGAAGATGTGTGCCTGTTCTTGGAGCTCCGCTAGTAGGGTAGCAAAGACACTCGTAGGCAGTACTGAATGCTGCTCCGTGCTACTTCTCCTCCGCTGGCAAATGCTTCACAGTCGCCCTAGGAAAGACGTTTAACAATCGATCTCCAAGAGGAACGAAACACATGATGCCATAAGGCGAAAGAATAGCAGGGCATCTCTTCACAGGCTTGTCCCTGATCTATAGCTGAGGGCAAACACTTGTGTGCTTGTGGGAGAGCCTGTGTCTTTCCTGGAAGCGTTTGGGAGTTTTGCTCAGACGCGTGTTTCCTCAAGTTCAAGAATCAAGATCTAGGATACCTGCAGACAGGTTCCTGTTTGTGTGGAGACAGTCTGTTTGAAACTGTGTTCCTCAGCGCCCGCTCTTTCTCCCCGTCGCTCCACACGCCTGGGAGTCCCTTTCTTTCTCTCCACAAGCACGTGTGTTGACTTCGTCGCACATGTGCATCTGCACAAGCGTTGAGCTCAGCAGAGCGTGTCTCTTGACACTTGATGTGCGTTGGCTGTGTCTGCCTGCTCCAGTGAAGAGAGAAACGGGAAATCATCTTGGTAGAGGCAACAAAGCAAAAGCGAGGCAGGATTGACATCTGCTCAACAGAGACGGATTCCCTGCGCTGACACAGTTCACAGTTACACGAGAAGCAATCTGAGCGGTCCGTCGACCGGAGACGTGTTTCCCAAGAGGTCGTTTAGCGAGTGAACAGCAGTGTGCGCGACTTTCAGGAGTGTGCCTGGAAAGTGCCAGAATCACCAGGAGCATCTGTGCAAAAGCTGCTGCCTCTGTGACCGCATTGAGGCACGTTCGCGTGTCTGCGAGTATATAGACGGCTCTTTCGCGTTCACTCCGAGGGAAACGGTCCGCTATTGCTTCTGTGCGCACAGACGCGATTCCCTTGTCTCTTGCGAACACAGGGAACTCTGTGCATCCAAATCTACAGGCTAAGGACGCGTCTGCATATGTTTTGGTGAACAATCGAGTGTGCGTGTTCTGACAGCTGCCTCTATGCAGACGTCTCCAGAGAGCCACTTCTGAATGCCCCGCAGCCCAGGACTGAATGGATACACTAACAAGTGCACCGGTGTGAGCAACCACATATGCAGAAGGACGTCTTTCATCTCACAGAAGCGCGAACGTCTTGGCGTTCAAGCACATGGCAGAAACAAGGTGTGAACAGATGAGCTGCTGCTATTTTCTCCGTTCGGCATGCTTCGTTGTAGCTCTCTTGCCGGTCGCCGGCTTAGCGGCTTGCTTTGCGCGACTAGCTCTGGGGAGAGAAGGAGATAGCGCCGGAAACCTCGCCTTTTGCCTTCTTCGGCGCTGGAACCTGGTTGCTGCGCCTTCTCTTTGTCCATGTGCACACACACGATTCCTCAGCGAAAACCATGCAGAAACCTTTCCACGAGCACCCAGGGATGTGCACCCAGCACCACGTGCACGCACACGCAGCTAGAGAAAAGCACCTACCTTTTCACACACTGATGCCTAAGCAAACGCGTGGCCACACACACGCACACATCCGCAAGCGCGCCTACTCCCATCTATTGAGGGAAAGACGGACGAGCAACGTCCTGACAGGCTTGAGGGGAAAAACGTCCGTTGACGGTTGGCGTACTGCACGCCCGCCTACGGGGCTGCAGGGGAATCCACATTTGGAAGGTACCTGAAGATGTGTGCCTGTTCTTGGAGCTCCGCTAGTAGGGTAGCAAAGACACTCGTAGGCAGTACTGAATGCTGCTCCGTGCTACTTCTCCTCCGCTGGCAAATGCTTCACAGTCGCCCGAGGAAAGACGTTTAACAATCGATCTCCAAGAGGAACGAAACACATGATGCCATAAGGCGAAAGAATAGCAGGGCATCTCTTCACAGGCTTGTCCCTGATCTATAGCTGAGGGCAAACACTTGTGTGCTTGTGGGAGAGCCTGTGTCTTTCCTGGAAGCGTTTGGGAGTTTTGCTCAGACGCGTGTTTCCTCAAGTTCAAGAATCAAGATCTAGGATACCTGCAGACAGGTGCCTGTTTGTGTGGAGACAGTCTGTTTGAAACTGTGTTCCTCAGCGCCCGCTCTTTCTCCCCGTCGCTCCACACGCCTGGGAGTCCCTTTCTTTCTCTCCACAAGCACGTGTGTTGACTTCGTCGCACATGTGCATCTGCACAAGCGTTGAGCTCAGCAGAGCGTGTCTCTTGACACTTGATGTGCGTTGGCTGTGTCTGCCTGCTCCAGTGAAGAGAGAAACGGGAAATCATCTTGGTAGAGGCAACAAAGCAAAAGCGAGGCAGGATTGACATCTGCTCAACAGAGACGGATTCCCTGCGCTGACACAGTTCACAGTTACACGAGAAGCAATCTGAGCGGTCCGTCGACCGGAGACGTGTTTCCCAAGAGGTCGTTTAGCGAGTGAACAGCAGTGTGCGCGACTTTCAGGAGTGTGCCTGGAAAGTGCCAGAATCACCAGGAGCATCTGTGCAAAAGCTGCTGCCTCTGTGACCGCATTGAGGCACGTTCGCGTGTCTGCGAGTATATAGACGGCTCTTTCGCGTTCACTCCGAGGGAAACGGTCCGCTATTGCTTCTGTGCGCACAGACGCGATTCCCTTGTCTCTTGCGAACACAGGGAACTCTGTGCATCCAAATCTACAGGCTAAGGACGCGTCTGCATATGTTTTGGTGAACAATCGAGTGTGCGTGTTCTGACAGCTGCCTCTATGCAGACGTCTCCACAGAGCCACTTCTGAATGCCCCGCAGCCCAGGACTGAATGGATACACTAACAAGTGCACCGGTGTGAGCAACCACATATGCAGAAGGACGTCTTTCATCTCACAGAAGCGCGAACGTCTTGGCGTTCAAGCACATGGCAGAAACAAGGTGTGAACAGATGAGCTGCTGCTATTTTCTCCGTTCGGCATGCTTCGTTGTAGCTCTCTTGCCGGTCGCCGGCTTAGCGGCTTGCTTTGCGCGACTAGCTCTGGGGAGAGAAGGAGATAGCGCCGGAAACCTCGCCTTTTGCCTTCTTCGGCGCTGGAACCTGGTTGCTGCGCCTTCTCTTTGTCCATGTGCACACACACGATTCCTCAGCGAAAACCATGCAGAAACCTTTCCACGAGCACCCAGGGATGTGCACCCAGCACCACGTGCACGCACACGCAGCTAGAGAAAAGCACCTACCTTTTCACACACTGATGCCTAAGCAAACGCGTGGCCACACACACGCACACATCCGCAAGCGCGCCTACTCCCATCTATTGAGGAAAAGACGGACGAGCAACGTCCTGACAGGCTTGAGGGGAAAAACGTCCGTTGACGGTTGGCGTACTGCACGCCCGCCTACGGGGCTGCAGGGGAATCCACATTTGGAAGGTACCTGAAGATGTGCGCCTGTTCTTGGAGCTCCGCTAGTAGGGTAGCAAAGACACTCGTAGGCAGTACTGAATGCTGCTCCGTGCTACTTCTCCTCCGCTGGCAAATGCTTCACAGTCGCCCTAGGAAAGACGTTTAACAATCGATCTCCAAGAGGAACGAAACACATGATGCCATAAGGCGAAAGAATAGCAGGGCATCTCTTCACAGGCTTGTCCCTGATCTATAGCTGAGGGCAAACACTTGTGTGCTTGTGGGAGAGCCTGTGTCTTTCCTGGAAGCGTTTGGGAGTTTTGCTCAGACGCGTGTTTCCTCAAGTTCAAGAATCAAGATCTAGGATACCTGCAGACAGGTTCCTGTTTGTGTGGAGACAGTCTGTTTGAAACTGTGTTCCTCAGCGCCCGCTCTTTCTCCCCGTCGCTCCACACGCCTGGGAGTCCCTTTCTTTCTCTCCACAAGCACGTGTGTTGACTTCGTCGCACATGTGCATCTGCACAAGCGTTGAGCTCAGCAGAGCGTGTCTCTTGACACTTGATGTGCGTTGGCTGTGTCTGCCTGCTCCAGTGAAGAGAGAAACGGGAAATCATCTTGGTAGAGGCAACAAAGCAAAAGCGAGGCAGGATTGACATCTGCTCAACAGAGACGGATTCCCTGCGCTGACACAGTTCACAGTTACACGAGAAGCAATCTGAGCGGTCCGTCGACCGGAGACGTGTTTCCCAAGAGGTCGTTTAGCGAGTGAACAGCAGTGTGCGCGACTTTCAGGAGTGTGCCTGGAAAGTGCCAGAATCACCAGGAGCATCTGTGCAAAAGCTGCTGCCTCTGTGACCGCATTGAGGCACGTTCGCGTGTCTGCGAGTATATAGACGGCTCTTTCGCGTTCACTCCGAGGGAAACGGTCCGCTATTGCTTCTGTGCGCACAGACGCGATTCCCTTGTCTCTTGCGAACACAGGGAACTCTGTGCATCCAAATCTACAGGCTAAGGACGCGTCTGCATATGTTTTGGTGAACAATCGAGTGTGCGTGTTCTGACAGCTGCCTCTATGCAGACGTCTCCACAGAGCCACTTCTGAATGCCCCGCAGCCCAGGACTGAATGGATACACTAACAAGTGCACCGGTGTGAGCAACCACATATGCAGAAGGACGTCTTTCATCTCACAGAAGCGCGAACGTCTTGGCGTTCAAGCACATGGCAGAAACAAGGTGTGAACAGATGAGCTGCTGCTATTTTCTCCGTTCGGCATGCTTCGTTGTAGCTCTCTTGCCGGTCGCCGGCTTAGCGGCTTGCTTTGCGCGACTAGCTCTGGGGAGAGAAGGAGATAGCGCCGGAAACCTCGCCTTTTGCCTTCTTCGGCGCTGGAACCTGGTTGCTGCGCCTTCTCTTTGTCCATGTGCACACACACGATTCCTCAGCGAAAACCATGCAGAAACCTTTCCACGAGCACCCAGGGATGTGCACCCAGCACCACGTGCACGCACACGCAGCTAGAGAAAAGCACCTACCTTTTCACACACTGATGCCTAAGCAAACGCGTGGCCACACACACGCACACATCCGCAAGCGCGCCTACTCCCATCTATTGAGGGAAAGACGGACGAGCAACGTCCTGACAGGCTTGAGGGGAAAAACGTCCGTTGACGGTTGGCGTACTGCACGCCCGCCTACGGGGCTGCAGGGGAATCCACATTTGGAAGGTACCTGAAGATGTGTGCCTGTTCTTGGAGCTCCGCTAGTAGGGTAGCAAAGACACTCGTAGGCAGTACTGAATGCTGCTCCGTGCTACTTCTCCTCCGCTGGCAAATGCTTCACAGTCGCCCTAGGAAAGACGTTTAACAATCGATCTCCAAGAGGAACGAAACACATGATGCCATAAGGCGAAAGAATAGCAGGGCATCTCTTCACAGGCTTGTCCCTGATCTATAGCTGAGGGCAAACACTTGTGTGCTTGTGGGAGAGCCTGTGTCTTTCCTGGAAGCGTTTGGGAGTTTTGCTCAGACGCGTGTTTCCTCAAGTTCAAGAATCAAGATCTAGGATACCTGCAGACAGGTTCCTGTTTGTGTGGAGACAGTCTGTTTGAAACTGTGTTCCTCAGCGCCCGCTCTTTCTCCCCGTCGCTCCACACGCCTGGGAGTCCCTTTCTTTCTCTCCACAAGCACGTGTGTTGACTTCGTCGCACATGTGCATCTGCACAAGCGTTGAGCTCAGCAGAGCGTGTCTCTTGACACTTGATGTGCGTTGGCTGTGTCTGCCTGCTCCAGTGAAGAGAGAAACGGGAAATCATCTTGGTAGAGGCAACAAAGCAAAAGCGAGGCAGGATTGACATCTGCTCAACAGAGACGGATTCCCTGCGCTGACACAGTTCACAGTTACACGAGAAGCAATCTGAGCGGTCCGTCGACCGGAGACGTGTTTCCCAAGAGGTCGTTTAGCGAGTGAACAGCAGTGTGCGCGACTTTCAGGAGTGTGCCTGGAAAGTGCCAGAATCACCAGGAGCATCTGTGCAAAAGCTGCTGCCTCTGTGACCGCATTGAGGCACGTTCGCGTGTCTGCGAGTATATAGACGGCTCTTTCGCGTTCACTCCGAGGGAAACGGTCCGCTATTGCTTCTGTGCGCACAGACGCGATTCCCTTGTTTCTTGCGAACACAGGGAACTCTGTGCATCCAAATCTACAGGCTAAGGACGCGTCTGCATATGTTTTGGTGAACAATCGAGTGTGCGTGTTCTGACAGCTGCCTCTATGCAGACGTCTCCACAGAGCCACTTCTGAATGCCCCGCAGCCCAGGACTGAATGGATACACTAACAAGTGCACCGGTGTGAGCAACCACATATGCAGAAGGACGTCTTTCATCTCACAGAAGCGCGAACGTCTTGGCGTTCAAGCACATGGCAGAAACAAGGTGTGAACAGATGAGCTGCTGCTATTTTCTCCGTTCGGCATGCTTCGTTGTAGCTCTCTTGCCGGTCGCCGGCTTAGCGGCTTGCTTTGCGCGACTAGCTCTGGGGAGAGAAGGAGATAGCGCCGGAAACCTCGCCTTTTGCCTTCTTCGGCGCTGGAACCTGGTTGCTGCGCCTTCTCTTTGTCCATGTGCACACACACGATTCCTCAGCGAAAACCATGCAGAAACCTTTCCACGAGCACCCAGGGATGTGCACCCAGCACCACGTGCACGCACACGCAGCTAGAGAAAAGCACCTACCTTTTCACACACTGATGCCTAAGCAAACGCGTGGCCACACACACGCACACATCCGCAAGCGCGCCTACTCCCATCTATTGAGGGAAAGACGGACGAGCAACGTCCTGACAGGCTTGAGGGGAAAAACGTCCGTTGACGGTTGGCGTACTGCACGCCCGCCTACGGGGCTGCAGGGGAATCCACATTTGGAAGGTACCTGAAGATGTGTGCCTGTTCTTGGAGCTCCGCTAGTAGGGTAGCAAAGACACTCGTAGGCAGTACTGAATGCTGCTCCGTGCTACTTCTCCTCCGCTGGCAAATGCTTCACAGTCGCCCTAGGAAAGACGTTTAACAATCGATCTCCAAGAGGAACGAAACACATGATGCCATAAGGCGAAAGAATAGCAGGGCATCTCTTCACAGGCTTGTCCCTGATCTATAGCTGAGGGCAAACACTTGTGTGCTTGTGGGAGAGCCTGTGTCTTTCCTGGAAGCGTTTGGGAGTTTTGCTCAGACGCGTGTTTCCTCAAGTTCAAGAATCAAGATCTAGGATACCTGCAGACAGGTTCCTGTTTGTGTGGAGACAGTCTGTTTGAAACTGTGTTCCTCAGCGCCCGCTCTTTCTCCCCGTCGCTCCACACGCCTGGGAGTCCCTTTCTTTCTCTCCACAAGCACGTGTGTTGACTTCGTCGCACATGTGCATCTGCACAAGCGTTGAGCTCAGCAGAGCGTGTCTCTTGACACTTGATGTGCGTTGGCTGTGTCTGCCTGCTCCAGTGAAGAGAGAAACGGGAAATCATCTTGGTAGAGGCAACAAAGCAAAAGCGAGGCAGGATTGACATCTGCTCAACAGAGACGGATTCCCTGCGCTGACACAGTTCACAGTTACACGAGAAGCAATCTGAGCGGTCCGTCGACCGGAGACGTGTTTCCCAAGAGGTCGTTTAGCGAGTGAACAGCAGTGTGCGCGACTTTCAGGAGTGTGCCTGGAAAGTGCCAGAATCACCAGGAGCATCTGTGCAAAAGCTGCTGCCTCTGTGACCGCATTGAGGCACGTTCGCGTGTCTGCGAGTATATAGACGGCTCTTTCGCGTTCACTCCGAGGGAAACGGTCCGCTATTGCTTCTGTGCGCACAGACGCGATTCCCTTGTCTCTTGCGAACACAGGGAACTCTGTGCATCCAAATCTACAGGCTAAGGACGCGTCTGCATATGTTTTGGTGAACAATCGAGTGTGCGTGTTCTGACAGCTGCCTCTATGCAGACGTCTCCACAGAGCCACTTCTGAATGCCCCGCAGCCCAGGACTGAATGGATACACTAACAAGTGCACCGGTGTGAGCAACCACATATGCAGAAGGACGTCTTTCATCTCACAGAAGCGCGAACGTCTTGGCGTTCAAGCACATGGCAGAAACAAGGTGTGAACAGATGAGCTGCTGCTATTTTCTCCGTTCGGCATGCTTCGTTGTAGCTCTCTTGCCGGTCGCCGGCTTAGCGGCTTGCTTTGCGCGACTAGCTCTGGGGAGAGAAGGAGATAGCGCCGGAAACCTCGCCTTTTGCCTTCTTCGGCGCTGGAACCTGGTTGCTGCGCCTTCTCTTTGTCCATGTGCACACACACGATTCCTCAGCGAAAACCATGCAGAAACCTTTCCACGAGCACCCAGGGATGTGCACCCAGCACCACGTGCACGCACACGCAGCTAGAGAAAAGCACCTACCTTTTCACACACTGATGCCTAAGCAAACGCGTGGCCACACACACGCACACATCCGCAAGCGCGCCTACTCCCATCTATTGAGGGAAAGACGGACGAGCAACGTCCTGACAGGCTTGAGGGGAAAAACGTCCGTTGACGGTTGGCGTACTGCACGCCCGCCTACGGGGCTGCAGGGGAATCCACATTTGGAAGGTACCTGAAGATGTGTGCCTGTTCTTGGAGCTCCGCTAGTAGGGTAGCAAAGACACTCGTAGGCAGTACTGAATGCTGCTCCGTGCTACTTCTCCTCCGCTGGCAAATGCTTCACAGTCGCCCGAGGAAAGACGTTTAACAATCGATCTCCAAGAGGAACGAAACACATGATGCCATAAGGCGAAAGAATAGCAGGGCATCTCTTCACAGGCTTGTCCCTGATCTATAGCTGAGGGCAAACACTTGTGTGCTTGTGGGAGAGCCTGTGTCTTTCCTGGAAGCGTTTGGGAGTTTTGCTCAGACGCGTGTTTCCTCAAGTTCAAGAATCAAGATCTAGGATACCTGCAGACAGGTGCCTGTTTGTGTGGAGACAGTCTGTTTGAAACTGTGTTCCTCAGCGCCCGCTCTTTCTCCCCGTCGCTCCACACGCCTGGGAGTCCCTTTCTTTCTCTCCACAAGCACGTGTGTTGACTTCGTCGCACATGTGCATCTGCACAAGCGTTGAGCTCAGCAGAGCGTGTCTCTTGACACTTGATGTGCGTTGGCTGTGTCTGCCTGCTCCAGTGAAGAGAGAAACGGGAAATCATCTTGGTAGAGGCAACAAAGCAAAAGCGAGGCAGGATTGACATCTGCTCAACAGAGACGGATTCCCTGCGCTGACACAGTTCACAGTTACACGAGAAGCAATCTGAGCGGTCCGTCGACCGGAGACGTGTTTCCCAAGAGGTCGTTTAGCGAGTGAACAGCAGTGTGCGCGACTTTCAGGAGTGTGCCTGGAAAGTGCCAGAATCACCAGGAGCATCTGTGCAAAAGCTGCTGCCTCTGTGACCGCATTGAGGCACGTTCGCGTGTCTGCGAGTATATAGACGGCTCTTTCGCGTTCACTCCGAGGGAAACGGTCCGCTATTGCTTCTGTGCGCACAGACGCGATTCCCTTGTCTCTTGCGAACACAGGGAACTCTGTGCATCCAAATCTACAGGCTAAGGACGCGTCTGCATATGTTTTGGTGAACAATCGAGTGTGCGTGTTCTGACAGCTGCCTCTATGCAGACGTCTCCACAGAGCCACTTCTGAATGCCCCGCAGCCCAGGACTGAATGGATACACTAACAAGTGCACCGGTGTGAGCAACCACATATGCAGAAGGACGTCTTTCATCTCACAGAAGCGCGAACGTCTTGGCGTTCAAGCACATGGCAGAAACAAGGTGTGAACAGATGAGCTGCTGCTATTTTCTCCGTTCGGCATGCTTCGTTGTAGCTCTCTTGCCGGTCGCCGGCTTAGCGGCTTGCTTTGCGCGACTAGCTCTGGGGAGAGAAGGAGATAGCGCCGGAAACCTCGCCTTTTGCCTTCTTCGGCGCTGGAACCTGGTTGCTGCGCCTTCTCTTTGTCCATGTGCACACACACGATTCCTCAGCGAAAACCATGCAGAAACCTTTCCACGAGCACCCAGGGATGTGCACCCAGCACCACGTGCACGCACACGCAGCTAGAGAAAAGCACCTACCTTTTCACACACTGATGCCTAAGCAAACGCGTGGCCACACACACGCACACATCCGCAAGCGCGCCTACTCCCATCTATTGAGGGAAAGACGGACGAGCAACGTCCTGACAGGCTTGAGGGGAAAAACGTCCGTTGACGGTTGGCGTACTGCACGCCCGCCTACGGGGCTGCAGGGGAATCCACATTTGGAAGGTACCTGAAGATGTGTGCCTGTTCTTGGAGCTCCGCTAGTAGGGTAGCAAAGACACTCGTAGGCAGTACTGAATGCTGCTCCGTGCTACTTCTCCTCCGCTGGCAAATGCTTCACAGTCGCCCGAGGAAAGACGTTTAACAATCGATCTCCAAGAGGAACGAAACACATGATGCCATAAGGCGAAAGAATAGCAGGGCATCTCTTCACAGGCTTGTCCCTGATCTATAGCTGAGGGCAAACACTTGTGTGCTTGTGGGAGAGCCTGTGTCTTTCCTGGAAGCGTTTGGGAGTTTTGCTCAGACGCGTGTTTCCTCAAGTTCAAGAATCAAGATCTAGGATACCTGCAGACAGGTTCCTGTTTGTGTGGAGACAGTCTGTTTGAAACTGTGTTCCTCAGCGCCCGCTCTTTCTCCCCGTCGCTCCACACGCCTGGGAGTCCCTTTCTTTCTCTCCACAAGCACATGTGTTGACTTCGTCGCACATGTGCATCTGCACAAGCGTTGAGCTCAGCAGAGCGTGTCTCTTGACACTTGATGTGCGTTGGCTGTGTCTGCCTGCTCCAGTGAAGAGAGAAACGGGAAATCATCTTGGTAGAGGCAACAAAGCAAAAGCGAGGCAGGATTGACATCTGCTCAACAGAGACGGATTCCCTGCGCTGACACAGTTCACAGTTACACGAGAAGCAATCTGAGCGGTCCGTCGACCGGAGACGTGTTTCCCAAGAGGTCGTTTAGCGAGTGAACAGCAGTGTGCGCGACTTTCAGGAGTGTGCCTGGAAAGTGCCAGAATCACCAGGAGCATCTGTGCAAAAGCTGCTGCCTCTGTGACCGCATTGAGGCACGTTCGCGTGTCTGCGAGTATATAGACGGCTCTTTCGCGTTCACTCCGAGGGAAACGGTCCGCTATTGCTTCTGTGCGCACAGACGCGATTCCCTTGTTTCTTGCGAACACAGGGAACTCTGTGCATCCAAATCTACAGGCTAAGGACGCGTCTGCATATGTTTTGGTGAACAATCGAGTGTGCGTGTTCTGACAGCTGCCTCTATGCAGACGTCTCCACAGAGCCACTTCTGAATGCCCCGCAGCCCAGGACTGAATGGATACACTAACAAGTGCACCGGTGTGAGCAACCACATATGCAGAAGGACGTCTTTCATCTCACAGAAGCGCGAACGTCTTGGCGTTCAAGCACATGGCAGAAACAAGGTGTGAACAGATGAGCTGCTGCTATTTTCTCCGTTCGGCATGCTTCGTTGTAGCTCTCTTGCCGGTCGCCGGCTTAGCGGCTTGCTTTGCGCGACTAGCTCTGGGGAGAGAAGGAGATAGCGCCGGAAACCTCGCCTTTTGCCTTCTTCGGCGCTGGAACCTGGTTGCTGCGCCTTCTCTTTGTCCATGTGCACACACACGATTCCTCAGCGAAAACCATGCAGAAACCTTTCCACGAGCACCCAGGGATGTGCACCCAGCACCACGTGCACGCACACGCAGCTAGAGAAAAGCACCTACCTTTTCACACACTGATGCCTAAGCAAACGCGTGGCCACACACACGCACACATCCGCAAGCGCGCCTACTCCCATCTATTGAGGGAAAGACGGACGAGCAACGTCCTGACAGGCTTGAGGGGAAAAACGTCCGTTGACGGTTGGCGTACTGCACGCCCGCCTACGGGGCTGCAGGGGAATCCACATTTGGAAGGTACCTGAAGATGTGTGCCTGTTCTTGGAGCTCCGCTAGTAGGGTAGCAAAGACACTCGTAGGCAGTACTGAATGCTGCTCCGTGCTACTTCTCCTCCGCTGGCAAATGCTTCACAGTCGCCCGAGGAAAGACGTTTAACAATCGATCTCCAAGAGGAACGAAACACATGATGCCATAAGGCGAAAGAATAGCAGGGCATCTCTTCACAGGCTTGTCCCTGATCTATAGCTGAGGGCAAACACTTGTGTGCTTGTGGGAGAGCCTGTGTCTTTCCTGGAAGCGTTTGGGAGTTTTGCTCAGACGCGTGTTTCCTCAAGTTCAAGAATCAAGATCTAGGATACCTGCAGACAGGTGCCTGTTTGTGTGGAGACAGTCTGTTTGAAACTGTGTTCCTCAGCGCCCGCTCTTTCTCCCCGTCGCTCCACACGCCTGGGAGTCCCTTTCTTTCTCTCCACAAGCACGTGTGTTGACTTCGTCGCACATGTGCATCTGCACAAGCGTTGAGCTCAGCAGAGCGTGTCTCTTGACACTTGATGTGCGTTGGCTGTGTCTGCGTGCTCCAGTGAAGAGAGAAGCGGGAAATCATCTTGGTAGAGGCAACAAAGCAAAAGCGAGGCAGGATTGACATCTGCTCAACAGAGACGGATTCCCTGCGCTGACACAGTTCACAGTTACACGAGAAGCAATCTGAGCGGTCCGTCGACCGGAGACGTGTTTCCCAAGAGGTCGTTTAGCGAGTGAACAGCAGTGTGCGCGACTTTCAGGAGTGTGCCTGGAAAGTGCCAGAATCACCAGGAGCATCTGTGCAAAAGCTGCTGCCTCTGTGACCGCATTGAGGCACGTTCGCGTGTCTGCGAGTATATAGACGGCTCTTTCGCGTTCACTCCGAGGGAAACGGTCCGCTATTGCTTCTGTGCGCACAGACGCGATTCCCTTGTCTCTTGCGAACACAGGGAACTCTGTGCATCCAAATCTACAGGCTAAGGACGCGTCTGCGTATGTTTTGGTGAACAATCGAGTGTGCGTGTTCTGACAGCTGCCTCTATGCAGACGTCTCCACAGAGCCACTTCTGAATGCCCCGCAGCCCAGGACTGAATGGATACACTAACAAGTGCACCGGTGTGAGCAACCACATATGCAGAAGGACGTCTTTCATCTCACAGAAGCGCGAACGTCTTGGCGTTCAAGCACATGGCAGAAACAAGGTGTGAACAGATGAGCTGCTGCTATTTTCTCCGTTCGGCATGCTTCGTTGTAGCTCTCTTGCCGGTCGCCGGCTTAGCGGCTTGCTTTGCGCGACTAGCTCTGGGGAGAGAAGGAGATAGCGCCGGAAACCTCGCCTTTTGCCTTCTTCGGCGCTGGAACCTGGTTGCTGCGCCTTCTCTTTGTCCATGTGCACACACACGATTCCTCAGCGAAAACCATGCAGAAACCTTTCCACGAGCACCCAGGGATGTGCACCCAGCACCACGTGCACGCACACGCAGCTAGAGAAAAGCACCTACCTTTTCACACACTGATGCCTAAGCAAACGCGTGGCCACACACACGCACACATCCGCAAGCGCGCCTACTCCCATCTATTGAGGGAAAGACGGACGAGCAACGTCCTGACAGGCTTGAGGGGAAAAAAGTCCTTTGACGGTTGGCGTACTGCACGCCCGCCTACAGGGCTGCAGGGGAATCCACATTTGGAAGGTACCTGAAGATGTGTGCCTGTTCTTGGAGCTCCGCTAGTAGGGTAGCAAAGACACTCGTAGGCAGTACTGAATGCTGCTCCGTGCTACTTCTCCTCCGCTGGCAAATGCTTCACAGTCGCCCTAGGAAAGACGTTTAACAATCGATCTCCAAGAGGAACGAAACACATGATGCCATAAGGCGAAAGAATAGCAGGGCATCTCTTCACAGGCTTGTCCCTGATCTATAGCTGAGGGCAAACACTTGTGTGCTTGTGGGAGAGCCTGTGTCTTTCCTGGAAGCGTTTGGGAGTTTTGCTCAGACGCGTGTTTCCTCAAGTTCAAGAATCAAGATCTAGGATACCTGCAGACAGGTGCCTGTTTGTGTGGAGACAGTCTGTTTGAAACTGTGTTCCTCAGCGCCCGCTCTTTCTCCCCGTCGCTCCACACGCCTGGGAGTCCCTTTCTTTCTCTCCACAAGCACGTGTGTTGACTTCGTCGCACATGTGCATCTGCACAAGCGTTGAGCTCAGCAGAGCGTGTCTCTTGACACTTGATGTGCGTTGGCTGTGTCTGCCTGCTCCAGTGAAGAGAGAAACGGGAAATCATCTTGGTAGAGGCAACAAAGCAAAAGCGAGGCAGGATCGACATCTGCTCAACAGAGACGGATTCCCTGCGCTGACACAGTTCACAGTTACACGAGAAGCAATCTGAGCGGTCCGTCGACCGGAGACGTGTTTCCCAAGAGGTCGTTTAGCGAGTGAACAGCAGTGTGCGCGACTTTCAGGAGTGTGCCTGGAAAGTGCCAGAATCACCAGGAGCATCTGTGCAAAAGCTGCTGCCTCTGTGACCGCATTGAGGCACGTTCGCGTGTCTGCGAGTATATAGACGGCTCTTTCGCGTTCACTCCGAGGGAAACGGTCCGCTATTGCTTCTGTGCGTACAGACGCGATTCCCTTGTCTCTTGCGAACACAGGGAACTCTGTGCATCCAAATCTACAGGCTAAGGACGCGTCTGCGTATGTTTTGGTGAACAATCGAGTGTGCGTGTTCTGACAGCTGCCTCTATGCAGACGTCTCCACAGAGCCACTTCTGAATGCCCCGCAGCCCAGGACTGAATGGATACACTAACAAGTGCACCGGTGTGAGCAACCACATATGCAGAAGGACGTCTTTCATCTCACAGAAGCGCGAACGTCTTGGCGTTCAAGCACATGGCAGAAACAAGGTGTGAACAGATGAGCTGCTGCTATTTTCTCCGTTCGGCATGCTTCGTTGTAGCTCTCTTGCCGGTCGCCGGCTTAGCGGCTTGCTTTGCGCGACTAGCTCTGGGGAGAGAAGGAGATAGCGCCGGAAACCTCGCCTTTTGCCTTCTTCGGCGCTGGAACCTGGTTGCTGCGCCTTCTCTTTGTCCATGTGCACACACACGATTCCTCAGCGAAAACCATGCAGAAACCTTTCCACGAGCACCCAGGGATGTGCACCCAGCACCACGTGCACGCACACGCAGCTAGAGAAAAGCACCTACCTTTTCACACACTGATGCCTAAGCAAACGCGTGGCCACACACACGCACACATCCGCAAGCGCGCCTACTCCCATCTATTGAGGGAAAGACGGACGAGCAACGTCCTGACAGGCTTGAGGGGAAAAACGTCCGTTGACGGTTGGCGTACTGCACGCCCGCCTACGGGGCTGCAGGGGAATCCACATTTGGAAGGTACCTGAAGATGTGCGCCTGTTCTTGGAGCTCCGCTAGTAGGGTAGCAAAGACACTCGTAGGCAGTACTGAATGCTGCTCCGTGCTACTTCTCCTCCGCTGGCAAATGCTTCACAGTCGCCCGAGGAAAGACGTTTAACAATCGATCTCCAAGAGGAACGAAACACATGATGCCATAAGGCGAAAGAATAGCAGGGCATCTCTTCACAGGCTTGTCCCTGATCTATAGCTGAGGGCAAACACTTGTGTGCTTGTGGGAGAGCCTGTGTCTTTCCTGGAAGCGTTTGGGAGTTTTGCTCAGACGCGTGTTTCCTCAAGTTCAAGAATCAAGATCTAGGATACCTGCAGACAGGTGCCTGTTTGTGTGGAGACAGTCTGTTTGAAACTGTGTTCCTCAGCGCCCGCTCTTTCTCCCCGTCGCTCCACACGCCTGGGAGTCCCTTTCTTTCTCTCCACAAGCACGTGTGTTGACTTCGTCGCACATGTGCATCTGCACAAGCGTTGAGCTCAGCAGAGCGTGTCTCTTGACACTTGATGTGCGTTGGCTGTGTCTGCCTGCTCCAGTGAAGAGAGAAACGGGAAATCATCTTGGTAGAGGCAACAAAGCAAAAGCGAGGCAGGATTGACATCTGCTCAACAGAGACGGATTCCCTGCGCTGACACAGTTCACAGTTACACGAGAAGCAATCTGAGCGGTCCGTCGACCGGAGACGTGTTTCCCAAGAGGTCGTTTAGCGAGTGAACAGCAGTGTGCGCGACTTTCAGGAGTGTGCCTGGAAAGTGCCAGAATCACCAGGAGCATCTGTGCAAAAGCTGCTGCCTCTGTGACCGCATTGAGGCACGTTCGCGTGTCTGCGAGTATATAGACGGCTCTTTCGCGTTCACTCCGAGGGAAACGGTCCGCTATTGCTTCTGTGCGCACAGACGCGATTCCCTTGTCTCTTGCGAACACAGGGAACTCTGTGCATCCAAATCTACAGGCTAAGGACGCGTCTGCGTATGTTTTGGTGAACAATCGAGTGTGCGTGTTCTGACAGCTGCCTCTATGCAGACGTCTCCACAGAGCCACTTCTGAATGCCCCGCAGCCCAGGACTGAATGGATACACTAACAAGTGCACCGGTGTGAGCAACCACATATGCAGAAGGACGTCTTTCATCTCACAGAAGCGCGAACGTCTTGGCGTTCAAGCACATGGCAGAAACAAGGTGTGAACAGATGAGCTGCTGCTATTTTCTCCGTTCGGCATGCTTCCTTGTAGCTCTCTTGCCGGTCGCCGGCTTAGCGGCTTGCTTTGCGCGACTAGCTCTGGGGAGAGAAGGAGATAGCGCCGGAAACCTCGCCTTTTGCCTTCTTCGGCGCTGGAACCTGGTTGCTGCGCCTTCTCTTTGTCCATGTGCACACACACGATTCCTCAGCGAAAACCATGCAGAAACCTTTCCACGAGCACCCAGGGATGTGCACCCAGCACCACGTGCACGCACACGCAGCTAGAGAAAAGCACCTACCTTTTCACACACTGATGCCTAAGCAAACGCGTGGCCACACACACGCACACATCCGCAAGCGCGCCTACTCCCATCTATTGAGGGAAAGACGGACGAGCAACGTCCTGACAGGCTTGAGGGGAAAAACGTCCTTTGACGGTTGGCGTACTGCACGCCCGCCTACGGGGCTGCAGGGGAATCCACATTTGGAAGGTACCTGAAGATGTGTGCCTGTTCTTGGAGCTCCGCTAGTAGGGTAGCAAAGACACTCGTAGGCAGTACTGAATGCTGCTCCGTGCTACTTCTCCTCCGCTGGCAAATGCTTCACAGTCGCCCTAGGAAAGACGTTTAACAATCGATCTCCAAGAGGAACGAAACACATGATGCCATAAGGCGAAAGAATAGCAGGGCATCTCTTCACAGGCTTGTCCCTGATCTATAGCTGAGGGCAAACACTTGTGTGCTTGTGGGAGAGCCTGTGTCTTTCCTGGAAGCGTTTGGGAGTTTTGCTCAGACGCGTGTTTCCTCAAGTTCAAGAATCAAGATCTAGGATACCTGCAGACAGGTGCCTGTTTGTGTGGAGACAGTCTGTTTGAAACTGTGTTCCTCAGCGCCCGCTCTTTCTCCCCGTCGCTCCACACGCCTGGGAGTCCCTTTCTTTCTCTCCACAAGCACGTGTGTTGACTTCGTCGCACATGTGCATCTGCACAAGCGTTGAGCTCAGCAGAGCGTGTCTCTTGACACTTGATGTGCGTTGGCTGTGTCTGCCTGCTCCAGTGAAGAGAGAAACGGGAAATCATCTTGGTAGAGGCAACAAAGCAAAAGCGAGGCAGGATCGACATCTGCTCAACAGAGACGGATTCCCTGCGCTGACACAGTTCACAGTTACACGAGAAGCAATCTGAGCGGTCCGTCGACCGGAGACGTGTTTCCCAAGAGGTCGTTTAGCGAGTGAACAGCAGTGTGCGCGACTTTCAGGAGTGTGCCTGGAAAGTGCCAGAATCACCAGGAGCATCTGTGCAAAAGCTGCTGCCTCTGTGACCGCATTGAGGCACGTTCGCGTGTCTGCGAGTATATAGACGGCTCTTTCGCGTTCACTCCGAGGGAAACGGTCCGCTATTGCTTCTGTGCGCACAGACGCGATTCCCTTGTCTCTTGCGAACACAGGGAACTCTGTGCATCCAAATCTACAGGCTAAGGACGCGTCTGCGTATGTTTTGGTGAACAATCGAGTGTGCGTGTTCTGACAGCTGCCTCTATGCAGACGTCTCCACAGAGCCACTTCTGAATGCCCCGCAGCCCAGGACTGAATGGATACACTAACAAGTGCACCGGTGTGAGCAACCACATATGCAGAAGGACGTCTTTCATCTCACAGAAGCGCGAACGTCTTGGCGTTCAAGCACATGGCAGAAACAAGGTGTGAACAGATGAGCTGCTGCTATTTTCTCCGTTCGGCATGCTTCCTTGTAGCTCTCTTGCCGGTCGCCGGCTTAGCGGCTTGCTTTGCGCGACTAGCTCTGGGGAGAGAAGGAGATAGCGCCGGAAACCTCGCCTTTTGCCTTCTTCGGCGCTGGAACCTGGTTGCTGCGCCTTCTCTTTGTCCATGTGCACACACACGATTCCTCAGCGAAAACCATGCAGAAACCTTTCCACGAGCACCCAGGGATGTGCACCCAGCACCACGTGCACGCACACGCAGCTAGAGAAAAGCACCTACCTTTTCACACACTGATGCCTAAGCAAATGCGTGGCCACACACACGCACACATCCGCAAGCGCGCCTACTCCCATCTATTGAGGGAAAGACGGACGAGCAACGTCCTGACAGGCTTGAGGGGAAAAACGTCCTTTGACGGTTGGCGTACTGCACGCCCGCCTACGGGGCTGCAGGGGAATCCACATTTGGAAGGTACCTGAAGATGTGTGCCTGTTCTTGGAGCTCCGCTAGTAGGGTAGCAAAGACACTCGTAGGCAGTACTGAATGCTGCTCCGTGCTACTTCTCCTCCGCTGGCAAATGCTTCACAGTCGCCCTAGGAAAGACGTTTAACAATCGATCTCCAAGAGGAACGAAACACATGATGCCATAAGGCGAAAGAATAGCAGGGCATCTCTTCACAGGCTTGTCCCTGATCTATAGCTGAGGGCAAACACTTGTGTGCTTGTGGGAGAGCCTGTGTCTTTCCTGGAAGCGTTTGGGAGTTTTGCTCAGACGCGTGTTTCCTCAAGTTCAAGAATCAAGATCTAGGATACCTGCAGACAGGTGCCTGTTTGTGTGGAGACAGTCTGTTTGAAACTGTGTTCCTCAGCGCCCGCTCTTTCTCCCCGTCGCTCCACACGCCTGGGAGTCCCTTTCTTTCTCTCCACAAGCACGTGTGTTGACTTCGTCGCACATGTGCATCTGCACAAGCGTTGAGCTCAGCAGAGCGTGTCTCTTGACACTTGATGTGCGTTGGCTGTGTCTGCCTGCTCCAGTGAAGAGAGAAACGGGAAATCATCTTGGTAGAGGCAACAAAGCAAAAGCGAGGCAGGATCGACATCTGCTCAACAGAGACGGATTCCCTGCGCTGACACAGTTCACAGTTACACGAGAAGCAATCTGAGCGGTCCGTCGACCGGAGACGTGTTTCCCAAGAGGTCGTTTAGCGAGTGAACAGCAGTGTGCGCGACTTTCAGGAGTGTGCCTGGAAAGTGCCAGAATCACCAGGAGCATCTGTGCAAAAGCTGCTGCCTCTGTGACCGCATTGAGGCACGTTCGCGTGTCTGCGAGTATATAGACGGCTCTTTCGCGTTCACTCCGAGGGAAACGGTCCGCTATTGCTTCTGTGCGCACAGACGCGATTCCCTTGTCTCTTGCGAACACAGGGAACTCTGTGCATCCAAATCTACAGGCTAAGGACGCGTCTGCGTATGTTTTGGTGAACAATCGAGTGTGCGTGTTCTGACAGCTGCCTCTATGCAGACGTCTCCACAGAGCCACTTCTGAATGCCCCGCAGCCCAGGACTGAATGGATACACTAACAAGTGCACCGGTGTGAGCAACCACATATGCAGAAGGACGTCTTTCATCTCACAGAAGCGCGAACGTCTTGGCGTTCAAGCACATGGCAGAAACAAGGTGTGAACAGATGAGCTGCTGCTATTTTCTCCGTTCGGCATGCTTCGTTGTAGCTCTCTTGCCGGTCGCCGGCTTAGCGGCTTGCTTTGCGCGACTAGCTCTGGGGAGAGAAGGAGATAGCGCCGGAAACCTCGCCTTTTGCCTTCTTCGGCGCTGGAACCTGGTTGCTGCGCCTTCTCTTTGTCCATGTGCACACACACGATTCCTCAGCGAAAACCATGCAGAAACCTTTCCACGAGCACCCAGGGATGTGCACCCAGCACCACGTGCACGCACACGCAGCTAGAGAAAAGCACCTACCTTTTCACACACTGATGCCTAAGCAAACGCGTGGCCACACACACGCACACATCCGCAAGCGCGCCTACTCCCATCTATTGAGGGAAAGACGGACGAGCAACGTCCTGACAGGCTTGAGGGGAAAAACGTCCGTTGACGGTTGGCGTACTGCACGCCCGCCTACGGGGCTGCAGGGGAATCCACATTTGGAAGGTACCTGAAGATGTGTGCCTGTTCTTGGAGCTCCGCTAGTAGGGTAGCAAAGACACTCGTAGGCAGTACTGAATGCTGCTCCGTGCTACTTCTCCTCCGCTGGCAAATGCTTCACAGTCGCCCTAGGAAAGACGTTTAACAATCGATCTCCAAGAGGAACGAAACACATGATGCCATAAGGCGAAAGAATAGCAGGGCATCTCTTCACAGGCTTGTCCCTGATCTATAGCTGAGGGCAAACACTTGTGTGCTTGTGGGAGAGCCTGTGTCTTTCCTGGAAGCGTTTGGGAGTTTTGCTCAGACGCGTGTTTCCTCAAGTTCAAGAATCAAGATCTAGGATACCTGCAGACAGGTGCCTGTTTGTGTGGAGACAGTCTGTTTGAAACTGTGTTCCTCAGCGCCCGCTCTTTCTCCCCGTCGCTCCACACGCCTGGGAGTCCCTTTCTTTCTCTCCACAAGCACGTGTGTTGACTTCGTCGCACATGTGCATCTGCACAAGCGTTGAGCTCAGCAGAGCGTGTCGACACTTGATGTGCGTTGGCTGTGTCTGCCTGCTCCAGTGAAGAGAGAAACGGGAAATCATCTTGGTAGAGGCAACAAAGCAAAAGCGAGGCAGGATCGACATCTGCTCAACAGAGACGGATTCCCTGCGCTGACACAGTTCACAGTTACACGAGAAGCAATCTGAGCGGTCCGTCGACCGGAGACGTGTTTCCCAAGAGGTCGTTTAGCGAGTGAACAGCAGTGTGCGCGACTTTCAGGAGTGTGCCTGGAAAGTGCCAGAATCACCAGGAGCATCTGTGCAAAAGCTGCTGCCTCTGTGACCGCATTGAGGCACGTTCGCGTGTCTGCGAGTATATAGACGGCTCTTTCGCGTTCACTCCGAGGGAAACGGTCCGCTATTGCTTCTGTGCGTACAGACGCGATTCCCTTGTCTCTTGCGAACACAGGGAACTCTGTGCATCCAAATCTACAGGCTAAGGACGCGTCTGCGTATGTTTTGGTGAACAATCGAGTGTGCGTGTTCTGACAGCTGCCTCTATGCAGACGTCTCCACAGAGCCACTTCTGAATGCCCCGCAGCCCAGGACTGAATGGATACACTAACAAGTGCACCGGTGTGAGCAACCACATATGCAGAAGGACGTCTTTCATCTCACAGAAGCGCGAACGTCTTGGCGTTCAAGCACATGGCAGAAACAAGGTGTGAACAGATGAGCTGCTGCTATTTTCTCCGTTCGGCATGCTTCGTTGTAGCTCTCTTGCCGGTCGCCGGCTTAGCGGCTTGCTTTGCGCGACTAGCTCTGGGGAGAGAAGGAGATAGCGCCGGAAACCTCGCCTTTTGCCTTCTTCGGCGCTGGAACCTGGTTGCTGCGCCTTCTCTTTGTCCATGTGCACACACACGATTCCTCAGCGAAAACCATGCAGAAACCTTTCCACGAGCACCCAGGGATGTGCACCCAGCACCACGTGCACGCACACGCAGCTAGAGAAAAGCACCTACCTTTTCACACACTGATGCCTAAGCAAACGCGTGGCCACACACACGCACACATCCGCAAGCGCGCCTACTCCCATCTATTGAGGGAAAGACGGACGAGCAACGTCCTGACAGGCTTGAGGGGAAAAACGTCCGTTGACGGTTGGCGTACTGCACGCCCGCCTACGGGGCTGCAGGGGAATCCACATTTGGAAGGTACCTGAAGATGTGTGCCTGTTCTTGGAGCTCCGCTAGTAGGGTAGCAAAGACACTCGTAGGCAGTACTGAATGCTGCTCCGTGCTACTTCTCCTCCGCTGGCAAATGCTTCACAGTCGCCCTAGGAAAGACGTTTAACAATCGATCTCCAAGAGGAACGAAACACATGATGCCATAAGGCGAAAGAATAGCAGGGCATCTCTTCACAGGCTTGTCCCTGATCTATAGCTGAGGGCAAACACTTGTGTGCTTGTGGGAGAGCCTGTGTCTTTCCTGGAAGCGTTTGGGAGTTTTGCTCAGACGCGTGTTTCCTCAAGTTCAAGAATCAAGATCTAGGATACCTGCAGACAGGTGCCTGTTTGTGTGGAGACAGTCTGTTTGAAACTGTGTTCCTCAGCGCCCGCTCTTTCTCCCCGTCGCTCCACACGCCTGGGAGTCCCTTTCTTTCTCTCCACAAGCACGTGTGTTGACTTCGTCGCACATGTGCATCTGCACAAGCGTTGAGCTCAGCAGAGCGTGTCTCTTGACACTTGATGTGCGTTGGCTGTGTCTGCCTGCTCCAGTGAAGAGAGAAACGGGAAATCATCTTGGTAGAGGCAACAAAGCAAAAGCGAGGCAGGATCGACATCTGCTCAACAGAGACGGATTCCCTGCGCTGACACAGTTCACAGTTACACGAGAAGCAATCTGAGCGGTCCGTCGACCGGAGACGTGTTTCCCAAGAGGTCGTTTAGCGAGTGAACAGCAGTGTGCGCGACTTTCAGGAGTGTGCCTGGAAAGTGCCAGAATCACCAGGAGCATCTGTGCAAAAGCTGCTGCCTCTGTGACCGCATTGAGGCACGTTCGCGTGTCTGCGAGTATATAGACGGCTCTTTCGCGTTCACTCCGAGGGAAACGGTCCGCTATTGCTTCTGTGCGCACAGACGCGATTCCCTTGTCTCTTGCGAACACAGGGAACTCTGTGCATCCAAATCTACAGGCTAAGGACGCGTCTGCGTATGTTTTGGTGAACAATCGAGTGTGCGTGTTCTGACAGCTGCCTCTATGCAGACGTCTCCACAGAGCCACTTCTGAATGCCCCGCAGCCCAGGACTGAATGGATACACTAACAAGTGCACCGGTGTGAGCAACCACATATGCAGAAGGACGTCTTTCATCTCACAGAAGCGCGAACGTCTTGGCGTTCAAGCACATGGCAGAAACAAGGTGTGAACAGATGAGCTGCTGCTATTTTCTCCGTTCGGCATGCTTCGTTGTAGCTCTCTTGCCGGTCGCCGGCTTAGCGGCTTGCTTTGCGCGACTAGCTCTGGGGAGAGAAGGAGATAGCGCCGGAAACCTCGCCTTTTGCCTTCTTCGGCGCTGGAACCTGGTTGCTGCGCCTTCTCTTTGTCCATGTGCACACACACGAGTCCTCAGCGAAAACCATGCAGAAACCTTTCCACGAGCACCCAGGGATGTGCACCCAGCACCACGTGCACGCACACGCAGCTAGAGAAAAGCACCTACCTTTTCACACACTGATGCCTAAGCAAACGCGTGGCCACACACACGCACACATCCGCAAGCGCGCCTACTCCCATCTATTGAGGGAAAGACGGACGAGCAACGTCCTGACAGGCTTGAGGGGAAAAACGTCCGTTGACGGTTGGCGTACTGCACGCCCGCCTACGGGGCTGCAGGGGAATCCACATTTGGAAGGTACCTGAAGATGTGCGCCTGTTCTTGGAGCTCCGCTAGTAGGGTAGCAAAGACACTCGTAGGCAGTACTGAATGCTGCTCCGTGCTACTTCTCCTCCGCTGGCAAATGCTTCACAGTCGCCCGAGGAAAGACGTTTAACAATCGATCTCCAAGAGGAACGAAACACATGATGCCATAAGGCGAAAGAATAGCAGGGCATCTCTTCACAGGCTTGTCCCTGATCTATAGCTGAGGGCAAACACTTGTGTGCTTGTGGGAGAGCCTGTGTCTTTCCTGGAAGCGTTTGGGAGTTTTGCTCAGACGCGTGTTTCCTCAAGTTCAAGAATCAAGATCTAGGATACCTGCAGACAGGTGCCTGTTTGTGTGGAGACAGTCTGTTTGAAACTGTGTTCCTCAGCGCCCGCTCTTTCTCCCCGTCGCTCCACACGCCTGGGAGTCCCTTTCTTTCTCTCCACAAGCACGTGTGTTGACTTCGTCGCACATGTGCATCTGCACAAGCGTTGAGCTCAGCAGAGCGTGTCTCTTGACACTTGATGTGCGTTGGCTGTGTCTGCCTGCTCCAGTGAAGAGAGAAACGGGAAATCATCTTGGTAGAGGCAACAAAGCAAAAGCGAGGCAGGATTGACATCTGCTCAACAGAGACGGATTCCCTGCGCTGACACAGTTCACAGTTACACGAGAAGCAATCTGAGCGGTCCGTCGACCGGAGACGTGTTTCCCAAGAGGTCGTTTAGCGAGTGAACAGCAGTGTGCGCGACTTTCAGGAGTGTGCCTGGAAAGTGCCAGAATCACCAGGAGCATCTGTGCAAAAGCTGCTGCCTCTGTGACCGCATTGAGGCACGTTCGCGTGTCTGCGAGTATATAGACGGCTCTTTCGCGTTCACTCCGAGGGAAACGGTCCGCTATTGCTTCTGTGCGCACAGACGCGATTCCCTTGTCTCTTGCGAACACAGGGAACTCTGTGCATCCAAATCTACAGGCTAAGGACGCGTCTGCATATGTTTTGGTGAACAATCGAGTGTGCGTGTTCTGACAGCTGCCTCTATGCAGACGTCTCCAGAGAGCCACTTCTGAATGCCCCGCAGCCCAGGACTGAATGGATACACTAACAAGTGCACCGGTGTGAGCAACCACATATGCAGAAGGACGTCTTTCATCTCACAGAAGCGCGAACGTCTTGGCGTTCAAGCACATGGCAGAAACAAGGTGTGAACAGATGAGCTGCTGCTATTTTCTCCGTTCGGCATGCTTCGTTGTAGCTTTCTTGCCGGTCGCCGGCTTAGCGGCTTGCTTTGCGCGACTAGCTCTGGGGAGAGAAGGAGATAGCGCCGGAAACCTCGCCTTTTGCCTTCTTCGGCGCTGGAACCTGGTTGCTGCGCCTTCTCTTTGTCCATGTGCACACACACGATTCCTCAGCGAAAACCATGCAGAAACCTTTCCACGAGCACCCAGGGATGTGCACCCAGCACCACGTGCACGCACACGCAGCTAGAGAAAAGCACCTACCTTTTCACACACTGATGCCTAAGCAAACGCGTGGCCACACACACGCACACATCCGCAAGCGCGCCTACTCCCATCTATTGAGGGAAAGACGGACGAGCAACGTCCTGACAGGCTTGAGGGGAAAAACGTCCGTTGACGGTTGGCGTACTGCACGCCCGCCTACGGGGCTGCAGGGGAATCCACATTTGGAAGGTACCTGAAGATGTGTGCCTGTTCTTGGAGCTCCGCTAGTAGGGTAGCAAAGACACTCGTAGGCAGTACTGAATGCTGCTCCGTGCTACTTCTCCTCCGCTGGCAAATGCTTCACAGTCGCCCTAGGAAAGACGTTTAACAATCGATCTCCAAGAGGAACGAAACACATGATGCCATAAGGCGAAAGAATAGCAGGGCATCTCTTCACAGGCTTGTCCCTGATCTATAGCTGAGGGCAAACACTTGTGTGCTTGTGGGAGAGCCTGTGTCTTTCCTGGAAGCGTTTGGGAGTTTTGCTCAGACGCGTGTTTCCTCAAGTTCAAGAATCAAGATCTAGGATACCTGCAGACAGGTGCCTGTTTGTGTGGAGACAGTCTGTTTGAAACTGTGTTCCTCAGCGCCCGCTCTTTCTCCCCGTCGCTCCACACGCCTGGGAGTCCCTTTCTTTCTCTCCACAAGCACGTGTGTTGACTTCGTCGCACATGTGCATCTGCACAAGCGTTGAGGTCAGCAGAGCGTGTCTCTTGACACTTGATGTGCGTTGGCTGTGTCTGCCTGCTCCAGTGAAGAGAGAAACGGGAAATCATCTTGGTAGAGGCAACAAAGCAAAAGCGAGGCAGGATTGACATCTGCTCAACAGAGACGGATTCCCTGCGCTGACACAGTTCACAGTTACACGAGAAGCAATCTGAGCGGTCCGTCGACCGGAGACGTGTTTCCCAAGAGGTCGTTTAGCGAGTGAACAGCAGTGTGCGCGACTTTCAGGAGTGTGCCTGGAAAGTGCCAGAATCACCAGGAGCATCTGTGCAAAAGCTGCTGCCTCTGTGACCGCATTGAGGCACGTTCGCGTGTCTGCGAGTATATAGACGGCTCTTTCGCGTTCACTCCGAGGGAAACGGTCCGCTATTGCTTCTGTGCGCACAGACGCGATTCCCTTGTCTCTTGCGAACACAGGGAACTCTGTGCATCCAAATCTACAGGCTAAGGACGCGTCTGCGTATGTTTTGGTGAACAATCGAGTGTGCGTGTTCTGACAGCTGCCTCTATGCAGACGTCTCCACAGAGCCACTTCTGAATGCCCCGCAGCCCAGGACTGAATGGATACACTAACAAGTGCACCGGTGTGAGCAACCACATATGCAGAAGGACGTCTTTCATCTCACAGAAGCGCGAACGTCTTGGCGTTCAAGCACATGGCAGAAACAAGGTGTGAACAGATGAGCTGCTGCTATTTTCTCCGTTCGGCATGCTTCGTTGTAGCTCTCTTGCCGGTCGCCGGCTTAGCGGCTTGCTTTGCGCGACTAGCTCTGGGGAGAGAAGGAGATAGTGCCGGAAACCTCGCCTTTTGCCTTCTTCGGCGCTGGAACCTGGTTGCTGCGCCTTCTCTTTGTCCATGTGCACACACACGATTCCTCAGCGAAAACCATGCAGAAACCTTTCCACGAGCACCCAGGGATGTGCACCCAGCACCACGTGCACGCACACGCAGCTAGAGAAAAGCACCTACCTTTTCACACACTGATGCCTAAGCAAACGCGTGGCCACACACACGCACACATCCGCAAGCGCGCCTACTCCCATCTATTGAGGGAAAGACGGACGAGCTCTTTGGTTGCTCTTCACAGGCTTGTCCCTGATCTATAGCTGAGGGCAAACACTTGTGTGCTTGTGGGAGAGCCTGTGTCTTTCCTGGAAGCGTTTGGGAGTTTTGCTCAGACGCGTGTTTCCTCAAGTTCAAGAATCAAGATCTAGGATACCTGCAGACAGGTGCCTGTTTGTGTGGAGACAGTCTGTTTGAAACTGTGTTCCTCAGCGCCCGCTCTTTCTCCCCGTCGCTCCACACGCCTGGGAGTCCCTTTCTTTCTCTCCACAAGCACGTGTGTTGACTTCGTCGCACATGTGCATCTGCACAAGCGTTGAGCTCAGCAGAGCGTGTCTCTTGACACTTGATGTGCGTTGGCTGTGTCTGCCTGCTCCAGTGAAGAGAGAAACGGGAAATCATCTTGGTAGAGGCAACAAAGCAAAAGCGAGGCAGGATTGACATCTGCTCAACAGAGACGGATTCCCTGCGCTGACACAGTTCACAGTTACACGAGAAGCAATCTGAGCGGTCCGTCGACCGGAGACGTGTTTCCCAAGAGGTCGTTTAGCGAGTGAACAGCAGTGTGCGCGACTTTCAGGAGTGTGCCTGGAAAGTGCCAGAATCATCTGTGCATCTGTGCAAAAGCTGCTGCCTCTGTGACCGCATTGAGGCACGTTCGCGTGTCTGCGAGTATATAGACGGCTCTTTCGCGTTCACTCCGAGGGAAACGGTCCGCTATTGCTTCTGTGCGCACAGACGCGATTCCCTTGTCTCTTGCGAACACAGGGAACTCTGTGCATCCAAATCTACAGGCTAAGGACGCATCTGCATATGTTTTGGTGAACAATCGAGTGTGCGTGTTCTGACAGCTGCCTCTATGCAGACGTCTCCACAGAGCCACTTCTGAATGCCCCGCAGCCCAGGACTGAATGGATACACTAACAAGTGCACCGGTGTGAGCAACCACATATGCAGAAGGACGTCTTTCATCTCACAGAAGCGCGAAGGTCTTGGCGTTCAAGCACATGGCAGAAACAAGGTGTGAACAGATGAGCTGCTGCTATTTTCTCCGTTCGGCATGCTTCGTTGTAGCTCTCTTGCCGGTCGCCGGCTTAGCGGCTTGCTTTGCGCGACTAGCTCTGGGGAGAGAAGGAGATAGCGCCGGAAACCTCGCCTTTTGCCTTCTTCGGCGCTGGAACCTGGTTGCTGCGCCTTCTCTTTGTCCATGTGCACACACACGATTCCTCAGCGAAAACCATGCAGAAACCTTTCCACGAGCACCCAGGGATGTGCACCCAGCACCACGTGCACGCACACGCAGCTAGAGAAAAGCACCTACCTTTTCACACACTGATGCCTAAGCAAACGCGTGGCCACACACACGCACACATCCGCAAGCGCGCCTACTCCCATCTATTGAGGGAAAGACGGACGAGCTCTTTGGTTGCTCTTCACAGGCTTGTCCCTGATCTATAGCTGAGGGCAAACACTTGTGTGCTTGTGGGAGAGCCTGTGTCTTTCCTGGAAGCGTTTGGGAGTTTTGCTCAGACGCGTGTTTCCTCAAGTTCAAGAATCAAGATCTAGGATACCTGCAGACAGGTGCCTGTTTGTGTGGAGACAGTCTGTTTGAAACTGTGTTCCTCAGCGCCCGCTCTTTCTCCCCGTCGCTCCACACGCCTGGGAGTCCCTTTCTTTCTCTCCACAAGCACGTGTGTTGACTTCGTCGCACATGTGCATCTGCACAAGCGTTGAGCTCAGCAGAGCGTGTCTCTTGACACTTGATGTGCGTTGGCTGTGTCTGCCTGCTCCAGTGAAGAGAGAAACGGGAAATCATCTTGGTAGAGGCAACAAAGCAAAAGCGAGGCAGGATTGACATCTGCTCAACAGAGACGGATTCCCTGCGCTGACACAGTTCACAGTTACACGAGAAGCAATCTGAGCGGTCCGTCGACCGGAGACGTGTTTCCCAAGAGGTCGTTTAGCGAGTGAACAGCAGTGTGCGCGACTTTCAGGAGTGTGCCTGGAAAGTGCCAGAATCATCTGTGCATCTGTGCAAAAGCTGCTGCCTCTGTGACCGCATTGAGGCACGTTCGCGTGTCTGCGAGTATATAGACGGCTCTTTCGCGTTCACTCCGAGGGAAACGGTCCGCTATTGCTTCTGTGCGCACAGACGCGATTCCCTTGTCTCTTGCGAACACAGGGAACTCTGTGCATCCAAATCTACAGGCTAAGGACGCGTCTGCATATGTTTTGGTGAACAATCGAGTGTGCGTGTTCTGACAGCTGCCTCTATGCAGACGTCTCCACAGAGCCACTTCTGAATGCCCCGCAGCCCAGGACTGAATGGATACACTAACAAGTGCACCGGTGTGAGCAACCACATATGCAGAAGGACGTCTTTCATCTCACAGAAGCGCGAACGTCTTGGCGTTCAAGCACATGGCAGAAACAAGGTGTGAACAGATGAGCTGCTGCTATTTTCTCCGTTCGGCATGCTTCGTTGTAGCTCTCTTGCCGGTCGCCGGCTTAGCGGCTTGCTTTGCGCGACTAGCTCTGGGGAGAGAAGGAGATAGCGCCGGAAACCTCGCCTTTTGCCTTCTTCGGCGCTGGAACCTGGTTGCTGCGCCTTCTCTTTGTCCATGTGCACACACACGATTCCTCAGCGAAAACCATGCAGAAACCTTTCCACGAGCACCCAGGGATGTGCACCCAGCACCACGTGCACGCACACGCAGCTAGAGAAAAGCACCTACCTTTTCACACACTGATGCCTAAGCAAACGCGTGGCCACACACACGCACACATCCGCAAGCGCGCCTACTCCCATCTATTGAGGGAAAGACGGACGAGCAACGTCCTGACAGGCTTGAGGGGAAAAACGTCCGTTGACGGTTGGCGTACTGCACGCCCGCCTACGGGGCTGCAGGGGAATCCACATTTGGAAGGTACCTGAAGATGTGTGCCTGTTCTTGGAGCTCCGCTAGTAGGGTAGCAAAGACACTCGTAGGCAGTACTGAATGCTGCTCCGTGCTACTTCTCCTCCGCTGGCAAATGCTTCACAGTCGCCCTAGGAAAGACGTTTAACAATCGATCTCCAAGAGGAACGAAACACATGATGCCATAAGGCGAAAGAATAGCAGGGCATCTCTTCACAGGCTTGTCCCTGATCTATAGCTGAGGGCAAACACTTGTGTGCTTGTGGGAGAGCCTGTGTCTTTCCTGGAAGCGTTCGGGAGTTTTGCTCAGGCGCGTGTTTCCTCAAGTTCAAGAATCAAGATCTAGGATACCTGCAGACAGGTGCCTGTTTGTGTGGAGACAGTCTGTTTGAAACTGTGTTCCTCAGCGCCCGCTCTTTCTCCCCGTCGCTCCACACGCCTGGGAGTCCCTTTCTTTCTCTCCACAAGCACGTGTGTTGACTTCGTCGCACATGTGCATCTGCACAAGCGTTGAGCTCAGCAGAGCGTGTCTCTTGACACTTGATGTGCGTTGGCTGTGTCTGCGTGCTCCAGTGAAGAGAGAAACGGGAAATCATCTTGGTAGAGGCAACAAAGCAAAAGCGAGGCAGGATCGACATCTGCTCAACAGAGATGGATTCCCTGCGCTGACACAGTTCACAGTTACACGAGAAGCAATCTGAGCGGTCCGTCGACCGGAGACGTGTTTCCCAAGAGGTCGTTTAGCGAGTGAACAGCAGTGTGCGCGACTTTCAGGAGTGTGCCTGGAAAGTGCCAGAATCACCAGGAGCATCTGTGCAAAAGCTGCTGCCTCTGTGACCGCATTGAGGCACGTTCGCGTGTCTGCGAGTATATAGACGGCTCTTTCGCGTTCACTCCGAGGGAAACGGTCCGCTATTGCTTCTGTGCGTACAGACGCGATTCCCTTGTCTCTTGCGAACACAGGGAACTCTGTGCATCCAAATCTACAGGCTAAGGACGCGTCTGCGTATGTTTTGGTGAACAATCGAGTGTGCGTGTTCTGACAGCTGCCTCTATGCAGACGTCTCCACAGAGCCACTTCTGAATGCCCCGCAGCCCAGGACTGAATGGATACACTAACAAGTGCACCGGTGTGAGCAACCACATATGCAGAAGGACGTCTTTCATCTCACAGAAGCGCGAACGTCTTGGCGTTCAAGCACATGGCAGAAACAAGGTGTGAACAGATGAGCTGCTGCTATTTTCTCCGTTCGGCATGCTTCGTTGTAGCTCTCTTGCCGGTCGCCGGCTTAGCGGCTTGCTTTGCGCGACTAGCTCTGGGGAGAGAAGGAGATAGCGCCGGAAACCTCGCCTTTTGCCTTCTTCGGCGCTGGAACCTGGTTGCTGCGCCTTCTCTTTGTCCATGTGCACACACACGATTCCTCAGCGAAAACCATGCAGAAACCTTTCCACGAGCACCCAGGGATGTGCACCCAGCACCACGTGCACGCACACGCAGCTAGAGAAAAGCACCTACCTTTTCACACACTGATGCCTAAGCAAACGCGTGGCCACACACACGCACACATCCGCAAGCGCGCCTACTCCCATCTATTGAGGGAAAGACGGACGAGCAACGTCCTGACAGGCTTGAGGGGAAAAACGTCCGTTGACGGTTGGCGTACTGCACGCCCGCCTACGGGGCTGCAGGGGAATCCACATTTGGAAGGTACCTGAAGATGTGCGCCTGTTCTTGGAGCTCCGCTAGTAGGGTAGCAAAGACACTCGTAGGCAGTACTGAATGCTGCTCCGTGCTACTTCTCCTCCGCTGGCAAATGCTTCACAGTCGCCCTAGGAAAGACGTTTAACAATCGATCTCCAAGAGGAACGAAACACATGATGCCATAAGGCGAAAGAATAGCAGGGCATCTCTTCACAGGCTTGTCCCTGATCTATAGCTGAGGGCAAACACTTGTGTGCTTGTGGGAGAGCCTGTGTCTTTCCTGGAAGCGTTTGGGAGTTTTGCTCAGACGCGTGTTTCCTCAAGTTCAAGAATCAAGATCTAGGATACCTGCAGACAGGTGCCTGTTTGTGTGGAGACAGTCTGTTTGAAACTGTGTTCCTCAGCGCCCGCTCTTTCTCCCCGTCGCTCCACACGCCTGGGAGTCCCTTTCTTTCTCTCCACAAGCACGTGTGTTGACTTCGTCGCACATGTGCATCTGCACAAGCGTTGAGCTCAGCAGAGCGTGTCTCTTGACACTTGATGTGCGTTGGCTGTGTCTGCCTGCTCCAGTGAAGAGAGAAACGGGAAATCATCTTGGTAGAGGCAACAAAGCAAAAGCGAGGCAGGATTGACATCTGCTCAACAGAGACGGATTCCCTGCGCTGACACAGTTCACAGTTACACGAGAAGCAATCTGAGCGGTCCGTCGACCGGAGACGTGTTTCCCAAGAGGTCGTTTAGCGAGTGAACAGCAGTGTGCGCGACTTTCAGGAGTGTGCCTGGAAAGTGCCAGAATCATCTGTGCATCTGTGCAAAAGCTGCTGCCTCTTTGACCGCATTGAGGCACGTTCGCGTGTCTGCGAGTATATAGACGGCTCTTTCGCGTTCACTCCGAGGGAAACGGTCCGCTATTGCTTCTGTGCGCACAGACGCGATTCCCTTGTCTCTTGCGAACACAGGGAACTCTGTGCATCCAAATCTACAGGCTAAGGACGCGTCTGCATATGTTTTGGTGAACAATCGAGTGTGCGTGTTCTGACAGCTGCCTCTATGCAGACGTCTCCACAGAGCCACTTCTGAATGCCCCGCAGCCCAGGACTGAATGGATACACTAACAAGTGCACCGGTGTGAGCAACCACATATGCAGAAGGACGTCTTTCATCTCACAGAAGCGCGAAGGTCTTGGCGTTCAAGCACATGGCAGAAACAAGGTGTGAACAGATGAGCTGCTGCTATTTTCTCCGTTCGGCATGCTTCGTTGTAGCTCTCTTGCCGGTCGCCGGCTTAGCGGCTTGCTTTGCGCGACTAGCTCTGGGGAGAGAAGGAGATAGCGCCGGAAACGTCGCCTTTTGCCTTCTTCGGCGCTGGAACCTGGTTGCTGCGCCTTCTCTTTGTCCATGTGCACACACACGATTCCTCAGCGAAAACCATGCAGAAACCTTTCCACGAGCACCCAGGGATGTGCACCCAGCACCACGTGCACGCACACGCAGCTAGAGAAAAGCACCTACCTTTTCACACACTGATGCCTAAGCAAACGCGTGGCCACACACACGCACACATCCGCAAGCGCGCCTACTCCCATCTATTGAGGGAAAGACGGACGAGCAACGTCCTGACAGGCTTGAGGGGAAAAACGTCCGTTGACGGTTGGCGTACTGCACGCCCGCCTACGGGGCTGCAGGGGAATCCACATTTGGAAGGTACCTGAAGATGTGCGCCTGTTCTTGGAGCTCCGCTAGTAGGGTAGCAAAGACACTCGTAGGCAGTACTGAATGCTGCTCCGTGCTACTTCTCCTCCGCTGGCAAATGCTTCACAGTCGCCCTAGGAAAGACGTTTAACAATCGATCTCCAAGAGGAACGAAACACATGATGCCATAAGGCGAAAGAATAGCAGGGCATCTCTTCACAGGCTTGTCCCTGATCTATAGCTGAGGGCAAACACTTGTGTGCTTGTGGGAGAGCCTGTGTCTTTCCTGGAAGCGTTTGGGAGTTTTGCTCAGACGCGTGTTTCCTCAAGTTCAAGAATCAAGATCTAGGATACCTGCAGACAGGTGCCTGTTTGTGTGGAGACAGTCTGTTTGAAACTGTGTTCCTCAGCGCCCGCTCTTTCTCCCCGTCGCTCCACACGCCTGGGAGTCCCTTTCTTTCTCTCCACAAGCACGTGTGTTGACTTCGTCGCACATGTGCATCTGCACAAGCGTTGAGCTCAGCAGAGCGTGTCTCTTGACACTTGATGTGCGTTGGCTGTGTCTGCCTGCTCCAGTGAAGAGAGAAACGGGAAATCATCTTGGTAGAGGCAACAAAGCAAAAGCGAGGCAGGATTGACATCTGCTCAACAGAGACGGATTCCCTGCGCTGACACAGTTCACAGTTACACGAGAAGCAATCTGAGCGGTCCGTCGACCGGAGACGTGTTTCCCAAGAGGTCGTTTAGCGAGTGAACAGCAGTGTGCGCGACTTTCAGGAGTGTGCCTGGAAAGTGCCAGAATCACCAGGAGCATCTGTGCAAAAGCTGCTGCCTCTGTGACCGCATTGAGGCACGTTCGCGTGTCTGCGAGTATATAGACGGCTCTTTCGCGTTCACTCCGAGGGAAACGGTCCGCTATTGCTTCTGTGCGCACAGACGCGATTCCCTTGTCTCTTGCGAACACAGGGAACTCTGTGCATCCAAATCTACAGGCTAAGGACGCGTCTGCATATGTTTTGGTGAACAATCGAGTGTGCGTGTTCTGACAGCTGCCTCTATGCAGACGTCTCCAGAGAGCCACTTCTGAATGCCCCGCAGCCCAGGACTGAATGGATACACTAACAAGTGCACCGGTGTGAGCAACCACATATGCAGAAGGACGTCTTTCATCTCACAGAAGCGCGAAGGTCTTGGCGTTCAAGCACATGGCAGAAACAAGGTGTGAACAGATGAGCTGCTGCTATTTTCTCCGTTCGGCATGCTTCGTTGTAGCTCTCTTGCCGGTCGCCGGCTTAGCGGCTTGCTTTGCGCGACTAGCTCTGGGGAGAGAAGGAGATAGCGCCGGAAACCTCGCCTTTTGCCTTCTTCGGCGCTGGAACCTGGTTGCTGCGCCTTCTCTTTGTCCATGTGCACACACACGATTCCTCAGCGAAAACCATGCAGAAACCTTTCCACGAGCACCCAGGGATGTGCACCCAGCACCACGTGCACGCACACGCAGCTAGAGAAAAGCACCTACCTTTTCACACACTGATGCCTAAGCAAACGCGTGGCCACACACACGCACACATCCGCAAGCGCGCCTACTCCCATCTATTGAGGGAAAGACGGACGAGCTCTTTGGTTGCTCTTCACAGGCTTGTCCCTGATCTATAGCTGAGGGCAAACACTTGTGTGCTTGTGGGAGAGCCTGTGTCTTTCCTGGAAGCGTTTGGGAGTTTTGCTCAGACGCGTGTTTCCTCAAGTTCAAGAATCAAGATCTAGGATACCTGCAGACAGGTGCCTGTTTGTGTGGAGACAGTCTGTTTGAAACTGTGTTCCTCAGCGCCCGCTCTTTCTCCCCGTCGCTCCACACGCCTGGGAGTCCCTTTCTTTCTCTCCACAAGCACGTGTGTTGACTTCGTCGCACATGTGCATCTGCACAAGCGTTGAGCTCAGCAGAGCGTGTCTCTTGACACTTGATGTGCGTTGGCTGTGTCTGCCTGCTCCAGTGAAGAGAGAAACGGGAAATCATCTTGGTAGAGGCAACAAAGCAAAAGCGAGGCAGGATTGACATCTGCTCAACAGAGACGGATTCCCTGCGCTGACACAGTTCACAGTTACACGAGAAGCAATCTGAGCGGTCCGTCGACCGGAGACGTGTTTCCCAAGAGGTCGTTTAGCGAGTGAACAGCAGTGTGCGCGACTTTCAGGAGTGTGCCTGGAAAGTGCCAGAATCATCTGTGCATCTGTGCAAAAGCTGCTGCCTCTGTGACCGCATTGAGGCACGTTCGCGTGTCTGCGAGTATATAGACGGCTCTTTCGCGTTCACTCCGAGGGAAACGGTCCGCTATTGCTTCTGTGCGCACAGACGCGATTCCCTTGTCTCTTGCGAACACAGGGAACTCTGTGCATCCAAATCTACAGGCTAAGGACGCGTCTGCATATGTTTTGGTGAACAATCGAGTGTGCGTGTTCTGACAGCTGCCTCTATGCAGACGTCTCCACAGAGCCACTTCTGAATGCCCCGCAGCCCAGGACTGAATGGATACACTAACAAGTGCACCGGTGTGAGCAACCACATATGCAGAAGGACGTCTTTCATCTCACAGAAGCGCGAACGTCTTGGCGTTCAAGCACATGGCAGAAACAAGGTGTGAACAGATGAGCTGCTGCTATTTTCTCCGTTCGGCATGCTTCGTTGTAGCTCTCTTGCCGGTCGCCGGCTTAGCGGCTTGCTTTGCGCGACTAGCTCTGGGGAGAGAAGGAGATAGCGCCGGAAACCTCGCCTTTTGCCTTCTTCGGCGCTGGAACCTGGTTGCTGCGCCTTCTCTTTGTCCATGTGCACACACACGATTCCTCAGCGAAAACCATGCAGAAACCTTTCCACGAGCACCCAGGGATGTGCACCCAGCACCACGTGCACGCACACGCAGCTAGAGAAAAGCACCTACCTTTTCACACACTGATGCCTAAGCAAACGCGTGGCCACACACACGCACACATCCGCAAGCGCGCCTACTCCCATCTATTGAGGGAAAGACGGACGAGCTCTTTGGTTGCTCTTCACAGGCTTGTCCCTGATCTATAGCTGAGGGCAAACACTTGTGTGCTTGTGGGAGAGCCTGTGTCTTTCCTGGAAGCGTTTGGGAGTTTTGCTCAGACGCGTGTTTCCTCAAGTTCAAGAATCAAGATCTAGGATACCTGCAGACAGGTGCCTGTTTGTGTGGAGACAGTCTGTTTGAAACTGTGTTCCTCAGCGCCCGCTCTTTCTCCCCGTCGCTCCACACGCCTGGGAGTCCCTTTCTTTCTCTCCACAAGCACGTGTGTTGACTTCGTCGCACATGTGCATCTGCACAAGCGTTGAGCTCAGCAGAGCGTGTCTCTTGACACTTGATGTGCGTTGGCTGTGTCTGCCTGCTCCAGTGAAGAGAGAAACGGGAAATCATCTTGGTAGAGGCAACAAAGCAAAAGCGAGGCAGGATTGACATCTGCTCAACAGAGACGGATTCCCTGCGCTGACACAGTTCACAGTTACACGAGAAGCAATCTGAGCGGTCCGTCGACCGGAGACGTGTTTCCCAAGAGGTCGTTTAGCGAGTGAACAGCAGTGTGCGCGACTTTCAGGAGTGTGCCTGGAAAGTGCCAGAATCATCTGTGCATCTGTGCAAAAGCTGCTGCCTCTGTGACCGCATTGAGGCACGTTCGCGTGTCTGCGAGTATATAGACGGCTCTTTCGCGTTCACTCCGAGGGAAACGGTCCGCTATTGCTTCTGTGCGCACAGACGCGATTCCCTTGTCTCTTGCGAACACAGGGAACTCTGTGCATCCAAATCTACAGGCTAAGGACGCGTCTGCATATGTTTTGGTGAACAATCGAGTGTGCGTGTTCTGACAGCTGCCTCTATGCAGACGTCTCCACAGAGCCACTTCTGAATGCCCCGCAGCCCAGGACTGAATGGATACACTAACAAGTGCACCGGTGTGAGCAACCACATATGCAGAAGGACGTCTTTCATCTCACAGAAGCGCGAACGTCTTGGCGTTCAAGCACATGGCAGAAACAAGGTGTGAACAGATGAGCTGCTGCTATTTTCTCCGTTCGGCATGCTTCGTTGTAGCTCTCTTGCCGGTCGCCGGCTTAGCGGCTTGCTTTGCGCGACTAGCTCTGGGGAGAGAAGGAGATAGCGCCGGAAACCTCGCCTTTTGCCTTCTTCGGCGCTGGAACCTGGTTGCTGCGCCTTCTCTTTGTCCATGTGCACACACACGATTCCTCAGCGAAAACCATGCAGAAACCTTTCCACGAGCACCCAGGGATGTGCACCCAGCACCACGTGCACGCACACGCAGCTAGAGAAAAGCACCTACCTTTTCACACACTGATGCCTAAGCAAACGCGTGGCCACACACACGCACACATCCGCAAGCGCGCCTACTCCCATCTATTGAGGGAAAGACGGACGAGCAACGTCCTGACAGGCTTGAGGGGAAAAACGTCCGTTGACGGTTGGCGTACTGCACGCCCGCCTACGGGGCTGCAGGGGAATCCACATTTGGAAGGTACCTGAAGATGTGTGCCTGTTCTTGGAGCTCCGCTAGTAGGGTAGCAAAGACACTCGTAGGCAGTACTGAATGCTGCTCCGTGCTACTTCTCCTCCGCTGGCAAATGCTTCACAGTCGCCCTAGGAAAGACGTTTAACAATCGATCTCCAAGAGGAACGAAACACATGATGCCATAAGGCGAAAGAATAGCAGGGCATCTCTTCACAGGCTTGTCCCTGATCTATAGCTGAGGGCAAACACTTGTGTGCTTGTGGGAGAGCCTGTGTCTTTCCTGGAAGCGTTCGGGAGTTTTGCTCAGGCGCGTGTTTCCTCAAGTTCAAGAATCAAGATCTAGGATACCTGCAGACAGGTGCCTGTTTGTGTGGAGACAGTCTGTTTGAAACTGTGTTCCTCAGCGCCCGCTCTTTCTCCCCGTCGCTCCACACGCCTGGGAGTCCCTTTCTTTCTCTCCACAAGCACGTGTGTTGACTTCGTCGCACATGTGCATCTGCACAAGCGTTGAGCTCAGCAGAGCGTGTCTCTTGACACTTGATGTGCGTTGGCTGTGTCTGCGTGCTCCAGTGAAGAGAGAAACGGGAAATCATCTTGGTAGAGGCAACAAAGCAAAAGCGAGGCAGGATCGACATCTGCTCAACAGAGACGGATTCCCTGCGCTGACACAGTTCACAGTTACACGAGAAGCAATCTGAGCGGTCCGTCGACCGGAGACGTGTTTCCCAAGAGGTCGTTTAGCGAGTGAACAGCAGTGTGCGCGACTTTCAGGAGTGTGCCTGGAAAGTGCCAGAATCACCAGGAGCATCTGTGCAAAAGCTGCTGCCTCTGTGACCGCATTGAGGCACGTTCGCGTGTCTGCGAGTATATAGACGGCTCTTTCGCGTTCACTCCGAGGGAAACGGTCCGCTATTGCTTCTGTGCGTACAGACGCGATTCCCTTGTCTCTTGCGAACACAGGGAACTCTGTGCATCCAAATCTACAGGCTAAGGACGCGTCTGCGTATGTTTTGGTGAACAATCGAGTGTGCGTGTTCTGACAGCTGCCTCTATGCAGACGTCTCCACAGAGCCACTTCTGAATGCCCCGCAGCCCAGGACTGAATGGATACACTAACAAGTGCACCGGTGTGAGCAACCACATATGCAGAAGGACGTCTTTCATCTCACAGAAGCGCGAACGTCTTGGCGTTCAAGCACATGGCAGAAACAAGGTGTGAACAGATGAGCTGCTGCTATTTTCTCCGTTCGGCATGCTTCGTTGTAGCTCTCTTGCCGGTCGCCGGCTTAGCGGCTTGCTTTGCGCGACTAGCTCTGGGGAGAGAAGGAGATAGCGCCGGAAACCTCGCCTTTTGCCTTCTTCGGCGCTGGAACCTGGTTGCTGCGCCTTCTCTTTGTCCATGTGCACACACACGATTCCTCAGCGAAAACCATGCAGAAACCTTTCCACGAGCACCCAGGGATGTGCACCCAGCACCACGTGCACGCACACGCAGCTAGAGAAAAGCACCTACCTTTTCACACACTGATGCCTAAGCAAACGCGTGGCCACACACACGCACACATCCGCAAGCGCGCCTACTCCCATCTATTGAGGAAAAGACGGACGAGCAACGTCCTGACAGGCTTGAGGGGAAAAACGTCCGTTGACGGTTGGCGTACTGCACGCCCGCCTACGGGGCTGCAGGGGAATCCACATTTGGAAGGTACCTGAAGATGTGCGCCTGTTCTTGGAGCTCCGCTAGTAGGGTAGCAAAGACACTCGTAGGCAGTACTGAATGCTGCTCCGTGCTACTTCTCCTCCGCTGGCAAATGCTTCACAGTCGCCCTAGGAAAGACCTTTAACAATCGATCTCCAAGAGGAACGAAACACATGATGCCATAAGGCGAAAGAATAGCAGGGCATCTCTTCACAGGCTTGTCCCTGATCTATAGCTGAGGGCAAACACTTGTGTGCTTGTGGGAGAGCCTGTGTCTTTCCTGGAAGCGTTTGGGAGTTTTGCTCAGACGCGTGTTTCCTCAAGTTCAAGAATCAAGATCTAGGATACCTGCAGACAGGTGCCTGTTTGTGTGGAGACAGTCTGTTTGAAACTGTGTTCCTCAGCGCCCGCTCTTTCTCCCCGTCGCTCCACACGCCTGGGAGTCCCTTTCTTTCTCTCCACAAGCACGTGTGTTGACTTCGTCGCACATGTGCATCTGCACAAGCGTTGAGCTCAGCAGAGCGTGTCTCTTGACACTTGATGTGCGTTGGCTGTGTCTGCCTGCTCCAGTGAAGAGAGAAACGGGAAATCATCTTGGTAGAGGCAACAAAGCAAAAGCGAGGCAGGATTGACATCTGCTCAACAGAGACGGATTCCCTGCGCTGACACAGTTCACAGTTACACGAGAAGCAATCTGAGCGGTCCATCGACCGGAGACGTGTTTCCCAAGAGGTCGTTTAGCGAGTGAACAGCAGTGTGCGCGACTTTCAGGAGTGTGCCTGGAAAGTGCCAGAATCACCAGGAGCATCTGTGCAAAAGCTGCTGCCTCTGTGACCGCATTGAGGCACGTTCGCGTGTCTGCGAGTATATAGACGGCTCTTTCGCGTTCACTCCGAGGGAAACGGTCCGCTATTGCTTCTGTGCGCACAGACGCGATTCCCTTGTCTCTTGCGAACACAGGGAACTCTGTGCATCCAAATCTACAGGCTAAGGACTCGTCTGCATATGTTTTGGTGAACAATCGAGTGTGCGTGTTCTGACAGCTGCCTCTATGCAGACGTCTCCACAGAGCCACTTCTGAATGCCCCGCAGCCCAGGACTGAATGGATACACTAACAAGTGCACCGGTGTGAGCAACCACATATGCAGAAGGACGTCTTTCATCTCACAGAAGCGCGAACGTCTTGGCGTTCAAGCACATGGCAGAAACAAGGTGTGAACAGATGAGCTGCTGCTATTTTCTCCGTTCGGCATGCTTCGTTGTAGCTCTCTTGCCGGTCGCCGGCTTAGCGGCTTGCTTTGCGCGACTAGCTCTGGGGAGAGAAGGAGATAGCGCCGGAAACCTCGCCTTTTGCCTTCTTCGGCGCTGGAACCTGGTTGCTGCGCCTTCTCTTTGTCCATGTGCACACACACGATTCCTCAGCGAAAACCATGCAGAAACCTTTCCACGAGCACCCAGGGATGTGCACCCAGCACCACGTGCACGCACACGCAGCTAGAGAAAAGCACCTACCTTTTCACACACTGATGCCTAAGCAAACGCGTGGCCACACACACGCACACATCCGCAAGCGCGCCTACTCCCATCTATTGAGGGAAAGACGGACGAGCTCTTTGGTTGCTCTTCACAGGCTTGTCCCTGATCTATAGCTGAGGGCAAACACTTGTGTGCTTGTGGGAGAGCCTGTGTCTTTCCTGGAAGCGTTTGGGAGTTTTGCTCAGACGCGTGTTTCCTCAAGTTCAAGAATCAAGATCTAGGATACCTGCAGACAGGTGCCTGTTTGTGTGGAGACAGTCTGTTTGAAACTGTGTTCCTCAGCGCCCGCTCTTTCTCCCCGTCGCTCCACACGCCTGGGAGTCCCTTTCTTTCTCTCCACAAGCACGTGTGTTGACTTCGTCGCACATGTGCATCTGCACAAGCGTTGAGCTCAGCAGAGCGTGTCTCTTGACACTTGATGTGCGTTGGCTGTGTCTGCCTGCTCCAGTGAAGAGAGAAACGGGAAATCATCTTGGTAGAGGCAACAAAGCAAAAGCGAGGCAGGATTGACATCTGCTCAACAGAGACGGATTCCCTGCGCTGACACAGTTCACAGTTACACGAGAAGCAATCTGAGCGGTCCGTCGACCGGAGACGTGTTTCCCAAGAGGTCGTTTAGCGAGTGAACAGCAGTGTGCGCGACTTTCAGGAGTGTGCCTGGAAAGTGCCAGAATCATCTGTGCATCTGTGCAAAAGCTGCTGCCTCTGTGACCGCATTGAGGCACGTTCGCGTGTCTGCGAGTATATAGACGGCTCTTTCGCGTTCACTCCGAGGGAAACGGTCCGCTATTGCTTCTGTGCGCACAGACGCGATTCCCTTGTCTCTTGCGAACACAGGGAACTCTGTGCATCCAAATCTACAGGCTAAGGACGCGTCTGCATATGTTTTGGTGAACAATCGAGTGTGCGTGTTCTGACAGCTGCCTCTATGCAGACGTCTCCACAGAGCCACTTCTGAATGCCCCGCAGCCCAGGACTGAATGGATACACTAACAAGTGCACCGGTGTGAGCAACCACATATGCAGAAGGACGTCTTTCATCTCACAGAAGCGCGAACGTCTTGGCGTTCAAGCACATGGCAGAAACAAGGTGTGAACAGATGAGCTGCTGCTATTTTCTCCGTTCGGCATGCTTCGTTGTAGCTCTCTTGCCGGTCGCCGGCTTAGCGGCTTGCTTTGCGCGACTAGCTCTGGGGAGAGAAGGAGATAGCGCCGGAAACCTCGCCTTTTGCCTTCTTCGGCGCTGGAACCTGGTTGCTGCGCCTTCTCTTTGTCCATGTGCACACACACGATTCCTCAGCGAAAACCATGCAGAAACCTTTCCACGAGCACCCAGGGATGTGCACCCAGCACCACGTGCACGCACACGCAGCTAGAGAAAAGCACCTACCTTTTCACACACTGATGCCTAAGCAAACGCGTGGCCACACACACGCACACATCCGCAAGCGCGCCTACTCCCATCTATTGAGGAAAAGACGGACGAGCAACGTCCTGACAGGCTTGAGGGGAAAAACGTCCGTTGACGGTTGGCGTACTGCACGCCCGCCTACGGGGCTGCAGGGGAATCCACATTTGGAAGGTACCTGAAGATGTGCGCCTGTTCTTGGAGCTCCGCTAGTAGGGTAGCAAAGACACTCGTAGGCAGTACTGAATGCTGCTCCGTGCTACTTCTCCTCCGCTGGCAAATGCTTCACAGTCGCCCTAGGAAAGACCTTTAACAATCGATCTCCAAGAGGAACGAAACACATGATGCCATAAGGCGAAAGAATAGCAGGGCATCTCTTCACAGGCTTGTCCCTGATCTATAGCTGAGGGCAAACACTTGTGTGCTTGTGGGAGAGCCTGTGTCTTTCCTGGAAGCGTTTGGGAGTTTTGCTCAGACGCGTGTTTCCTCAAGTTCAAGAATCAAGATCTAGGATACCTGCAGACAGGTGCCTGTTTGTGTGGAGACAGTCTGTTTGAAACTGTGTTCCTCAGCGCCCGCTCTTTCTCCCCGTCGCTCCACACGCCTGGGAGTCCCTTTCTTTCTCTCCACAAGCACGTGTGTTGACTTCGTCGCACATGTGCATCTGCACAAGCGTTGAGCTCAGCAGAGCGTGTCTCTTGACACTTGATGTGCGTTGGCTGTGTCTGCCTGCTCCAGTGAAGAGAGAAACGGGAAATCATCTTGGTAGAGGCAACAAAGCAAAAGCGAGGCAGGATTGACATCTGCTCAACAGAGACGGATTCCCTGCGCTGACACAGTTCACAGTTACACGAGAAGCAATCTGAGCGGTCCATCGACCGGAGACGTGTTTCCCAAGAGGTCGTTTAGCGAGTGAACAGCAGTGTGCGCGACTTTCAGGAGTGTGCCTGGAAAGTGCCAGAATCACCAGGAGCATCTGTGCAAAAGCTGCTGCCTCTGTGACCGCATTGAGGCACGTTCGCGTGTCTGCGAGTATATAGACGGCTCTTTCGCGTTCACTCCGAGGGAAACGGTCCGCTATTGCTTCTGTGCGCACAGACGCGATTCCCTTGTCTCTTGCGAACACAGGGAACTCTGTGCATCCAAATCTACAGGCTAAGGACTCGTCTGCATATGTTTTGGTGAACAATCGAGTGTGCGTGTTCTGACAGCTGCCTCTATGCAGACGTCTCCACAGAGCCACTTCTGAATGCCCCGCAGCCCAGGACTGAATGGATACACTAACAAGTGCACCGGTGTGAGCAACCACATATGCAGAAGGACGTCTTTCATCTCACAGAAGCGCGAACGTCTTGGCGTTCAAGCACATGGCAGAAACAAGGTGTGAACAGATGAGCTGCTGCTATTTTCTCCGTTCGGCATGCTTCGTTGTAGCTCTCTTGCCGGTCGCCGGCTTAGCGGCTTGCTTTGCGCGACTAGCTCTGGGGAGAGAAGGAGATAGCGCCGGAAACCTCGCCTTTTGCCTTCTTCGGCGCTGGAACCTGGTTGCTGCGCCTTCTCTTTGTCCATGTGCACACACACGATTCCTCAGCGAAAACCATGCAGAAACCTTTCCACGAGCACCCAGGGATGTGCACCCAGCACCACGTGCACGCACACGCAGCTAGAGAAAAGCACCTACCTTTTCACACACTGATGCCTAAGCAAACGCGTGGCCACACACACGCACACATCCGCAAGCGCGCCTACTCCCATCTATTGAGGGAAAGACGGACGAGCTCTTTGGTTGCTCTTCACAGGCTTGTCCCTGATCTATAGCTGAGGGCAAACACTTGTGTGCTTGTGGGAGAGCCTGTGTCTTTCCTGGAAGCGTTTGGGAGTTTTGCTCAGACGCGTGTTTCCTCAAGTTCAAGAATCAAGATCTAGGATACCTGCAGACAGGTGCCTGTTTGTGTGGAGACAGTCTGTTTGAAACTGTGTTCCTCAGCGCCCGCTCTTTCTCCCCGTCGCTCCACACGCCTGGGAGTCCCTTTCTTTCTCTCCACAAGCACGTGTGTTGACTTCGTCGCACATGTGCATCTGCACAAGCGTTGAGCTCAGCAGAGCGTGTCTCTTGACACTTGATGTGCGTTGGCTGTGTCTGCCTGCTCCAGTGAAGAGAGAAACGGGAAATCATCTTGGTAGAGGCAACAAAGCAAAAGCGAGGCAGGATTGACATCTGCTCAACAGAGACGGATTCCCTGCGCTGACACAGTTCACAGTTACACGAGAAGCAATCTGAGCGGTCCGTCGACCGGAGACGTGTTTCCCAAGAGGTCGTTTAGCGAGTGAACAGCAGTGTGCGCGACTTTCAGGAGTGTGCCTGGAAAGTGCCAGAATCATCTGTGCATCTGTGCAAAAGCTGCTGCCTCTGTGACCGCATTGAGGCACGTTCGCGTGTCTGCGAGTATATAGACGGCTCTTTCGCGTTCACTCCGAGGGAAACGGTCCGCTATTGCTTCTGTGCGCACAGACGCGATTCCCTTGTCTCTTGCGAACACAGGGAACTCTGTGCATCCAAATCTACAGGCTAAGGACGCGTCTGCATATGTTTTGGTGAACAATCGAGTGTGCGTGTTCTGACAGCTGCCTCTATGCAGACGTCTCCACAGAGCCACTTCTGAATGCCCCGCAGCCCAGGACTGAATGGATACACTAACAAGTGCACCGGTGTGAGCAACCACATATGCAGAAGGACGTCTTTCATCTCACAGAAGCGCGAACGTCTTGGCGTTCAAGCACATGGCAGAAACAAGGTGTGAACAGATGAGCTGCTGCTATTTTCTCCGTTCGGCATGCTTCGTTGTAGCTCTCTTGCCGGTCGCCGGCTTAGCGGCTTGCTTTGCGCGACTAGCTCTGGGGAGAGAAGGAGATAGCGCCGGAAACCTCGCCTTTTGCCTTCTTCGGCGCTGGAACCTGGTTGCTGCGCCTTCTCTTTGTCCATGTGCACACACACGATTCCTCAGCGAAAACCATGCAGAAACCTTTCCACGAGCACCCAGGGATGTGCACCCAGCACCACGTGCACGCACACGCAGCTAGAGAAAAGCACCTACCTTTTCACACACTGATGCCTAAGCAAACGCGTGGCCACACACACGCACACATCCGCAAGCGCGCCTACTCCCATCTATTGAGGGAAAGACGGACGAGCAACGTCCTGACAGGCTTGAGGGGAAAAACGTCCGTTGACGGTTGGCGTACTGCACGCCCGCCTACGGGGCTGCAGGGGAATCCACATTTGGAAGGTACCTGAAGATGTGTGCCTGTTCTTGGAGCTCCGCTAGTAGGGTAGCAAAGACACTCGTAGGCAGTACTGAATGCTGCTCCGTGCTACTTCTCCTCCGCTGGCAAATGCTTCACAGTCGCCCTAGGAAAGACGTTTAACAATCGATCTCCAAGAGGAACGAAACACATGATGCCATAAGGCGAAAGAATAGCAGGGCATCTCTTCACAGGCTTGTCCCTGATCTATAGCTGAGGGCAAACACTTGTGTGCTTGTGGGAGAGCCTGTGTCTTTCCTGGAAGCGTTTGGGAGTTTTGCTCAGACGCGTGTTTCCTCAAGTTCAAGAATCAAGATCTAGGATACCTGCAGACAGGTGCCTGTTTGTGTGGAGACAGTCTGTTTGAAACTGTGTTCCTCAGCGCCCGCTCTTTCTCCCCGTCGCTCCACACGCCTGGGAGTCCCTTTCTTTCTCTCCACAAGCACGTGTGTTGACTTCGTCGCACATGTGCATCTGCACAAGCGTTGAGCTCAGCAGAGCGTGTCTCTTGACACTTGATGTGCGTTGGCTGTGTCTGCGTGCTCCAGTGAAGAGAGAAACGGGAAATCATCTTGGTAGAGGCAACAAAGCAAAAGCGAGGCAGGATCGACATCTGCTCAACAGAGACGGATTCCCTGCGCTGACACAGTTCACAGTTACACGAGAAGCAATCTGAGCGGTCCGTCGACCGGAGACGTGTTTCCCAAGAGGTCGTTTAGCGAGTGAACAGCAGTGTGCGCGACTTTCAGGAGTGTGCCTGGAAAGTGCCAGAATCACCAGGAGCATCTGTGCAAAAGCTGCTGCCTCTGTGACCGCATTGAGGCACGTTCGCGTGTCTGCGAGTATATAGACGGCTCTTTCGCGTTCACTCCGAGGGAAACGGTCCGCTATTGCTTCTGTGCGTACAGACGCGATTCCCTTGTCTCTTGCGAACACAGGGAACTCTGTGCATCCAAATCTACAGGCTAAGGACGCGTCTGCATATGTTTTGGTGAACAATCGAGTGTGCGTGTTCTGACAGCTGCCTCTATGCAGACGTCTCCACAGAGCCACTTCTGAATGCCCCGCAGCCCAGGACTGAATGGATACACTAACAAGTGCACCGGTGTGAGCAACCACATATGCAGAAGGACGTCTTTCATCTCACAGAAGCGCGAACGTCTTGGCGTTCAAGCACATGGCAGAAACAAGGTGTGAACAGATGAGCTGCTGCTATTTTCTCCGTTCGGCATGCTTCGTTGTAGCTCTCTTGCCGGTCGCCGGCTTAGCGGCTTGCTTTGCGCGACTAGCTCTGGGGAGAGAAGGAGATAGCGCCGGAAACCTCGCCTTTTGCCTTCTTCGGCGCTGGAACCTGGTTGCTGCGCCTTCTCTTTGTCCATGTGCACACACACGATTCCTCAGCGAAAACCATGCAGAAACCTTTCCACGAGCACCCAGGGATGTGCACCCAGCACCACGTGCACGCACACGCAGCTAGAGAAAAGCACCTACCTTTTCACACACTGATGCCTAAGCAAACGCGTGGCCACACACACGCACACATCCGCAAGCGCGCCTACTCCCATCTATTGAGGAAAAGACGGACGAGCAACGTCCTGACAGGCTTGAGGGGAAAAACGTCCGTTGACGGTTGGCGTACTGCACGCCCGCCTACGGGGCTGCAGGGGAATCCACATTTGGAAGGTACCTGAAGATGTGCGCCTGTTCTTGGAGCTCCGCTAGTAGGGTAGCAAAGACACTCGTAGGCAGTACTGAATGCTGCTCCGTGCTACTTCTCCTCCGCTGGCAAATGCTTCACAGTCGCCCTAGGAAAGACCTTTAACAATCGATCTCCAAGAGGAACGAAACACATGATGCCATAAGGCGAAAGAATAGCAGGGCATCTCTTCACAGGCTTGTCCCTGATCTATAGCTGAGGGCAAACACTTGTGTGCTTGTGGGAGAGCCTGTGTCTTTCCTGGAAGCGTTTGGGAGTTTTGCTCAGACGCGTGTTTCCTCAAGTTCAAGAATCAAGATCTAGGATACCTGCAGACAGGTGCCTGTTTGTGTGGAGACAGTCTGTTTGAAACTGTGTTCCTCAGCGCCCGCTCTTTCTCCCCGTCGCTCCACACGCCTGGGAGTCCCTTTCTTTCTCTCCACAAGCACGTGTGTTGACTTCGTCGCACATGTGCATCTGCACAAGCGTTGAGCTCAGCAGAGCGTGTCTCTTGACACTTGATGTGCGTTGGCTGTGTCTGCCTGCTCCAGTGAAGAGAGAAACGGGAAATCATCTTGGTAGAGGCAACAAAGCAAAAGCGAGGCAGGATTGACATCTGCTCAACAGAGACGGATTCCCTGCGCTGACACAGTTCACAGTTACACGAGAAGCAATCTGAGCGGTCCATCGACCGGAGACGTGTTTCCCAAGAGGTCGTTTAGCGAGTGAACAGCAGTGTGCGCGACTTTCAGGAGTGTGCCTGGAAAGTGCCAGAATCACCAGGAGCATCTGTGCAAAAGCTGCTGCCTCTGTGACCGCATTGAGGCACGTTCGCGTGTCTGCGAGTATATAGACGGCTCTTTCGCGTTCACTCCGAGGGAAACGGTCCGCTATTGCTTCTGTGCGCACAGACGCGATTCCCTTGTCTCTTGCGAACACAGGGAACTCTGTGCATCCAAATCTACAGGCTAAGGACGCGTCTGCATATGTTTTGGTGAACAATCGAGTGTGCGTGTTCTGACAGCTGCCTCTATGCAGACGTCTCCACAGAGCCACTTCTGAATGCCCCGCAGCCCAGGACTGAATGGATACACTAACAAGTGCACCGGTGTGAGCAACCACATATGCAGAAGGACGTCTTTCATCTCACAGAAGCGCGAACGTCTTGGCGTTCAAGCACATGGCAGAAACAAGGTGTGAACAGATGAGCTGCTGCTATTTTCTCCGTTCGGCATGCTTCGTTGTAGCTCTCTTGCCGGTCGCCGGCTTAGCGGCTTGCTTTGCGCGACTAGCTCTGGGGAGAGAAGGAGATAGCGCCGGAAACCTCGCCTTTTGCCTTCTTCGGCGCTGGAACCTGGTTGCTGCGCCTTCTCTTTGTCCATGTGCACACACACGATTCCTCAGCGAAAACCATGCAGAAACCTTTCCACGAGCACCCAGGGATGTGCACCCAGCACCACGTGCACGCACACGCAGCTAGAGAAAAGCACCTACCTTTTCACACACTGATGCCTAAGCAAACGCGTGGCCACACACACGCACACATCCGCAAGCGCGCCTACTCCCATCTATTGAGGGAAAGACGGACGAGCTCTTTGGTTGCTCTTCACAGGCTTGTCCCTGATCTATAGCTGAGGGCAAACACTTGTGTGCTTGTGGGAGAGCCTGTGTCTTTCCTGGAAGCGTTTGGGAGTTTTGCTCAGACGCGTGTTTCCTCAAGTTCAAGAATCAAGATCTAGGATACCTGCAGACAGGTGCCTGTTTGTGTGGAGACAGTCTGTTTGAAACTGTGTTCCTCAGCGCCCGCTCTTTCTCCCCGTCGCTCCACACGCCTGGGAGTCCCTTTCTTTCTCTCCACAAGCACGTGTGTTGACTTCGTCGCACATGTGCATCTGCACAAGCGTTGAGCTCAGCAGAGCGTGTCTCTTGACACTTGATGTGCGTTGGCTGTGTCTGCCTGCTCCAGTGAAGAGAGAAACGGGAAATCATCTTGGTAGAGGCAACAAAGCAAAAGCGAGGCAGGATTGACATCTGCTCAACAGAGACGGATTCCCTGCGCTGACACAGTTCACAGTTACACGAGAAGCAATCTGAGCGGTCCGTCGACCGGAGACGTGTTTCCCAAGAGGTCGTTTAGCGAGTGAACAGCAGTGTGCGCGACTTTCAGGAGTGTGCCTGGAAAGTGCCAGAATCATCTGTGCATCTGTGCAAAAGCTGCTGCCTCTGTGACCGCATTGAGGCACGTTCGCGTGTCTGCGAGTATATAGACGGCTCTTTCGCGTTCACTCCGAGGGAAACGGTCCGCTATTGCTTCTGTGCGCACAGACGCGATTCCCTTGTCTCTTGCGAACACAGGGAACTCTGTGCATCCAAATCTACAGGCTAAGGACGCGTCTGCATATGTTTTGGTGAACAATCGAGTGTGCGTGTTCTGACAGCTGCCTCTATGCAGACGTCTCCACAGAGCCACTTCTGAATGCCCCGCAGCCCAGGACTGAATGGATACACTAACAAGTGCACCGGTGTGAGCAACCACATATGCAGAAGGACGTCTTTCATCTCACAGAAGCGCGAACGTCTTGGCGTTCAAGCACATGGCAGAAACAAGGTGTGAACAGATGAGCTGCTGCTATTTTCTCCGTTCGGCATGCTTCGTTGTAGCTCTCTTGCCGGTCGCCGGCTTAGCGGCTTGCTTTGCGCGACTAGCTCTGGGGAGAGAAGGAGATAGCGCCGGAAACCTCGCCTTTTGCCTTCTTCGGCGCTGGAACCTGGTTGCTGCGCCTTCTCTTTGTCCATGTGCACACACACGATTCCTCAGCGAAAACCATGCAGAAACCTTTCCACGAGCACCCAGGGATGTGCACCCAGCACCACGTGCACGCACACGCAGCTAGAGAAAAGCACCTACCTTTTCACACACTGATGCCTAAGCAAACGCGTGGCCACACACACGCACACATCCGCAAGCGCGCCTACTCCCATCTATTGAGGGAAAGACGGACGAGCAACGTCCTGACAGGCTTGAGGGGAAAAACGTCCGTTGACGGTTGGCGTACTGCACGCCCGCCTACGGGGCTGCAGGGGAATCCACATTTGGAAGGTACCTGAAGATGTGTGCCTGTTCTTGGAGCTCCGCTAGTAGGGTAGCAAAGACACTCGTAGGCAGTACTGAATGCTGCTCCGTGCTACTTCTCCTCCGCTGGCAAATGCTTCACAGTCGCCCTAGGAAAGACGTTTAACAATCGATCTCCAAGAGGAACGAAACACATGATGCCATAAGGCGAAAGAATAGCAGGGCATCTCTTCACAGGCTTGTCCCTGATCTATAGCTGAGGGCAAACACTTGTGTGCTTGTGGGAGAGCCTGTGTCTTTCCTGGAAGCGTTTGGGAGTTTTGCTCAGACGCGTGTTTCCTCAAGTTCAAGAATCAAGATCTAGGATACCTGCAGACAGGTGCCTGTTTGTGTGGAGACAGTCTGTTTGAAACTGTGTTCCTCAGCGCCCGCTCTTTCTCCCCGTCGCTCCACACGCCTGGGAGTCCCTTTCTTTCTCTCCACAAGCACGTGTGTTGACTTCGTCGCACATGTGCATCTGCACAAGCGTTGAGCTCAGCAGAGCGTGTCTCTTGACACTTGATGTGCGTTGGCTGTGTCTGCCTGCTCCAGTGAAGAGAGAAACGGGAAATCATCTTGGTAGAGGCAACAAAGCAAAAGCGAGGCAGGATTGACATCTGCTCAACAGAGACGGATTCCCTGCGCTGACACAGTTCACAGTTACACGAGAAGCAATCTGAGCGGTCCGTCGACCGGAGACGTGTTTCCCAAGAGGTCGTTTAGCGAGTGAACAGCAGTGTGCGCGACTTTCAGGAGTGTGCCTGGAAAGTGCCAGAATCATCTGTGCATCTGTGCAAAAGCTGCTGCCTCTGTGACCGCATTGAGGCACGTTCGCGTGTCTGCGAGTATATAGACGGCTCTTTCGCGTTCACTCCGAGGGAAACGGTCCGCTATTGCTTCTGTGCGCACAGACGCGATTCCCTTGTCTCTTGCGAACACAGGGAACTCTGTGCATCCAAATCTACAGGCTAAGGACGCGCCTGCATATGTTTTGGTGAACAATCGAGTGTGCGTGTTCTGACAGCTGCCTCTATGCAGACGTCTCCACAGAGCCACTTCTGAATGCCCCGCAGCCCAGGACTGAATGGATACACTAACAAGTGCACCGGTGTGAGCAACCACATATGCAGAAGGACGTCTTTCATCTCACAGAAGCGCGAACGTCTTGGCGTTCAAGCACATGGCAGAAACAAGGTGTGAACAGATGAGCTGCTGCTATTTTCTCCGTTCGGCATGCTTCGTTGTAGCTCTCTTGCCGGTCGCCGGCTTAGCGGCTTGCTTTGCGCGACTAGCTCTGGGGAGAGAAGGAGATAGCGCCGGAAACCTCGCCTTTTGCCTTCTTCGGCGCTGGAACCTGGTTGCTGCGCCTTCTCTTTGTCCATGTGCACACACACGATTCCTCAGCGAAAACCATGCAGAAACCTTTCCACGAGCACCCAGGGATGTGCACCCAGCACCACGTGCACGCACACGCAGCTAGAGAAAAGCACCTACCTTTTCACACACTGATGCCTAAGCAAACGCGTGGCCACACACACGCACACATCCGCAAGCGCGCCTACTCCCATCTATTGAGGGAAAGACGGACGAGCAACGTCCTGACAGGCTTGAGGGGAAAAACGTCCGTTGACGGTTGGCGTACTGCACGCCCGCCTACGGGGCTGCAGGGGAATCCACATTTGGAAGGTACCTGAAGATGTGCGCCTGTTCTTGGAGCTCCGCTAGTAGGGTAGCAAAGACACTCGTAGGCAGTACTGAATGCTGCTCCGTGCTACTTCTCCTCCGCTGGCAAATGCTTCACAGTCGCCCTAGGAAAGACGTTTAACAATCGATCTCCAAGAGGAACGAAACACATGATGCCATAAGGCGAAAGAATAGCAGGGCATCTCTTCACAGGCTTGTCCCTGATCTATAGCTGAGGGCAAACACTTGTGTGCTTGTGGGAGAGCCTGTGTCTTTCCTGGAAGCGTTTGGGAGTTTTGCTCAGACGCGTGTTTCCTCAAGTTCAAGAATCAAGATCTAGGATACCTGCAGACAGGTGCCTGTTTGTGTGGAGACAGTCTGTTTGAAACTGTGTTCCTCAGCGCCCGCTCTTTCTCCCCGTCGCTCCACATGCCTGGGAGTCCCTTTCTTTCTCTCCACAAGCACGTGTGTTGACTTCGTCGCACATGTGCATCTGCACAAGCGTTGAGCTCAGCAGAGCGTGTCTCTTGACACTTGATGTGCGTTGGCTGTGTCTGCCTGCTCCAGTGAAGAGAGAAACGGGAAATCATCTTGGTAGAGGCAACAAAGCAAAAGCGAGGCAGGATCGACATCTGCTCAACAGAGACGGATTCCCTGCGCTGACACAGTTCACAGTTACACGAGAAGCAATCTGAGCGGTCCGTCGACCGGAGACGTGTTTCCCAAGAGGTCGTTTAGCGAGTGAACAGCAGTGTGCGCGACTTTCAGGAGTGTGCCTGGAAAGTGCCAGAATCACCAGGAGCATCTGTGCAAAAGCTGCTGCCTCTGTGACCGCATTGAGGCACGTTCGCGTGTCTGCGAGTATATAGACGGCTCTTTCGCGTTCACTCCGAGGGAAACGGTCCGCTATTGCTTCTGTGCGCACAGACGCGATTCCCTTGTCTCTTGCGAACACAGGGAACTCTGTGCATCCAAATCTACAGGCTAAGGACGCGTCTGCATATGTTTTGGTGAACAATCGAGTGTGCGTGTTCTGACAGCTGCCTCTATGCAGACGTCTCCACAGAGCCACTTCTGAATGCCCCGCAGCCCAGGACTGAATGGATACACTAACAAGTGCACCGGTGTGAGCAACCACATATGCAGAAGGACGTCTTTCATCTCACAGAAGCGCGAACGTCTTGGCGTTCAAGCACATGGCAGAAACAAGGTGTGAACAGATGAGCTGCTGCTATTTTCTCCGTTCGGCATGCTTCGTTGTAGCTCTCTTGCCGGTCGCCGGCTTAGCGGCTTGCTTTGCGCGACTAGCTCTGGGGAGAGAAGGAGATAGCGCCGGAAACCTCGCCTTTTGCCTTCTTCGGCGCTGGAACCTGGTTGCTGCGCCTTCTCTTTGTCCATGTGCACACACACGATTCCTCAGCGAAAACCATGCAGAAACCTTTCCACGAGCACCCAGGGATGTGCACCCAGCACCACGTGCACGCACACGCAGCTAGAGAAAAGCACCTACCTTTTCACACACTGATGCCTAAGCAAACGCGTGGCCACACACACGCACACATCCGCAAGCGCGCCTACTCCCATCTATTGAGGGAAAGACGGACGAGCTCTTTGGTTGCTCTTCACAGGCTTGTCCCTGATCTATAGCTGAGGGCAAACACTTGTGTGCTTGTGGGAGAGCCTGTGTCTTTCCTGGAAGCGTTTGGGAGTTTTGCTCAGACGCGTGTTTCCTCAAGTTCAAGAATCAAGATCTAGGATACCTGCAGACAGGTGCCTGTTTGTGTGGAGACAGTCTGTTTGAAACTGTGTTCCTCAGCGCCCGCTCTTTCTCCCCGTCGCTCCACACGCCTGGGAGTCCCTTTCTTTCTCTCCACAAGCACGTGTGTTGACTTCGTCGCACATGTGCATCTGCACAAGCGTTGAGCTCAGCAGAGCGTGTCTCTTGACACTTGATGTGCGTTGGCTGTGTCTGCCTGCTCCAGTGAAGAGAGAAACGGGAAATCATCTTGGTAGAGGCAACAAAGCAAAAGCGAGGCAGGATTGACATCTGCTCAACAGAGACGGATTCCCTGCGCTGACACAGTTCACAGTTACACGAGAAGCAATCTGAGCGGTCCGTCGACCGGAGACGTGTTTCCCAAGAGGTCGTTTAGCGAGTGAACAGCAGTGTGCGCGACTTTCAGGAGTGTGCCTGGAAAGTGCCAGAATCACCAGGAGCATCTGTGCAAAAGCTGCTGCCTCTGTGACCGCATTGAGGCACGTTCGCGTGTCTGCGAGTATATAGACGGCTCTTTCGCGTTCACTCCGAGGGAAACGGTCCGCTATTGCTTCTGTGCGCACAGACGCGATTCCCTTGTCTCTTGCGAACACAGGGAACTCTGTGCATCCAAATCTACAGGCTAAGGACGCGTCTGCATATGTTTTGGTGAACAATCGAGTGTGCGTGTTCTGACAGCTGCCTCTATGCAGACGTCTCCACAGAGCCACTTCTGAATGCCCCGCAGCCCAGGACTGAATGGATACACTAACAAGTGCACCGGTGTGAGCAACCACATATGCAGAAGGACGTCTTTCATCTCACAGAAGCGCGAACGTCTTGGCGTTCAAGCACATGGCAGAAACAAGGTGTGAACAGATGAGCTGCTGCTATTTTCTCCGTTCGGCATGCTTCGTTGTAGCTCTCTTGCCGGTCGCCGGCTTAGCGGCTTGCTTTGCGCGACTAGCTCTGGGGAGAGAAGGAGATAGCGCCGGAAACCTCGCCTTTTGCCTTCTTCGGCGCTGGAACCTGGTTGCTGCGCCTTCTCTTTGTCCATGTGCACACACACGATTCCTCAGCGAAAACCATGCAGAAACCTTTCCACGAGCACCCAGGGATGTGCACCCAGCACCACGTGCACGCACACGCAGCTAGAGAAAAGCACCTACCTTTTCACACACTGATGCCTAAGCAAACGCGTGGCCACACACACGCACACATCCGCAAGCGCGCCTACTCCCATCTATTGAGGGAAAGACGGACGAGCAACGTCCTGACAGGCTTGAGGGGAAAAACGTCCGTTGACGGTTGGCGTACTGCACGCCCGCCTACGGGGCTGCAGGGGAATCCACATTTGGAAGGTACCTGAAGATGTGCGCCTGTTCTTGGAGCTCCGCTAGTAGGGTAGCAAAGACACTCGTAGGCAGTACTGAATGCTGCTCCGTGCTACTTCTCCTCCGCTGGCAAATGCTTCACAGTCGCCCTAGGTAAGACCTTTAACAATCGATCTCCAAGAGGAACGAAACACATGATGCCATAAGGCGAAAGAATAGCAGGGCATCTCTTCACAGGCTTGTCCCTGATCTATAGCTGAGGGCAAACACTTGTGTGCTTGTGGGAGAGCCTGTGTCTTTCCTGGACGCGTTCGGGAGTTTTGCTCAGGCGCGTGTTTCCTCAAGTTCAAGAATCAAGATCTAGGATACCTGCAGACAGGTGCCTGTTTGTGTGGAGACAGTCTGTTTGAAACTGTGTTCCTCAGCGCCCGCTCTTTCTCCCCGTCGCTCCACACGCCTGGGAGTCCCTTTCTTTCTCTCCACAAGCACGTGTGTTGACTTCGTCGCACATGTGCATCTGCACAAGCGTTGAGCTCAGCAGAGCGTGTCTCTTGACACTTGATGTGCGTTGGCTGTGTCTGCCTGCTCCAGTGAAGAGAGAAACGGGAAATCATCTTGGTAGAGGCAACAAAGCAAAAGCGAGGCAGGATCGACATCTGCTCAACAGAGACGGATTCCCTGCGCTGACACAGTTCACAGTTACACGAGAAGCAATCTGAGCGGTCCGTCGACCGGAGACGTGTTTCCCAAGAGGTCGTTTAGCGAGTGAACAGCAGTGTGCGCGACTTTCAGGAGTGTGCCTGGAAAGTGCCAGAATCACCAGGAGCATCTGTGCAAAAGCTGCTGCCTCTGTGACCGCATTGAGGCACGTTCGCGTGTCTGCGAGTATATAGACGGCTCTTTCGCGTTCACTCCGAGGGAAACGGTCCGCTATTGCTTCTGTGCGCACAGACGCGATTCCCTTGTCTCTTGCGAACACAGGGAACTCTGTGCATCCAAATCTACAGGCTAAGGACGCGTCTGCATATGTTTTGGTGAACAATCGAGTGTGCGTGTTCTGACAGCTGCCTCTATGCAGACGTCTCCACAGAGCCACTTCTGAATGCCCCGCAGCCCAGGACTGAATGGATACACTAACAAGTGCACCGGTGTGAGCAACCACATATGCAGAAGGACGTCTTTCATCTCACAGAAGCGCGAACGTCTTGGCGTTCAAGCACATGGCAGAAACAAGGTGTGAACAGATGAGCTGCTGCTATTTTCTCCGTTCGGCATGCTTCGTTGTAGCTCTCTTGCCGGTCGCCGGCTTAGCGGCTTGCTTTGCGCGACTAGCTCTGGGGAGAGAAGGAGATAGCGCCGGAAACCTCGCCTTTTGCCTTCTTCGGCGCTGGAACCTGGTTGCTGCGCCTTCTCTTTGTCCATGTGCACACACACGATTCCTCAGCGAAAACCATGCAGAAACCTTTCCACGAGCACCCAGGGATGTGCACCCAGCACCACGTGCACGCACACGCAGCTAGAGAAAAGCACCTACCTTTTCACACACTGATGCCTAAGCAAACGCGTGGCCACACACACGCACACATCCGCAAGCGCGCCTACTCCCATCTATTGAGGGAAAGACGGACGAGCTCTTTGGTTGCTCTTCACAGGCTTGTCCCTGATCTATAGCTGAGGGCAAACACTTGTGTGCTTGTGGGAGAGCCTGTGTCTTTCCTGGAAGCGTTTGGGAGTTTTGCTCAGACGCGTGTTTCCTCAAGTTCAAGAATCAAGATCTAGGATACCTGCAGACAGGTGCCTGTTTGTGTGGAGACAGTCTGTTTGAAACTGTGTTCCTCAGCGCCCGCTCTTTCTCCCCGTCGCTCCACACGCCTGGGAGTCCCTTTCTTTCTCTCCACAAGCACGTGTGTTGACTTCGTCGCACATGTGCATCTGCACAAGCGTTGAGCTCAGCAGAGCGTGTCTCTTGACACTTGATGTGCGTTGGCTGTGTCTGCGTGCTCCAGTGAAGAGAGAAACGGGAAATCATCTTGGTAGAGGCAACAAAGCAAAAGCGAGGCAGGATTGACATCTGCTCAACAGAGACGGATTCCCTGCGCTGACACAGTTCACAGTTACACGAGAAGCAATCTGAGCGGTCCGTCGACCGGAGACGTGTTTCCCAAGAGGTCGTTTAGCGAGTGAACAGCAGTGTGCGCGACTTTCAGGAGTGTGCCTGGAAAGTGCCAGAATCACCAGGAGCATCTGTGCAAAAGCTGCTGCCTCTGTGACCGCATTGAGGCACGTTCGCATGTCTGCGAGTATATAGACGGCTCTTTCGCGTTCACTCCGAGGGAAACGGTCCGCTATTGCTTCTGTGCGCACAGACGCGATTCCCTTGTCTCTTGCGAACACAGGGAACTCTGTGCATCCAAATCTACAGGCTAAGGACGCGTCTGCATATGTTTTGGTGAACAATCGAGTGTGCGTGTTCTGACAGCTGCCTCTATGCAGACGTCTCCACAGAGCCACTTCTGAATGCCCCGCAGCCCAGGACTGAATGGATACACTAACAAGTGCACCGGTGTGAGCAACCACATATGCAGAAGGACGTCTTTCATCTCACAGAAGCGCGAACGTCTTGGCGTTCAAGCACATGGCAGAAACAAGGTGTGAACAGATGAGCTGCTGCTATTTTCTCCGTTCGGCATGCTTCGTTGTAGCTCTCTTGCCGGTCGCCGGCTTAGCGGCTTGCTTTGCGCGACTAGCTCTGGGGAGAGAAGGAGATAGCGCCGGAAACCTCGCCTTTTGCCTTCTTCGGCGCTGGAACCTGGTTGCTGCGCCTTCTCTTTGTCCATGTGCACACACACGATTCCTCAGCGAAAACCATGCAGAAACCTTTCCACGAGCACCCAGGGATGTGCACCCAGCACCACGTGCACGCACACGCAGCTAGAGAAAAGCACCTACCTTTTCACACACTGATGCCTAAGCAAACGCGTGGCCACACACACGCACACATCCGCAAGCGCGCCTACTCCCATCTATTGAGGGAAAGACGGACGAGCAACGTCCTGACAGGCTTGAGGGGAAAAACGTCCGTTGACGGTTGGCGTACTGCACGCCCGCCTACGGGGCTGCAGGGGAATCCACATTTGGAAGGTACCTGAAGATGTGTGCCTGTTCTTGGAGCTCCGCTAGTAGGGTAGCAAAGACACTCGTAGGCAGTACTGAATGCTGCTCCGTGCTACTTCTCCTCCGCTGGCAAATGCTTCACAGTCGCCCTAGGAAAGACGTTTAACAATCGATCTCCAAGAGGAACGAAACACATGATGCCATAAGGCGAAAGAATAGCAGGGCATCTCTTCACAGGCTTGTCCCTGATCTATAGCTGAGGGCAAACACTTGTGTGCTTGTGGGAGAGCCTGTGTCTTTCCTGGAAGCGTTCGGGAGTTTTGCTCAGGCGCGTGTTTCCTCAAGTTCAAGAATCAAGATCTAGGATACCTGCAGACAGGTGCCTGTTTGTGTGGAGACAGTCTGTTTGAAACTGTGTTCCTCAGCGCCCGCTCTTTCTCCCCGTCGCTCCACACGCCTGGGAGTCCCTTTCTTTCTCTCCACAAGCACGTGTGTTGACTTCGTCGCACATGTGCATCTGCACAAGCGTTGAGCTCAGCAGAGCGTGTCTCTTGACACTTGATGTGCGTTGGCTGTGTCTGCGTGCTCCAGTGAAGAGAGAAACGGGAAATCATCTTGGTAGAGGCAACAAAGCAAAAGCGAGGCAGGATCGACATCTGCTCAACAGAGACGGATTCCCTGCGCTGACACAGTTCACAGTTACACGAGAAGCAATCTGAGCGGTCCGTCGACCGGAGACGTGTTTCCCAAGAGGTCGTTTAGCGAGTGAACAGCAGTGTGCGCGACTTTCAGGAGTGTGCCTGGAAAGTGCCAGAATCACCAGGAGCATCTGTGCAAAAGCTGCTGCCTCTGTGACCGCATTGAGGCACGTTCGCGTGTCTGCGAGTATATAGACGGCTCTTTCGCGTTCACTCCGAGGGAAACGGTCCGCTATTGCTTCTGTGCGTACAGACGCGATTCCCTTGTCTCTTGCGAACACAGGGAACTCTGTGCATCCAAATCTACAGGCTAAGGACGCGTCTGCGTATGTTTTGGTGAACAATCGAGTGTGCGTGTTCTGACAGCTGCCTCTATGCAGACGTCTCCACAGAGCCACTTCTGAATGCCCCGCAGCCCAGGACTGAATGGATACACTAACAAGTGCACCGGTGTGAGCAACCACATATGCAGAAGGACGTCTTTCATCTCACAGAAGCGCGAACGTCTTGGCGTTCAAGCACATGGCAGAAACAAGGTGTGAACAGATGAGCTGCTGCTATTTTCTCCGTTCGGCATGCTTCGTTGTAGCTCTCTTGCCGGTCGCCGGCTTAGCGGCTTGCTTTGCGCGACTAGCTCTGGGGAGAGAAGGAGATAGCGCCGGAAACCTCGCCTTTTGCCTTCTTCGGCGCTGGAACCTGGTTGCTGCGCCTTCTCTTTGTCCATGTGCACACACACGATTCCTCAGCGAAAACCATGCAGAAACCTTTCCACGAGCACCCAGGGATGTGCACCCAGCACCACGTGCACGCACACGCAGCTAGAGAAAAGCACCTACCTTTTCACACACTGATGCCTAAGCAAACGCGTGGCCACACACACGCACACATCCGCAAGCGCGCCTACTCCCATCTATTGAGGGAAAGACGGACGAGCAACGTCCTGACAGGCTTGAGGGGAAAAACGTCCGTTGACGGTTGGCGTACTGCACGCCCGCCTACGGGGCTGCAGGGGAATCCACATTTGGAAGGTACCTGAAGATGTGCGCCTGTTCTTGGAGCTCCGCTAGTAGGGTAGCAAAGACACTCGTAGGCAGTACTGAATGCTGCTCCGTGCTACTTCTCCTCCGCTGGCAAATGCTTCACAGTCGCCCTAGGTAAGACCTTTAACAATCGATCTCCAAGAGGAACGAAACACATGATGCCATAAGGCGAAAGAATAGCAGGGCATCTCTTCACAGGCTTGTCCCTGATCTATAGCTGAGGGCAAACACTTGTGTGCTTGTGGGAGAGCCTGTGTCTTTCCTGGAAGCGTTTGGGAGTTTTGCTCAGACGCGTGTTTCCTCAAGTTCAAGAATCAAGATCTAGGATACCTGCAGACAGGTGCCTGTTTGTGTGGAGACAGTCTGTTTGAAACTGTGTTCCTCAGCGCCCGCTCTTTCTCCCCGTCGCTCCACACGCCTGGGAGTCCCTTTCTTTCTCTCCACAAGCACGTGTGTTGACTTCGTCGCACATGTGCATCTGCACAAGCGTTGAGCTCAGCAGAGCGTGTCTCTTGACACTTGATGTGCGTTGGCTGTGTCTGCCTGCTCCAGTGAAGAGAGAAACGGGAAATCATCTTGGTAGAGGCAACAAAGCAAAAGCGAGGCAGGATTGACATCTGCTCAACAGAGACGGATTCCCTGCGCTGACACAGTTCACAGTTACACGAGAAGCAATCTGAGCGGTCCGTCGACCGGAGACGTGTTTCCCAAGAGGTCGTTTAGCGAGTGAACAGCAGTGTGCGCGACTTTCAGGAGTGTGCCTGGAAAGTGCCAGAATCATCTGTGCATCTGTGCAAAAGCTGCTGCCTCTTTGACCGCATTGAGGCACGTTCGCGTGTCTGCGAGTATATAGACGGCTCTTTCGCGTTCACTCCGAGGGAAACGGTCCGCTATTGCTTCTGTGCGCACAGACGCGATTCCCTTGTCTCTTGCGAACACAGGGAACTCTGTGCATCCAAATCTACAGGCTAAGGACGCGTCTGCATATGTTTTGGTGAACAATCGAGTGTGCGTGTTCTGACAGCTGCCTCTATGCAGACGTCTCCACAGAGCCACTTCTGAATGCCCCGCAGCCCAGGACTGAATGGATACACTAACAAGTGCACCGGTGTGAGCAACCACATATGCAGAAGGACGTCTTTCATCTCACAGAAGCGCGAACGTCTTGGCGTTCAAGCACATGGCAGAAACAAGGTGTGAACAGATGAGCTGCTGCTATTTTCTCCGTTCGGCATGCTTCGTTGTAGCTCTCTTGCCGGTCGCCGGCTTAGCGGCTTGCTTTGCGCGACTAGCTCTGGGGAGAGAAGGAGATAGCGCCGGAAACCTCGCCTTTTGCCTTCTTCGGCGCTGGAACCTGGTTGCTGCGCCTTCTCTTTGTCCATGTGCACACACACGATTCCTCAGCGAAAACCATGCAGAAACCTTTCCACGAGCACCCAGGGATGTGCACCCAGCACCACGTGCACGCACACGCAGCTAGAGAAAAGCACCTACCTTTTCACACACTGATGCCTAAGCAAACGCGTGGCCACACACACGCACACATCCGCAAGCGCGCCTACTCCCATCTATTGAGGGAAAGACGGACGAGCTCTTTGGTTGCTCTTCACAGGCTTGTCCCTGATCTATAGCTGAGGGCAAACACTTGTGTGCTTGTGGGAGAGCCTGTGTCTTTCCTGGAAGCGTTTGGGAGTTTTGCTCAGACGCGTGTTTCCTCAAGTTCAAGAATCAAGATCTAGGATACCTGCAGACAGGTGCCTGTTTGTGTGGAGACAGTCTGTTTGAAACTGTGTTCCTCAGCGCCCGCTCTTTCTCCCCGTCGCTCCACACGCCTGGGAGTCCCTTTCTTTCTCTCCACAAGCACGTGTGTTGACTTCGTCGCACATGTGCATCTGCACAAGCATTGAGCTCAGCAGAGCGTGTCTCTTGACACTTGATGTGCGTTGGCTGTGTCTGCCTGCTCCAGTGAAGAGAGAAACGGGAAATCATCTTGGTAGAGGCAACAAAGCAAAAGCGAGGCAGGATTGACATCTGCTCAACAGAGACGGATTCCCTGCGCTGACACAGTTCACAGTTACACGAGAAGCAATCTGAGCGGTCCGTCGACCGGAGACGTGTTTCCCAAGAGGTCGTTTAGCGAGTGAACAGCAGTGTGCGCGACTTTCAGGAGTGTGCCTGGAAAGTGCCAGAATCATCTGTGCATCTGTGCAAAAGCTGCTGCCTCTGTGACCGCATTGAGGCACGTTCGCGTGTCTGCGAGTATATAGACGGCTCTTTCGCGTTCACTCCGAGGGAAACGGTCCGCTATTGCTTCTGTGCGCACAGACGCGATTCCCTTGTCTCTTGCGAACACAGGGAACTCTGTGCATCCAAATCTACAGGCTAAGGACGCGTCTGCATATGTTTTGGTGAACAATCGAGTGTGCGTGTTCTGACAGCTGCCTCTATGCAGACGTCTCCACAGAGCCACTTCTGAATGCCCCGCAGCCCAGGACTGAATGGATACACTAACAAGTGCACCGGTGTGAGCAACCACATATGCAGAAGGACGTCTTTCATCTCACAGAAGCGCGAACGTCTTGGCGTTCAAGCACATGGCAGAAACAAGGTGTGAACAGATGAGCTGCTGCTATTTTCTCCGTTCGGCATGCTTCGTTGTAGCTCTCTTGCCGGTCGCCGGCTTAGCGGCTTGCTTTGCGCGACTAGCTCTGGGGAGAGAAGGAGATAGCGCCGGAAACCTCGCCTTTTGCCTTCTTCGGCGCTGGAACCTGGTTGCTGCGCCTTCTCTTTGTCCAATGTGCACACACACGATTCCTCAGCGAAAACCATGCAGAAACCTTTCCACGAGCACCCAGGGATGTGCACCCAGCACCACGTGCACGCACACGCAGCTAGAGAAAAGCACCTACCTTTTCACACACTGATGCCTAAGCAAACGCGTGGCCACACACACGCACACATCCGCAAGCGCGCCTACTCCCATCTATTGAGGGAAAGACGGACGAGCAACGTCCTGACAGGCTTGAGGGGAAAAACGTCCGTTGACGGTTGGCGTACTGCACGCCCGCCTACGGGGCTGCAGGGGAATCCACATTTGGAAGGTACCTGAAGATGTGTGCCTGTTCTTGGAGCTCCGCTAGTAGGGTAGCAAAGACACTCGTAGGCAGTACTGAATGCTGCTCCGTGCTACTTCTCCTCCGCTGGCAAATGCTTCACAGTCGCCCGAGGAAAGACGTTTAACAATCGATCTCCAAGAGGAACGAAACACATGATGCCATAAGGCGAAAGAATAGCAGGGCATCTCTTCACAGGCTTGTCCCTGATCTGTAGCTGAGGGCAAACACTTGTGTGCTTGTGGGAGAGCCTGTGTCTTTCCTGGAAGCGTTTGGGAGTTTTGCTCAGACGCGTGTTTCCTCAAGTTCAAGAATCAAGATCTAGGATACCTGCAGACAGGTGCCTGTTTGTGTGGAGACAGTCTGTTTGAAACTGTGTTCCTCAGCGCCCGCTCTTTCTCCCCGTCGCTCCACACGCCTGGGAGTCCCTTTCTTTCTCTCCACAAGCACGTGTGTTGACTTCGTCGCACATGTGCATCTGCACAAGCGTTGAGCTCAGCAGAGCGTGTCTCTTGACACTTGATGTGCGTTGGCTGTGTCTGCCTGCTCCAGTGAAGAGAGAAACGGGAAATCATCTTGGTAGAGGCAACAAAGCAAAAGCGAGGCAGGATTGACATCTGCTCAACAGAGACGGATTCCCTGCGCTGACACAGTTCACAGTTACACGAGAAGCAATCTGAGCGGTCTGTCGACCGGAGACGTGTTTCCCAAGAGGTCGTTTAGCGAGTGAACAGCAGTGTGCGCGACTTTCAGGAGTGTGCCTGGAAAGTGCCAGAATCACCAGGAGCATCTGTGCAAAAGCTGCTGCCTCTGTGACCGCATTGAGGCACGTTCGCGTGTCTGCGAGTATATAGACGGCTCTTTCGCGTTCACTCCGAGGGAAACGGTCCGCTATTGCTTCTGTGCGCACAGACGCGATTCCCTTGTCTCTTGCGAACACAGGGAACTCTGTGCATCCAAATCTACAGGCTAAGGACGCGTCTGCATATGTTTTGGTGAACAATCGAGTGTGCGTGTTCTGACAGCTGCCTCTATGCAGACGTCTCCACAGAGCCACTTCTGAATGCCCCGCAGCCCAGGACTGAATGGATACACTAACAAGTGCACCGGTGTGAGCAACCACATATGCAGAAGGACGTCTTTCATCTCACAGAAGCGCGAACGTCTTGGCGTTCAAGCACATGGCAGAAACAAGGTGTGAACAGATGAGCTGCTGCTATTTTCTCCGTTCGGCATGCTTCGTTGTAGCTCTCTTGCCGGTCGCCGGCTTAGCGGCTTGCTTTGCGCGACTAGCTCTGGGGAGAGAAGGAGATAGCGCCGGAAACCTCGCCTTTTGCCTTCTTCGGCGCTGGAACCTGGTTGCTGCGCCTTCTCTTTGTCCATGTGCACACACACGATTCCTCAGCGAAAACCATGCAGAAACCTTTCCACGAGCACCCAGGGATGTGCACCCAGCACCACGTGCACGCACACGCAGCTAGAGAAAAGCACCTACCTTTTCACACACTGAAGCCTAAGCAAACGCGTGGCCACACACACGCACACATCCGCAAGCGCGCCTACTCCCATCTATTGAGGGAAAGACGGACGAGCAACGTCCTGACAGGCTTGAGGGGAAAAACGTCCGTTGACGGTTGGCGTACTGCACGCCCGCCTACGGGGCTGCAGGGGAATCCACATTTGGAAGGTACCTGAAGATGTGTGCCTGTTCTTGGAGCTCCGCTAGTAGGGTAGCAAAGACACTCGTAGGCAGTACTGAATGCTGCTCCGTGCTACTTCTCCTCCGCTGGCAAATGCTTCAGTGTCGCCCGAGGAAAGACGTTTAACAATCGATCTCCAAGAGGAACGAAACACATGATGCCATAAGGCGAAAGAATAGCAGGGCATCTCTTCACAGGCTTGTCCCTGATCTATAGCTGAGGGCAAACACTTGTGTGCTTGTGGGAGAGCCTGTGTCTTTCCTGGAAGCGTTTGGGAGTTTTGCTCAGACGCGTGTTTCCTCAAGTTCAAGAATCAAGATCTAGGATACCTGCAGACAGGTGCCTGTTTGTGTGGAGACAGTCTGTTTGAAACTGTGTTCCTCAGCGCCCGCTCTTTCTCCCCGTCGCTCCACACGCCTGGGAGTCCCTTTCTTTCTCTCCACAAGCACGTGTGTTGACTTCGTCGCACATGTGCATCTGCACAAGCGTTGAGCTCAGCAGAGCGTGTCTCTTGACACTTGATGTGCGTTGGCTGTGTCTGCCTGCTCCAGTGAAGAGAGAAACGGGAAATCATCTTGGTAGAGGCAACAAAGCAAAAGCGAGGCAGGATTGACATCTGCTCAACAGAGACGGATTCCCTGCGCTGACACAGTTCACAGTTACACGAGAAGCAATCTGAGCGGTCCGTCGACCGGAGACGTGTTTCCCAAGAGGTCGTTTAGCGAGTGAACAGCAGTGTGCGCGACTTTCAGGAGTGTGCCTGGAAAGTGCCAGAATCACCAGGAGCATCTGTGCAAAAGCTGCTGCCTCTGTGACCGCATTGAGGCACGTTCGCGTGTCTGCGAGTATATAGACGGCTCTTTCGCGTTCACTCCGAGGGAAACGGTCCGCTATTGCTTCTGTGCGCACAGACGCGATTCCCTTGTCTCTTGCGAACACAGGGAACTCTGTGCATCCAAATCTACAGGCTAAGGACGCGTCTGCATATGTTTTGGTGAACAATCGAGTGTGCGTGTTCTGACAGCTGCCTCTATGCAGACGTCTCCACAGAGCCACTTCTGAATGCCCCGCAGCCCAGGACTGAATGGATACACTAACAAGTGCACCGGTGTGAGCAACCACATATGCAGAAGGACGTCTTTCATCTCACAGAAGCGCGAACGTCTTGGCGTTCAAGCACATGGCAGAAACAAGGTGTGAACAGATGAGCTGCTGCTATTTTCTCCGTTCGGCATGCTTCGTTGTAGCTCTCTTGCCGGTCGCCGGCTTAGCGGCTTGCTTTGCGCGACTAGCTCTGGGGAGAGAAGGAGATAGCGCCGGAAACCTCGCCTTTTGCCTTCTTCGGCGCTGGAACCTGGTTGCTGCGCCTTCTCTTTGTCCATGTGCACACACACGATTCCTCAGCGAAAACCATGCAGAAACCTTTCCACGAGCACCCAGGGATGTGCACCCAGCACCACGTGCACGCACACGCAGCTAGAGAAAAGCACCTACCTTTTCACACACTGAAGCCTAAGCAAACGCGTGGCCACACACACGCACACATCCGCAAGCGCGCCTACTCCCATCTATTGAGGGAAAGACGGACGAGCAACGTCCTGACAGGCTTGAGGGGAAAAACGTCCGTTGACGGTTGGCGTACTGCACGCCCGCCTACGGGGCTGCAGGGGAATCCACATTTGGAAGGTACCTGAAGATGTGTGCCTGTTCTTGGAGCTCCGCTAGTAGGGTAGCAAAGACACTCGTAGGCAGTACTGAATGCTGCTCCGTGCCACTTCTCCTCCGCTGGCAAATGCTTCAGTGTCGCCCGAGGAAAGACGTTTAACAATCGATCTCCAAGAGGAACGAAACACATGATGCCATAAGGCGAAAGAATAGCAGGGCATCTCTTCACAGGCTTGTCCCTGATCTATAGCTGAGGGCAAACACTTGTGTGCTTGTGGGAGAGCCTGTGTCTTTCCTGGAAGCGTTTGGGAGTTTTGCTCAGACGCGTGTTTCCTCAAGTTCAAGAATCAAGATCTAGGATACCTGCAGACAGGTGCCTGTTTGTGTGGAGACAGTCTGTTTGAAACTGTGTTCCTCAGCGCCCGCTCTTTCTCCCCGTCGCTCCACACGCCTGGGAGTCCCTTTCTTTCTCTCCACAAGCACGTGTGTTGACTTCGTCGCACATGTGCATCTGCACAAGCGTTGAGCTCAGCAGAGCGTGTCTCTTGACACTTGATGTGCGTTGGCTGTGTCTGCCTGCTCCAGTGAAGAGAGAAACGGGAAATCATCTTGGTAGAGGCAACAAAGCAAAAGCGAGGCAGGATTGACATCTGCTCAACAGAGACGGATTCCCTGCGCTGACACAGTTCACAGTTACACGAGAAGCAATCTGAGCGGTCCGTCGACCGGAGACGTGTTTCCCAAGAGGTCGTTTAGCGAGTGAACAGCAGTGTGCGCGACTTTCAGGAGTGTGCCTGGAAAGTGCCAGAATCACCAGGAGCATCTGTGCAAAAGCTGCTGCCTCTGTGACCGCATTGAGGCACGTTCCCGTGTCTGCGAGTATATAGACGGCTCTTTCGCGTTCACTCCGAGGGAAACGGTCCGCTATTGCTTCTGTGCGCACAGACGCGATTCCCTTGTCTCTTGCGAACACAGGGAACTCTGTGCATCCAAATCTACAGGCTAAGGACGCGTCTGCATATGTTTTGGTGAACAATCGAGTGTGCGTGTTCTGACAGCTGCCTCTATGCAGACGTCTCCACAGAGCCACTTCTGAATGCCCCGCAGCCCAGGACTGAATGGATACACTAACAAGTGCACCGGTGTGAGCAACCACATATGCAGAAGGACGTCTTTCATCTCACAGAAGCGCGAACGTCTTGGCGTTCAAGCACATGGCAGAAACAAGGTGTGAACAGATGAGCTGCTGCTATTTTCTCCGTTCGGCATGCTTCGTTGTAGCTCTCTTGCCGGTCGCCGGCTTAGCGGCTTGCTTTGCGCGACTAGCTCTGGGGAGAGAAGGAGATAGCGCCGGAAACCTCGCCTTTTGCCTTCTTCGGCGCTGGAACCTGGTTGCTGCGCCTTCTCTTTGTCCATGTGCACACACACGATTCCTCAGCGAAAACCATGCAGAAACCTTTCCACGAGCACCCAGGGATGTGCACCCAGCACCACGTGCACGCACACGCAGCTAGAGAAAAGCACCTACCTTTTCACACACTGAAGCCTAAGCAAACGCGTGGCCACACACACGCACACATCCGCAAGCGCGCCTACTCCCATCTATTGAGGGAAAGACGGACGAGCAACGTCCTGACAGGCTTGAGGGGAAAAACGTCCGTTGACGGTTGGCGTACTGCACGCCCGCCTACGGGGCTGCAGGGGAATCCACATTTGGAAGGTACCTGAAGATGTGTGCCTGTTCTTGGAGCTCCGCTAGTAGGGTAGCAAAGACACTCGTAGGCAGTACTGAATGCTGCTCCGTGCCACTTCTCCTCCGCTGGCAAATGCTTCAGTGTCGCCCGAGGAAAGACGTTTAACAATCGATCTCCAAGAGGAACGAAACACATGATGCCATAAGGCGAAAGAATAGCAGGGCATCTCTTCACAGGCTTGTCCCTGATCTATAGCTGAGGGCAAACACTTGTGTGCTTGTGGGAGAGCCTGTGTCTTTCCTGGAAGCGTTTGGGAGTTTTGCTCAGACGCGTGTTTCCTCAAGTTCAAGAATCAAGATCTAGGATACCTGCAGACAGGTGCCTGTTTGTGTGGAGACAGTCTGTTTGAAACTGTGTTCCTCAGCGCCCGCTCTTTCTCCCCGTCGCTCCACACGCCTGGGAGTCCCTTTCTTTCTCTCCACAAGCACGTGTGTTGACTTCGTCGCACATGTGCATCTGCACAAGCGTTGAGCTCAGCAGAGCGTGTCTCTTGACACTTGATGTGCGTTGGCTGTGTCTGCCTGCTCCAGTGAAGAGAGAAACGGGAAATCATCTTGGTAGAGGCAACAAAGCAAAAGCGAGGCAGGATTGACATCTGCTCAACAGAGACGGATTCCCTGCGCTGACACAGTTCACAGTTACACGAGAAGCAATCTGAGCGGTCCGTCGACCGGAGACGTGTTTCCCAAGAGGTCGTTTAGCGAGTGAACAGCAGTGTGCGCGACTTTCAGGAGTGTGCCTGGAAAGTGCCAGAATCACGAGGAGCATCTGTGCAAAAGCTGCTGCCTCTGTGACCGCATTGAGGCACGTTCGCGTGTCTGCGAGTATATAGACGGCTCTTTCGCGTTCACTCCGAGGGAAACGGTCCGCTATTGCTTCTGTGCGCACAGACGCGATTCCCTTGTCTCTTGCGAACACAGGGAACTCTGTGCATCCAAATCTACAGGCTAAGGACGCGTCTGCATATGTTTTGGTGAACAATCGAGTGTGCGTGTTCTGACAGCTGCCTCTATGCAGACGTCTCCACAGAGCCACTTCTGAATGCCCCGCAGCCCAGGACTGAATGGATACACTAACAAGTGCACCGGTGTGAGCAACCACATATGCAGAAGGACGTCTTTCATCTCACAGAAGCGCGAACGTCTTGGCGTTCAAGCACATGGCAGAAACAAGGTGTGAACAGATGAGCTGCTGCTATTTTCTCCGTTCGGCATGCTTCGTTGTAGCTCTCTTGCCGGTCGCCGGCTTAGCGGCTTGCTTTGCGCGACTAGCTCTGGGGAGAGAAGGAGATAGCGCCGGAAACCTCGCCTTTTGCCTTCTTCGGCGCTGGAACCTGGTTGCTGCGCCTTCTCTTTGTCCATGTGCACACACACGATTCCTCAGCGAAAACCATGCAGAAACCTTTCCACGAGCACCCAGGGATGTGCACCCAGCACCACGTGCACGCACACGCAGCTAGAGAAAAGCACCTACCTTTTCACACACTGATGCCTAAGCAAACGCGTGGCCACACACACGCACACATCCGCAAGCGCGCCTACTCCCATCTATTGAGGGAAAGACGGACGAGCAACGTCCTGACAGGCTTGAGGGGAAAAACGTCCGTTGACGGTTGGCGTACTGCACGCCCGCCTACGGGGCTGCAGGGGAATCCACATTTGGAAGGTACCTGAAGATGTGCGCCTGTTCTTGGAGCTCCGCTAGTAGGGTAGCAAAGACACTCGTAGGCAGTACTGAATGCTGCTCCGTGCTACTTCTCCTCCGCTGGCAAATGCTTCACAGTCGCCCTAGGAAAGACGTTTAACAATCGATCTCCAAGAGGAACGAAACACATGATGCCATAAGGCGAAAGAATAGCAGGGCATCTCTTCACAGGCTTGTCCCTGATCTATAGCTGAGGGCAAACACTTGTGTGCTTGTGGGAGAGCCTGTGTCTTTCCTGGAAGCGTTTGGGAGTTTTGCTCAGACGCGTGTTTCCTCAAGTTCAAGAATCAAGATCTAGGATACCTGCAGACAGGTGCCTGTTTGTGTGGAGACAGTCTGTTTGAAACTGTGTTCCTCAGCGCCCGCTCTTTCTCCCCGTCGCTCCACACGCCTGGGAGTCCCTTTCTTTCTCTCCACAAGCACGTGTGTTGACTTCGTCGCACATGTGCATCTGCACAAGCGTTGAGCTCAGCAGAGCGTGTCTCTTGACACTTGATGTGCGTTGGCTGTGTCTGCCTGCTCCAGTGAAGAGAGAAACGGGAAATCATCTTGGTAGAGGCAACAAAGCAAAAGCGAGGCAGGATTGACATCTGCTCAACAGAGACGGATTCCCTGCGCTGACACAGTTCACAGTTACACGAGAAGCAATCTGAGCGGTCCGTCGACCGGAGACGTGTTTCCCAAGAGGTCGTTTAGCGAGTGAACAGCAGTGTGCGCGACTTTCAGGAGTGTGCCTGGAAAGTGCCAGAATCACCAGGAGCATCTGTGCAAAAGCTGCTGCCTCTGTGACCGCATTGAGGCACGTTCCCGTGTCTGCGAGTATATAGACGGCTCTTTCGCGTTCACTCCGAGGGAAACGGTCCGCTATTGCTTCTGTGCGTACAGACGCGATTCCCTTGTCTCTTGCGAACACAGGGAACTCTGTGCATCCAAATCTACAGGCTAAGGACGCGTCTGCATATGTTTTGGTGAACAATCGAGTGTGCGTGTTCTGACAGCTGCCTCTATGCAGACGTCTCCACAGAGCCACTTCTGAATGCCCCGCAGCCCAGGACTGAATGGATACACTAACAAGTGCACCGGTGTGAGCAACCACATATGCAGAAGGACGTCTTTCATCTCACAGAAGCGCGAACGTCTTGGCGTTCAAGCACATGGCAGAAACAAGGTGTGAACAGATGAGCTGCTGCTATTTTCTCCGTTCGGCATGCTTCGTTGTAGCTCTCTTGCCGGTCGCCGGCTTAGCGGCTTGCTTTGCGCGACTAGCTCTGGGGAGAGAAGGAGATAGCGCCGGAAACCTCGCCTTTTGCCTTCTTCGGCGCTGGAACCTGGTTGCTGCGCCTTCTCTTTGTCCATGTGCACACACACGATTCCTCAGCGAAAACCATGCAGAAACCTTTCCACGAGCACCCAGGGATGTGCACCCAGCACCACGTGCACGCACACGCAGCTAGAGAAAAGCACCTACCTTTTCACACACTGAAGCCTAAGCAAACGCGTGGCCACACACACGCACACATCCGCAAGCGCGCCTACTCCCATCTATTGAGGGAAAGACGGACGAGCAACGTCCTGACAGGCTTGAGGGGAAAAACGTCCGTTGACGGTTGGCGTACTGCACGCCCGCCTACGGGGCTGCAGGGGAATCCACATTTGGAAGGTACCTGAAGATGTGTGCCTGTTCTTGGAGCTCCGCTAGTAGGGTAGCAAAGACACTCGTAGGCAGTACTGAATGCTGCTCCGTGCTACTTCTCCTCCGCTGGCAAATGCTTCAGTGTCGCCCGAGGAAAGACGTTTAACAATCGATCTCCAAGAGGAACGAAACACATGATGCCATAAGGCGAAAGAATAGCAGGGCATCTCTTCACAGGCTTGTCCCTGATCTATAGCTGAGGGCAAACACTTGTGTGCTTGTGGGAGAGCCTGTGTCTTTCCTGGAAGCGTTTGGGAGTTTTGCTCAGACGCGTGTTTCCTCAAGTTCAAGAATCAAGATCTAGGATACCTGCAGACAGGTGCCTGTTTGTGTGGAGACAGTCTGTTTGAAACTGTGTTCCTCAGCGCCCGCTCTTTCTCCCCGTCGCTCCACACGCCTGGGAGTCCCTTTCTTTCTCTCCACAAGCACGTGTGTTGACTTCGTCGCACATGTGCATCTGCACAAGCGTTGAGCTCAGCAGAGCGTGTCTCTTGACACTTGATGTGCGTTGGCTGTGTCTGCCTGCTCCAGTGAAGAGAGAAACGGGAAATCATCTTGGTAGAGGCAACAAAGCAAAAGCGAGGCAGGATTGACATCTGCTCAACAGAGACGGATTCCCTGCGCTGACACAGTTCACAGTTACACGAGAAGCAATCTGAGCGGTCCGTCGACCGGAGACGTGTTTCCCAAGAGGTCGTTTAGCGAGTGAACAGCAGTGTGCGCGACTTTCAGGAGTGTGCCTGGAAAGTGCCAGAATCACCAGGAGCATCTGTGCAAAAGCTGCTGCCTCTGTGACCGCATTGAGGCACGTTCGCGTGTCTGCGAGTATATAGACGGCTCTTTCGCGTTCACTCCGAGGGAAACGGTCCGCTATTGCTTCTGTGCGCACAGACGCGATTCCCTTGTCTCTTGCGAACACAGGGAACTCTGTGCATCCAAATCTACAGGCTAAGGACGCGTCTGCATATGTTTTGGTGAACAATCGAGTGTGCGTGTTCTGACAGCTGCCTCTATGCAGACGTCTCCACAGAGCCACTTCTGAATGCCCCGCAGCCCAGGACTGAATGGATACACTAACAAGTGCACCGGTGTGAGCAACCACATATGCAGAAGGACGTCTTTCATCTCACAGAAGCGCGAACGTCTTGGCGTTCAAGCACATGGCAGAAACAAGGTGTGAACAGATGAGCTGCTGCTATTTTCTCCGTTCGGCATGCTTCGTTGTAGCTCTCTTGCCGGTCGCCGGCTTAGCGGCTTGCTTTGCGCGACTAGCTCTGGGGAGAGAAGGAGATAGCGCCGGAAACCTCGCCTTTTGCCTTCTTCGGCGCTGGAACCTGGTTGCTGCGCCTTCTCTTTGTCCATGTGCACACACACGATTCCTCAGCGAAAACCATGCAGAAACCTTTCCACGAGCACCCAGGGATGTGCACCCAGCACCACGTGCACGCACACGCAGCTAGAGAAAAGCACCTACCTTTTCACACACTGATGCCTAAGCAAACGCGTGGCCACACACACGCACACATCCGCAAGCGCGCCTACTCCCATCTATTGAGGGAAAGACGGACGAGCAACGTCCTGACAGGCTTGAGGGGAAAAACGTCCGTTGACGGTTGGCGTACTGCACGCCCGCCTACGGGGCTGCAGGGGAATCCACATTTGGAAGGTACCTGAAGATGTGTGCCTGTTCTTGGAGCTCCGCTAGTAGGGTAGCAAAGACACTCGTAGGCAGTACTGAATGCTGCTCCGTGCTACTTCTCCTCCGCTGGCAAATGCTTCACAGTCGCCCGAGGAAAGACGTTTAACAATCGATCTCCAAGAGGAACGAAACACATGATGCCATAAGGCGAAAGAATAGCAGGGCATCTCTTCACAGGCTTGTCCCTGATCTATAGCTGAGGGCAAACACTTGTGTGCTTGTGGGAGAGCCTGTGTCTTTCCTGGAAGCGTTTGGGAGTTTTGCTCAGACGCGTGTTTCCTCAAGTTCAAGAATCAAGATCTAGGATACCTGCAGACAGGTGCCTGTTTGTGTGGAGACAGTCTGTTTGAAACTGTGTTCCTCAGCGCCCGCTCTTTCTCCCCGTCGCTCCACACGCCTGGGAGTCCCTTTCTTTCTCTCCACAAGCACGTGTGTTGACTTCGTCGCACATGTGCATCTGCACAAGCGTTGAGCTCAGCAGAGCGTGTCTCTTGACACTTGATGTGCGTTGGCTGTGTCTGCCTGCTCCAGTGAAGAGAGAAACGGGAAATCATCTTGGTAGAGGCAACAAAGCAAAAGCGAGGCAGGATTGACATCTGCTCAACAGAGACGGATTCCCTGCGCTGACACAGTTCACAGTTACACGAGAAGCAATCTGAGCGGTCCGTCGACCGGAGACGTGTTTCCCAAGAGGTCGTTTAGCGAGTGAACAGCAGTGTGCGCGACTTTCAGGAGTGTGCCTGGAAAGTGCCAGAATCACCAGGAGCATCTGTGCAAAAGCTGCTGCCTCTGTGACCGCATTGAGGCACGTTCGCGTGTCTGCGAGTATATAGACGGCTCTTTCGCGTTCACTCCGAGGGAAACGGTCCGCTATTGCTTCTGTGCGCACAGACGCGATTCCCTTGTCTCTTGCGAACACAGGGAACTCTGTGCATCCAAATCTACAGGCTAAGGACGCGTCTGCATATGTTTTGGTGAACAATCGAGTGTGCGTGTTCTGACAGCTGCCTCTATGCAGACGTCTCCACAGAGCCACTTCTGAATGCCCCGCAGCCCAGGACTGAATGGATACACTAACAAGTGCACCGGTGTGAGCAACCACATATGCAGAAGGACGTCTTTCATCTCACAGAAGCGCGAACGTCTTGGCGTTCAAGCACATGGCAGAAACAAGGTGTGAACAGATGAGCTGCTGCTATTTTCTCCGTTCGGCATGCTTCGTTGTAGCTCTCTTGCCGGTCGCCGGCTTAGCGGCTTGCTTTGTGCGACTAGCTCTGGGGAGAGAAGGAGATAGCGCCGGAAACCTCGCCTTTTGCCTTCTTCGGCGCTGGAACCTGGTTGCTGCGCCTTCTCTTTGTCCAATGTGCACACACACGATTCCTCAGCGAAAACCATGCAGAAACCTTTCCACGAGCACCCAGGGATGTGCACCCAGCACCACGTGCACGCACACGCAGCTAGAGAAAAGCACCTACCTTTTCACACACTGATGCCTAAGCAAACGCGTGGCCACACACACGCACACATCCGCAAGCGCGCCTACTCCCATCTATTGAGGGAAAGACGGACGAGCAACGTCCTGACAGGCTTGAGGGGAAAAACGTCCGTTGACGGTTGGCGTACTGCACGCCCGCCTACGGGGCTGCAGGGGAATCCACATTTGGAAGGTACCTGAAGATGTGTGCCTGTTCTTGGAGCTCCGCTAGTAGGGTAGCAAAGACACTCGTAGGCAGTACTGAATGCTGCTCCGTGCTACTTCTCCTCCGCTGGCAAATGCTTCACAGTCGCCCGAGGAAAGACGTTTAACAATCGATCTCCAAGAGGAACGAAACACATGATGCCATAAGGCGAAAGAATAGCAGGGCATCTCTTCACAGGCTTGTCCCTGATCTATAGCTGAGGGCAAACACTTGTGTGCTTGTGGGAGAGCCTGTGTCTTTCCTGGAAGCGTTTGGGAGTTTTGCTCAGACGCGTGTTTCCTCAAGTTCAAGAATCAAGATCTAGGATACCTGCAGACAGGTGCCTGTTTGTGTGGAGACAGTCTGTTTGAAACTGTGTTCCTCAGCGCCCGCTCTTTCTCCCCGTCGCTCCACACGCCTGGGAGTCCCTTTCTTTCTCTCCACAAGCACGTGTGTTGACTTCGTCGCACATGTGCATCTGCACAAGCGTTGAGCTCAGCAGAGCGTGTCTCTTGACACTTGATGTGCGTTGGCTGTGTCTGCCTGCTCCAGTGAAGAGAGAAACGGGAAATCATCTTGGTAGAGGCAACAAAGCAAAAGCGAGGCAGGATTGACATCTGCTCAACAGAGACGGATTCCCTGCGCTGACACAGTTCACAGTTACACGAGAAGCAATCTGAGCGGTCTGTCGACCGGAGACGTGTTTCCCAAGAGGTCGTTTAGCGAGTGAACAGCAGTGTGCGCGACTTTCAGGAGTGTGCCTGGAAAGTGCCAGAATCACGAGGAGCATCTGTGCAAAAGCTGCTGCCTCTGTGACCGCATTGAGGCACGTTCGCGTGTCTGCGAGTATATAGACGGCTCTTTCGCGTTCACTCCGAGGGAAACGGTCCGCTATTGCTTCTGTGCGCACAGACGCGATTCCCTTGTCTCTTGCGAACACAGGGAACTCTGTGCATCCAAATCTACAGGCTAAGGACGCGTCTGCATATGTTTTGGTGAACAATCGAGTGTGCGTGTTCTGACAGCTGCCTCTATGCAGACGTCTCCACAGAGCCACTTCTGAATGCCCCGCAGCCCAGGACTGAATGGATACACTAACAAGTGCACCGGTGTGAGCAACCACATATGCAGAAGGACGTCTTTCATCTCACAGAAGCGCGAACGTCTTGGCGTTCAAGCACATGGCAGAAACAAGGTGTGAACAGATGAGCTGCTGCTATTTTCTCCGTTCGGCATGCTTCGTTGTAGCTCTCTTGCCGGTCGCCGGCTTAGCGGCTTGCTTTGCGCGACTAGCTCTGGGGAGAGAAGGAGATAGCGCCGGAAACCTCGCCTTTTGCCTTCTTCGGCGCTGGAACCTGGTTGCTGCGCCTTCTCTTTGTCCAATGTGCACACACACGATTCCTCAGCGAAAACCATGCAGAAACCTTTCCACGAGCACCCAGGGATGTGCACCCAGCACCACGTGCACGCACACGCAGCTAGAGAAAAGCACCTACCTTTTCACACACTGATGCCTAAGCAAACGCGTGGCCACACACACGCACACATCCGCAAGCGCGCCTACTCCCATCTATTGAGGGAAAGACGGACGAGCAACGTCCTGACAGGCTTGAGGGGAAAAACGTCCGTTGACGGTTGGCGTACTGCACGCCCGCCTACGGGGCTGCAGGGGAATCCACATTTGGAAGGTACCTGAAGATGTGTGCCTGTTCTTGGAGCTCCGCTAGTAGGGTAGCAAAGACACTCGTAGGCAGTACTGAATGCTGCTCCGTGCTACTTCTCCTCCGCTGGCAAATGCTTCACAGTCGCCCGAGGAAAGACGTTTAACAATCGATCTCCAAGAGGAACGAAACACATGATGCCATAAGGCGAAAGAATAGCAGGGCATCTCTTCACAGGCTTGTCCCTGATCTATAGCTGAGGGCAAACACTTGTGTGCTTGTGGGAGAGCCTGTGTCTTTCCTGGAAGCGTTTGGGAGTTTTGCTCAGACGCGTGTTTCCTCAAGTTCAAGAATCAAGATCTAGGATACCTGCAGACAGGTGCCTGTTTGTGTGGAGACAGTCTGTTTGAAACTGTGTTCCTCAGCGCCCGCTCTTTCTCCCCGTCGCTCCACACGCCTGGGAGTCCCTTTCTTTCTCTCCACAAGCACGTGTGTTGACTTCGTCGCACATGTGCATCTGCACAAGCGTTGAGCTCAGCAGAGCGTGTCTCTTGACACTTGATGTGCGTTGGCTGTGTCTGCCTGCTCCAGTGAAGAGAGAAACGGGAAATCATCTTGGTAGAGGCAACAAAGCAAAAGCGAGGCAGGATTGACATCTGCTCAACAGAGACGGATTCCCTGCGCTGACACAGTTCACAGTTACACGAGAAGCAATCTGAGCGGTCCGTCGACCGGAGACGTGTTTCCCAAGAGGTCGTTTAGCGAGTGAACAGCAGTGTGCGCGACTTTCAGGAGTGTGCCTGGAAAGTGCCAGAATCACCAGGAGCATCTGTGCAAAAGCTGCTGCCTCTGTGACCGCATTGAGGCACGTTCGCGTGTCTGCGAGTATATAGACGGCTCTTTCGCGTTCACTCCGAGGGAAACGGTCCGCTATTGCTTCTGTGCGCACAGACGCGATTCCCTTGTCTCTTGCGAACACAGGGAACTCTGTGCATCCAAATCTACAGGCTAAGGACGCGTCTGCATATGTTTTGGTGAACAATCGAGTGTGCGTGTTCTGACAGCTGCCTCTATGCAGACGTCTCCACAGAGCCACTTCTGAATGCCCCGCAGCCCAGGACTGAATGGATACACTAACAAGTGCACCGGTGTGAGCAACCACATATGCAGAAGGACGTCTTTCATCTCACAGAAGCGCGAACGTCTTGGCGTTCAAGCACATGGCAGAAACAAGGTGTGAACAGATGAGCTGCTGCTATTTTCTCCGTTCGGCATGCTTCGTTGTAGCTCTCTTGCCGGTCGCCGGCTTAGCGGCTTGCTTTGTGCGACTAGCTCTGGGGAGAGAAGGAGATAGCGCCGGAAACCTCGCCTTTTGCCTTCTTCGGCGCTGGAACCTGGTTGCTGCGCCTTCTCTTTGTCCAATGTGCACACACACGATTCCTCAGCGAAAACCATGCAGAAACCTTTCCACGAGCACCCAGGGATGTGCACCCAGCACCACGTGCACGCACACGCAGCTAGAGAAAAGCACCTACCTTTTCACACACTGATGCCTAAGCAAACGCGTGGCCACACACACGCACACATCCGCAAGCGCGCCTACTCCCATCTATTGAGGGAAAGACGGACGAGCAACGTCCTGACAGGCTTGAGGGGAAAAACGTCCGTTGACGGTTGGCGTACTGCACGCCCGCCTACGGGGCTGCAGGGGAATCCACATTTGGAAGGTACCTGAAGATGTGTGCCTGTTCTTGGAGCTCCGCTAGTAGGGTAGCAAAGACACTCGTAGGCAGTACTGAATGCTGCTCCGTGCTACTTCTCCTCCGCTGGCAAATGCTTCACAGTCGCCCGAGGAAAGACGTTTAACAATCGATCTCCAAGAGGAACGAAACACATGATGCCATAAGGCGAAAGAATAGCAGGGCATCTCTTCACAGGCTTGTCCCTGATCTATAGCTGAGGGCAAACACTTGTGTGCTTGTGGGAGAGCCTGTGTCTTTCCTGGAAGCGTTTGGGAGTTTTGCTCAGACGCGTGTTTCCTCAAGTTCAAGAATCAAGATCTAGGATACCTGCAGACAGGTGCCTGTTTGTGTGGAGACAGTCTGTTTGAAACTGTGTTCCTCAGCGCCCGCTCTTTCTCCCCGTCGCTCCACACGCCTGGGAGTCCCTTTCTTTCTCTCCACAAGCACGTGTGTTGACTTCGTCGCACATGTGCATCTGCACAAGCGTTGAGCTCAGCAGAGCGTGTCTCTTGACACTTGATGTGCGTTGGCTGTGTCTGCCTGCTCCAGTGAAGAGAGAAACGGGAAATCATCTTGGTAGAGGCAACAAAGCAAAAGCGAGGCAGGATTGACATCTGCTCAACAGAGACGGATTCCCTGCGCTGACACAGTTCACAGTTACACGAGAAGCAATCTGAGCGGTCTGTCGACCGGAGACGTGTTTCCCAAGAGGTCGTTTAGCGAGTGAACAGCAGTGTGCGCGACTTTCAGGAGTGTGCCTGGAAAGTGCCAGAATCACGAGGAGCATCTGTGCAAAAGCTGCTGCCTCTGTGACCGCATTGAGGCACGTTCGCGTGTCTGCGAGTATATAGACGGCTCTTTCGCGTTCACTCCGAGGGAAACGGTCCGCTATTGCTTCTGTGCGCACAGACGCGATTCCCTTGTCTCTTGCGAACACAGGGAACTCTGTGCATCCAAATCTACAGGCTAAGGACGCGTCTGCATATGTTTTGGTGAACAATCGAGTGTGCGTGTTCTGACAGCTGCCTCTATGCAGACGTCTCCACAGAGCCACTTCTGAATGCCCCGCAGCCCAGGACTGAATGGATACACTAACAAGTGCACCGGTGTGAGCAACCACATATGCAGAAGGACGTCTTTCATCTCACAGAAGCGCGAACGTCTTGGCGTTCAAGCACATGGCAGAAACAAGGTGTGAACAGATGAGCTGCTGCTATTTTCTCCGTTCGGCATGCTTCGTTGTAGCTCTCTTGCCGGTCGCCGGCTTAGCGGCTTGCTTTGCGCGACTAGCTCTGGGGAGAGAAGGAGATAGCGCCGGAAACCTCGCCTTTTGCCTTCTTCGGCGCTGGAACCTGGTTGCTGCGCCTTCTCTTTGTCCAATGTGCACACACACGATTCCTCAGCGAAAACCATGCAGAAACCTTTCCACGAGCACCCAGGGATGTGCACCCAGCACCACGTGCACGCACACGCAGCTAGAGAAAAGCACCTACCTTTTCACACACTGATGCCTAAGCAAACGCGTGGCCACACACACGCACACATCCGCAAGCGCGCCTACTCCCATCTATTGAGGGAAAGACGGACGAGCAACGTCCTGACAGGCTTGAGGGGAAAAACGTCCGTTGACGGTTGGCGTACTGCACGCCCGCCTACGGGGCTGCAGGGGAATCCACATTTGGAAGGTACCTGAAGATGTGTGCCTGTTCTTGGAGCTCCGCTAGTAGGGTAGCAAAGACACTCGTAGGCAGTACTGAATGCTGCTCCGTGCTACTTCTCCTCCGCTGGCAAATGCTTCACAGTCGCCCGAGGAAAGACGTTTAACAATCGATCTCCAAGAGGAACGAAACACATGATGCCATAAGGCGAAAGAATAGCAGGGCATCTCTTCACAGGCTTGTCCCTGATCTATAGCTGAGGGCAAACACTTGTGTGCTTGTGGGAGAGCCTGTGTCTTTCCTGGAAGCGTTTGGGAGTTTTGCTCAGACGCGTGTTTCCTCAAGTTCAAGAATCAAGATCTAGGATACCTGCAGACAGGTGCCTGTTTGTGTGGAGACAGTCTGTTTGAAACTGTGTTCCTCAGCGCCCGCTCTTTCTCCCCGTCGCTCCACACGCCTGGGAGTCCCTTTCTTTCTCTCCACAAGCACGTGTGTTGACTTCGTCGCACATGTGCATCTGCACAAGCGTTGAGCTCAGCAGAGCGTGTCTCTTGACACTTGATGTGCGTTGGCTGTGTCTGCCTGCTCCAGTGAAGAGAGAAACGGGAAATCATCTTGGTAGAGGCAACAAAGCAAAAGCGAGGCAGGATTGACATCTGCTCAACAGAGACGGATTCCCTGCGCTGACACAGTTCACAGTTACACGAGAAGCAATCTGAGCGGTCCGTCGACCGGAGACGTGTTTCCCAAGAGGTCGTTTAGCGAGTGAACAGCAGTGTGCGCGACTTTCAGGAGTGTGCCTGGAAAGTGCCAGAATCACCAGGAGCATCTGTGCAAAAGCTGCTGCCTCTGTGACCGCATTGAGGCACGTTCGCGTGTCTGCGAGTATATAGACGGCTCTTTCGCGTTCACTCCGAGGGAAACGGTCCGCTATTGCTTCTGTGCGCACAGACGCGATTCCCTTGTCTCTTGCGAACACAGGGAACTCTGTGCATCCAAATCTACAGGCTAAGGACGCGTCTGCATATGTTTTGGTGAACAATCGAGTGTGCGTGTTCTGACAGCTGCCTCTATGCAGACGTCTCCACAGAGCCACTTCTGAATGCCCCGCAGCCCAGGACTGAATGGATACACTAACAAGTGCACCGGTGTGAGCAACCACATATGCAGAAGGACGTCTTTCATCTCACAGAAGCGCGAACGTCTTGGCGTTCAAGCACATGGCAGAAACAAGGTGTGAACAGATGAGCTGCTGCTATTTTCTCCGTTCGGCATGCTTCGTTGTAGCTCTCTTGCCGGTCGCCGGCTTAGCGGCTTGCTTTGCGCGACTAGCTCTGGGGAGAGAAGGAGATAGCGCCGGAAACCTCGCCTTTTGCCTTCTTCGGCGCTGGAACCTGGTTGCTGCGCCTTCTCTTTGTCCATGTGCACACACACGATTCCTCAGCGAAAACCATGCAGAAACCTTTCCACGAGCACCCAGGGATGTGCACCCAGCACCACGTGCACGCACACGCAGCTAGAGAAAAGCACCTACCTTTTCACACACTGAAGCCTAAGCAAACGCGTGGCCACACACACGCACACATCCGCAAGCGCGCCTACTCCCATCTATTGAGGGAAAGACGGACGAGCAACGTCCTGACAGGCTTGAGGGGAAAAACGTCCGTTGACGGTTGGCGTACTGCACGCCCGCCTACGGGGCTGCAGGGGAATCCACATTTGGAAGGTACCTGAAGATGTGTGCCTGTTCTTGGAGCTCCGCTAGTAGGGTAGCAAAGACACTCGTAGGCAGTACTGAATGCTGCTCCGTGCTACTTCTCCTCCGCTGGCAAATGCTTCAGTGTCGCCCGAGGAAAGACGTTTAACAATCGATCTCCAAGAGGAACGAAACACATGATGCCATAAGGCGAAAGAATAGCAGGGCATCTCTTCACAGGCTTGTCCCTGATCTATAGCTGAGGGCAAACACTTGTGTGCTTGTGGGAGAGCCTGTGTCTTTCCTGGAAGCGTTTGGGAGTTTTGCTCAGACGCGTGTTTCCTCAAGTTCAAGAATCAAGATCTAGGATACCTGCAGACAGGTGCCTGTTTGTGTGGAGACAGTCTGTTTGAAACTGTGTTCCTCAGCGCCCGCTCTTTCTCCCCGTCGCTCCACACGCCTGGGAGTCCCTTTCTTTCTCTCCACAAGCACGTGTGTTGACTTCGTCGCACATGTGCATCTGCACAAGCGTTGAGCTCAGCAGAGCGTGTCTCTTGACACTTGATGTGCGTTGGCTGTGTCTGCCTGCTCCAGTGAAGAGAGAAACGGGAAATCATCTTGGTAGAGGCAACAAAGCAAAAGCGAGGCAGGATTGACATCTGCTCAACAGAGACGGATTCCCTGCGCTGACACAGTTCACAGTTACACGAGAAGCAATCTGAGCGGTCCGTCGACCGGAGACGTGTTTCCCAAGAGGTCGTTTAGCGAGTGAACAGCAGTGTGCGCGACTTTCAGGAGTGTGCCTGGAAAGTGCCAGAATCACCAGGAGCATCTGTGCAAAAGCTGCTGCCTCTGTGACCGCATTGAGGCACGTTCGCGTGTCTGCGAGTATATAGACGGCTCTTTCGCGTTCACTCCGAGGGAAACGGTCCGCTATTGCTTCTGTGCGCACAGACGCGATTCCCTTGTCTCTTGCGAACACAGGGAACTCTGTGCATCCAAATCTACAGGCTAAGGACGCGTCTGCATATGTTTTGGTGAACAATCGAGTGTGCGTGTTCTGACAGCTGCCTCTATGCAGACGTCTCCACAGAGCCACTTCTGAATGCCCCGCAGCCCAGGACTGAATGGATACACTAACAAGTGCACCGGTGTGAGCAACCACATATGCAGAAGGACGTCTTTCATCTCACAGAAGCGCGAACGTCTTGGCGTTCAAGCACATGGCAGAAACAAGGTGTGAACAGATGAGCTGCTGCTATTTTCTCCGTTCGGCATGCTTCGTTGTAGCTCTCTTGCCGGTCGCCGGCTTAGCGGCTTGCTTTGCGCGACTAGCTCTGGGGAGAGAAGGAGATAGCGCCGGAAACCTCGCCTTTTGCCTTCTTCGGCGCTGGAACCTGGTTGCTGCGCCTTCTCTTTGTCCATGTGCACACACACGATTCCTCAGCGAAAACCATGCAGAAACCTTTCCACGAGCACCCAGGGATGTGCACCCAGCACCACGTGCACGCACACGCAGCTAGAGAAAAGCACCTACCTTTTCACACACTGATGCCTAAGCAAACGCGTGGCCACACACACGCACACATCCGCAAGCGCGCCTACTCCCATCTATTGAGGGAAAGACGGACGAGCAACGTCCTGACAGGCTTGAGGGGAAAAACGTCCGTTGACGGTTGGCGTACTGCACGCCCGCCTACGGGGCTGCAGGGGAATCCACATTTGGAAGGTACCTGAAGATGTGTGCCTGTTCTTGGAGCTCCGCTAGTAGGGTAGCAAAGACACTCGTAGGCAGTACTGAATGCTGCTCCGTGCTACTTCTCCTCCGCTGGCAAATGCTTCACAGTCGCCCGAGGAAAGACGTTTAACAATCGATCTCCAAGAGGAACGAAACACATGATGCCATAAGGCGAAAGAATAGCAGGGCATCTCTTCACAGGCTTGTCCCTGATCTATAGCTGAGGGCAAACACTTGTGTGCTTGTGGGAGAGCCTGTGTCTTTCCTGGAAGCGTTTGGGAGTTTTGCTCAGACGCGTGTTTCCTCAAGTTCAAGAATCAAGATCTAGGATACCTGCAGACAGGTGCCTGTTTGTGTGGAGACAGTCTGTTTGAAACTGTGTTCCTCAGCGCCCGCTCTTTCTCCCCGTCGCTCCACACGCCTGGGAGTCCCTTTCTTTCTCTCCACAAGCACGTGTGTTGACTTCGTCGCACATGTGCATCTGCACAAGCGTTGAGCTCAGCAGAGCGTGTCTCTTGACACTTGATGTGCGTTGGCTGTGTCTGCCTGCTCCAGTGAAGAGAGAAACGGGAAATCATCTTGGTAGAGGCAACAAAGCAAAAGCGAGGCAGGATTGACATCTGCTCAACAGAGACGGATTCCCTGCGCTGACACAGTTCACAGTTACACGAGAAGCAATCTGAGCGGTCCGTCGACCGGAGACGTGTTTCCCAAGAGGTCGTTTAGCGAGTGAACAGCAGTGTGCGCGACTTTCAGGAGTGTGCCTGGAAAGTGCCAGAATCACCAGGAGCATCTGTGCAAAAGCTGCTGCCTCTGTGACCGCATTGAGGCACGTTCGCGTGTCTGCGAGTATATAGACGGCTCTTTCGCGTTCACTCCGAGGGAAACGGTCCGCTATTGCTTCTGTGCGCACAGACGCGATTCCCTTGTCTCTTGCGAACACAGGGAACTCTGTGCATCCAAATCTACAGGCTAAGGACGCGTCTGCATATGTTTTGGTGAACAATCGAGTGTGCGTGTTCTGACAGCTGCCTCTATGCAGACGTCTCCACAGAGCCACTTCTGAATGCCCCGCAGCCCAGGACTGAATGGATACACTAACAAGTGCACCGGTGTGAGCAACCACATATGCAGAAGGACGTCTTTCATCTCACAGAAGCGCGAACGTCTTGGCGTTCAAGCACATGGCAGAAACAAGGTGTGAACAGATGAGCTGCTGCTATTTTCTCCGTTCGGCATGCTTCGTTGTAGCTCTCTTGCCGGTCGCCGGCTTAGCGGCTTGCTTTGCGCGACTAGCTCTGGGGAGAGAAGGAGATAGCGCCGGAAACCTCGCCTTTTGCCTTCTTCGGCGCTGGAACCTGGTTGCTGCGCCTTCCTTTGTCCATGTGCACACACACGATTCCTCAGCGAAAACCATGCAGAAACCTTTCCACGAGCACCCAGGGATGTGCACCCAGCACCACGTGCACGCACACGCAGCTAGAGAAAAGCACCTACCTTTTCACACACTGATGCCTAAGCAAACGCGTGGCCACACACACGCACACATCCGCAAGCGCGCCTACTCCCATCTATTGAGGGAAAGACGGACGAGCTCTTTGGTTGCTCTTCACAGGCTTGTCCCTGATCTATAGCTGAGGGCAAACACTTGTGTGCTTGTGGGAGAGCCTGTGTCTTTCCTGGAAGCGTTTGGGAGTTTTGCTCAGACGCGTGTTTCCTCAAGTTCAAGAATCAAGATCTAGGATACCTGCAGACAGGTGCCTGTTTGTGTGGAGACAGTCTGTTTGAAACTGTGTTCCTCAGCGCCCGCTCTTTCTCCCCGTCGCTCCACACGCCTGGGAGTCCCTTTCTTTCTCTCCACAAGCACGTGTGTTGACTTCGTCGCACATGTGCATCTGCACAAGCGTTGAGCTCAGCAGAGCGTGTCTCTTGACACTTGATGTGCCTTGGCTGTGTCTGCCTGCTCCAGTGAAGAGAGAAACGTGAAATCATCTTGGTAGAGGCAACAAAGCAAAAGCGAGGCAGGATTGACATCTGCTCAACAGAGACGGATTCCCTGCGCTGACACAGTTCACAGTTACACGAGAAGCAATCTGAGCGGTCTGTCGACCGGAGACGTGTTTCCCAAGAGGTCGTTTAGCGAGTGAACAGCAGTGTGCGCGACTTTCAGGAGTGTGCCTGGAAAGTGCCAGAATCACCAGGAGCATCTGTGCAAAAGCTGCTGCCTCTGTGACCGCATTGAGGCACGTTCGCGTGTCTGCGAGTATATAGACGACTCTTTCGCGTTCACTCCGAGGGAAACGGTCCGCTATTGCTTCTGTGCGCACAGACGCGATTCCCTTGTCTCTTGCGAACACAGGGAACTCTGTGCATCCAAATCTACAGGCTAAGGACGCGTCTGCATATGTTTTGGTGAACAATCGAGTGTGCGTGTTCTGACAGCTGCCTCTATGCAGACGTCTCCACAGAGCCACTTCTGAATGCCCCGCAGCCCAGGACTGAATGGATACACTAACAAGTGCACCGGTGTGAGCAACCACATATGCAGAAGGACGTCTTTCATCTCACAGAAGCGCGAACGTCTTGGCGTTCAAGCACATGGCAGAAACAAGGTGTGAACAGATGAGCTGCTGCTATTTTCTCCGTTCGGCATGCTTCGTTGTAGCTCTCTTGCCGGTCGCCGGCTTAGCGGCTTGCTTTGCGCGACTAGCTCTGGGGAGAGAAGGAGATAGCGCCGGAAACCTCGCCTTTTGCCTTCTTCGGCGCTGGAACCTGGTTGCTGCGCCTTCTCTTTGTCCATGTGCACACACACGATTCCTCAGCGAAAACCATGCAGAAACCTTTCCACGAGCACCCAGGGATGTGCACCCAGCACCACGTGCACGCACACGCAGCTAGAGAAAAGCACCTACCTTTTCACACACTGATGCCTAAGCAAACGCGTGGCCACACACACGCACACATCCGCAAGCGCGCCTACTCCCATCTATTGAGGGAAAGACGGACGAGCAACGTCCTGACAGGCTTGAGGGGAAAAACGTCCGTTGACGGTTGGCGTACTGCACGCCCGCCTACGGGGCTGCAGGGGAATCCACATTTGGAAGGTACCTGAAGATGTGTGCCTGTTCTTGGAGCTCCGCTAGTAGGGTAGCAAAGACACTCGTAGGCAGTACTGAATGCTGCTCCGTGCTACTTCTCCTCCGCTGGCAAATGCTTCACAGTCGCCCGAGGAAAGACGTTTAACAATCGATCTCCAAGAGGAACGAAACACATGATGCCATAAGGCGAAAGAATAGCAGGGCATCTCTTCACAGGCTTGTCCCTGATCTATAGCTGAGGGCAAACACTTGTGTGCTTGTGGGAGAGCCTGTGTCTTTCCTGGAAGCGTTTGGGAGTTTTGCTCAGACGCGTGTTTCCTCAAGTTCAAGAATCAAGATCTAGGATACCTGCAGACAGGTGCCTGTTTGTGTGGAGACAGTCTGTTTGAAACTGTGTTCCTCAGCGCCCGCTCTTTCTCCCCGTCGCTCCACACGCCTGGGAGTCCCTTTCTTTCTCTCCACAAGCACGTGTGTTGACTTCGTCGCACATGTGCATCTGCACAAGCGTTGAGCTCAGCAGAGCGTGTCTCTTGACACTTGATGTGCGTTGGCTGTGTCTGCGTGCTCCAGTGAAGAGAGAAACGGGAAATCATCTTGGTAGAGGCAACAAAGCAAAAGCGAGGCAGGATTGACATCTGCTCAACAGAGACGGATTCCCTGCGCTGACACAGTTCACAGTTACACGAGAAGCAATCTGAGCGGTCCGTCGACCGGAGACGTGTTTCCCAAGAGGTCGTTTAGCGAGTGAACAGCAGTGTGCGCGACTTTCAGGAGTGTGCCTGGAAAGTGCCAGAATCACGAGGAGCATCTGTGCAAAAGCTGCTGCCTCTGTGACCGCATTGAGGCACGTTCGCGTGTCTGCGAGTATATAGACGGCTCTTTCGCGTTCACTCCGAGGGAAACGGTCCGCTATTGCTTCTGTGCGCACAGACGCGATTCCCTTGTCTCTTGCGAACACAGGGAACTCTGTGCATCCAAATCTACAGGCTAAGGACGCGTCTGCATATGTTTTGGTGAACAATCGAGTGTGCGTGTTCTGACAGCTGCCTCTATGCAGACGTCTCCACAGAGCCACTTCTGAATGCCCCGCAGCCCAGGACTGAATGGATACACTAACAAGTGCACCGGTGTGAGCAACCACATATGCAGAAGGACGTCTTTCATCTCACAGAAGCGCGAACGTCTTGGCGTTCAAGCACATGGCAGAAACAAGGTGTGAACAGATGAGCTGCTGCTATTTTCTCCGTTCGGCATGCTTCGTTGTAGCTCTCTTGCCGGTCGCCGGCTTAGCGGCTTGCTTTGCGCGACTAGCTCTGGGGAGAGAAGGAGATAGCGCCGGAAACCTCGCCTTTTGCCTTCTTCGGCGCTGGAACCTGGTTGCTGCGCCTTCTCTTTGTCCATGTGCACACACACGATTCCTCAGCGAAAACCATGCAGAAACCTTTCCACGAGCACCCAGGGATGTGCACCCAGCACCACGTGCACGCACACGCAGCTAGAGAAAAGCACCTACCTTTTCACACACTGATGCCTAAGCAAACGCGTGGCCACACACACGCACACATCCGCAAGCGCGCCTACTCCCATCTATTGAGAGAAAGACGGACGAGCTCTTTGGTTGCTCTTCACAGGCTTGTCCCTGATCTATAGCTGAGGGCAAACACTTGTGTGCTTGTGGGAGAGCCTGTGTCTTTCCTGGAAGCGTTTGGGAGTTTTGCTCAGACGCGTGTTTCCTCAAGTTCAAGAATCAAGATCTAGGATACCTGCAGACAGGTGCCTGTTTGTGTGGAGACAGTCTGTTTGAAACTGTGTTCCTCAGCGCCCGCTCTTTCTCCCCGTCGCTCCACACGCCTGGGAGTCCCTTTCTTTCTCTCCACAAGCACGTGTGTTGACTTCGTCGCACATGTGCATCTGCACAAGCGTTGAGCTCAGCAGAGCGTGTCTCTTGACACTTGATGTGCGTTGGCTGTGTCTGCCTGCTCCAGTGAAGAGAGAAACGGGAAATCATCTTGGTAGAGGCAACAAAGCAAAAGCGAGGCAGGATTGACATCTGCTCAACAGAGACGGATTCCCTGCGCTGACACAGTTCACAGTTACACGAGAAGCAATCTGAGCGGTCCGTCGACCGGAGACGTGTTTCCCAAGAGGTCGTTTAGCGAGTGAACAGCAGTGTGCGCGACTTTCAGGAGTGTGCCTGGAAAGTGCCAGAATCACCAGGAGCATCTGTGCAAAAGCTGCTGCCTCTGTGACCGCATTGAGGCACGTTCGCGTGTCTGCGAGTATATAGACGGCTCTTTCGCGTTCACTCCGAGGGAAACGGTCCGCTATTGCTTCTGTGCGCACAGACGCGATTCCCTTGTCTCTTGCGAACACAGGGAACTCTGTGCATCCAAATCTACAGGCTAAGGACGCGTCTGCATATGTTTTGGTGAACAATCGAGTGTGCGTGTTCTGACAGCTGCCTCTATGCAGACGTCTCCACAGAGCCACTTCTGAATGCCCCGCAGCCCAGGACTGAATGGATACACTAACAAGTGCACCGGTGTGAGCAACCACATATGCAGAAGGACGTCTTTCATCTCACAGAAGCGCGAACGTCTTGGCGTTCAAGCACATGGCAGAAACAAGGTGTGAACAGATGAGCTGCTGCTATTTTCTCCGTTCGGCATGCTTCGTTGTAGCTCTCTTGCCGGTCGCCGGCTTAGCGGCTTGCTTTGCGCGACTAGCTCTGGGGAGAGAAGGAGATAGCGCCGGAAACCTCGCCTTTTGCCTTCTTCGGCGCTGGAACCTGGTTGCTGCGCCTTCTCTTTGTCCATGTGCACACACACGATTCCTCAGCGAAAACCATGCAGAAACCTTTCCACGAGCACCCAGGGATGTGCACCCAGCACCACGTGCACGCACACGCAGCTAGAGAAAAGCACCTACCTTTTCACACACTGATGCCTAAGCAAACGCGTGGCCACACACACGCACACATCCGCAAGCGCGCCTACTCCCATCTATTGAGGGAAAGACGGACGAGCTCTTTGGTTGCTCTTCACAGGCTTGTCCCTGATCTATAGCTGAGGGCAAACACTTGTGTGCTTGTGGGAGAGCCTGTGTCTTTCCTGGAAGCGTTTGGGAGTTTTGCTCAGACGCGTGTTTCCTCAAGTTCAAGAATCAAGATCTAGGATACCTGCAGACAGGTGCCTGTTTGTGTGGAGACAGTCTGTTTGAAACTGTGTTCCTCAGCGCCCGCTCTTTCTCCCCGTCGCTCCACACGCCTGGGAGTCCCTTTCTTTCTCTCCACAAGCACGTGTGTTGACTTCGTCGCACATGTGCATCTGCACAAGCGTTGAGCTCAGCAGAGCGTGTCTCTTGACACTTGATGTGCGTTGGCTGTGTCTGCCTGCTCCAGTGAAGAGAGAAACGTGAAATCATCTTGGTAGAGGCAACAAAGCAAAAGCGAGGCAGGATTGACATCTGCTCAACAGAGACGGATTCCCTGCGCTGACACAGTTCACAGTTACACGAGAAGCAATCTGAGCGGTCTGTCGACCGGAGACGTGTTTCCCAAGAGGTCGTTTAGCGAGTGAACAGCAGTGTGCGCGACTTTCAGGAGTGTGCCTGGAAAGTGCCAGAATCACCAGGAGCATCTGTGCAAAAGCTGCTGCCTCTGTGACCGCATTGAGGCACGTTCGCGTGTCTGCGAGTATATAGACGACTCTTTCGCGTTCACTCCGAGGGAAACGGTCCGCTATTGCTTCTGTGCGCACAGACGCGATTCCCTTGTCTCTTGCGAACACAGGGAACTCTGTGCATCCAAATCTACAGGCTAAGGACGCGTCTGCATATGTTTTGGTGAACAATCGAGTGTGCGTGTTCTGACAGCTGCCTCTATGCAGACGTCTCCACAGAGCCACTTCTGAATGCCCCGCAGCCCAGGACTGAATGGATACACTAACAAGTGCACCGGTGTGAGCAACCACATATGCAGAAGGACGTCTTTCATCTCACAGAAGCGCGAACGTCTTGGCGTTCAAGCACATGGCAGAAACAAGGTGTGAACAGATGAGCTGCTGCTATTTTCTCCGTTCGGCATGCTTCGTTGTAGCTCTCTTGCCGGTCGCCGGCTTAGCGGCTTGCTTTGCGCGACTAGCTCTGGGGAGAGAAGGAGATAGCGCCGGAAACCTCGCCTTTTGCCTTCTTCGGCGCTGGAACCTGGTTGCTGCGCCTTCTCTTTGTCCATGTGCACACACACGATTCCTCAGCGAAAACCATGCAGAAACCTTTCCACGAGCACCCAGGGATGTGCACCCAGCACCACGTGCACGCACACGCAGCTAGAGAAAAGCACCTACCTTTTCACACACTGATGCCTAAGCAAACGCGTGGCCACACACACGCACACATCCGCAAGCGCGCCTACTCCCATCTATTGAGGGAAAGACGGACGAGCAACGTCCTGACAGGCTTGAGGGGAAAAACGTCCGTTGACGGTTGGCGTACTGCACGCCCGCCTACGGGGCTGCAGGGGAATCCACATTTGGAAGGTACCTGAAGATGTGTGCCTTTTCTTGGAGCTCCGCTAGTAGGGTAGCAAAGACACTCGTAGGCAGTACTGAATGCTGCTCCGTGCTACTTCTCCTCCGCTGGCAAATGCTTCACAGTCGCCCTAGGAAAGACGTTTAACAATCGATCTCCAAGAGGAACGAAACACATGATGCCATAAGGCGAAAGAATAGCAGGGCATCTCTTCACAGGCTTGTCCCTGATCTATAGCTGAGGGCAAACACTTGTGTGCTTGTGGGAGAGCCTGTGTCTTTCCTGGAAGCGTTTGGGAGTTTTGCTCAGACGCGTGTTTCCTCAAGTTCAAGAATCAAGATCTAGGATACCTGCAGACAGGTGCCTGTTTGTGTGGAGACAGTCTGTTTGAAACTGTGTTCCTCAGCGCCCGCTCTTTCTCCCCGTCGCTCCACACGCCTGGGAGTCCCTTTCTTTCTCTCCACAAGCACGTGTGTTGACTTCGTCGCACATGTGCATCTGCACAAGCGTTGAGCTCAGCAGAGCGTGTCTCTTGACACTTGATGTGCGTTGGCTGTGTCTGCCTGCTCCAGTGAAGAGAGAAACGGGAAATCATCTTGGTAGAGGCAACAAAGCAAAAGCGAGGCAGGATTGACATCTGCTCAACAGAGACGGATTCCCTGCGCTGACACAGTTCACAGTTACACGAGAAGCAATCTGAGCGGTCCGTCGACCGGAGACGTGTTTCCCAAGAGGTCGTTTAGCGAGTGAACAGCAGTGTGCGCGACTTTCAGGAGTGTGCCTGGAAAGTGCCAGAATCACCAGGAGCATCTGTGCAAAAGCTGCTGCCTCTGTGACCGCATTGAGGCACGTTCGCGTGTCTGCGAGTATATAGACGGCTCTTTCGCGTTCACTCCGAGGGAAACGGTCCGCTATTGCTTCTGTGCGCACAGACGCGATTCCCTTGTCTCTTGCGAACACAGGGAACTCTGTGCATCCAAATCTACAGGCTAAGGACGCGTCTGCATATGTTTTGGTGAACAATCGAGTGTGCGTGTTCTGACAGCTGCCTCTATGCAGACGTCTCCACAGAGCCACTTCTGAATGCCCCGCAGCCCAGGACTGAATGGATACACTAACAAGTGCACCGGTGTGAGCAACCACATATGCAGAAGGACGTCTTTCATCTCACAGAAGCGCGAACGTCTTGGCGTTCAAGCACATGGCAGAAACAAGGTGTGAACAGATGAGCTGCTGCTATTTTCTCCGTTCGGCATGCTTCGTTGTAGCTCTCTTGCCGGTCGCCGGCTTAGCGGCTTGCTTTGCGCGACTAGCTCTGGGGAGAGAAGGAGATAGCGCCGGAAACCTCGCCTTTTGCTTTCTTCGGCGCTGGAACCTGGTTGCTGCGCCTTCTCTTTGTCCATGTGCACACACACGATTCCTCAGCGAAAACCATGCAGAAACCTTTCCACGAGCACCCAGGGATGTGCACCCAGCACCACGTGCACGCACACGCAGCTAGAGAAAAGCACCTACCTTTTCACACACTGATGCCTAAGCAAACGCGTGGCCACACACACGCACACATCCGCAAGCGCGCCTACTCCCATCTATTGAGGGAAAGACGGACGAGCTCTTTGGTTGCTCTTCACAGGCTTGTCCCTGATCTATAGCTGAGGGCAAACACTTGTGTGCTTGTGGGAGAGCCTGTGTCTTTCCTGGAAGCGTTTGGGAGTTTTGCTCAGACGCGTGTTTCCTCAAGTTCAAGAATCAAGATCTAGGATACCTGCAGACAGGTGCCTGTTTGTGTGGAGACAGTCTGTTTGAAACTGTGTTCCTCAGCGCCCGCTCTTTCTCCCCGTCGCTCCACACGCCTGGGAGTCCCTTTCTTTCTCTCCACAAGCACGTGTGTTGACTTCGTCGCACATGTGCATCTGCACAAGCGTTGAGCTCAGCAGAGCGTGTCTCTTGACACTTGATGTGCGTTGGCTGTGTCTGCCTGCTCCAGTGAAGAGAGAAACGGGAAATCATCTTGGTAGAGGCAACAAAGCAAAAGCGAGGCAGGATTGACATCTGCTCAACAGAGACGGATTCCCTGCGCTGACACAGTTCACAGTTACACGAGAAGCAATCTGAGCGGTCCGTCGACCGGAGACGTGTTTCCCAAGAGGTCGTTTAGCGAGTGAACAGCAGTGTGCGCGACTTTCAGGAGTGTGCCTGGAAAGTGCCAGAATCACCAGGAGCATCTGTGCAAAAGCTGCTGCCTCTGTGACCGCATTGAGGCACGTTCGCGTGTCTGCGAGTATATAGACGGCTCTTTCGCGTTCACTCCGAGGGAAACGGTCCGCTATTGCTTCTGTGCGCACAGACGCGATTCCCTTGTCTCTTGCGAACACAGGGAACTCTGTGCATCCAAATCTACAGGCTAAGGACGCGTCTGCATATGTTTTGGTGAACAATCGAGTGTGCGTGTTCTGACAGCTGCCTCTATGCAGACGTCTCCACAGAGCCACTTCTGAATGCCCCGCAGCCCAGGACTGAATGGATACACTAACAAGTGCACCGGTGTGAGCAACCACATATGCAGAAGGACGTCTTTCATCTCACAGAAGCGCGAACGTCTTGGCGTTCAAGCACATGGCAGAAACAAGGTGTGAACAGATGAGCTGCTGCTATTTTCTCCGTTCGGCATGCTTCGTTGTAGCTCTCTTGCCGGTCGCCGGCTTAGCGGCTTGCTTTGCGCGACTAGCTCTGGGGAGAGAAGGAGATAGCGCCGGAAACCTCGCCTTTTGCTTTCTTCGGCGCTGGAACCTGGTTGCTGCGCCTTCTCTTTGTCCATGTGCACACACACGATTCCTCAGCGAAAACCATGCAGAAACCTTTCCACGAGCACCCAGGGATGTGCACCCAGCACCACGTGCACGCACACGCAGCTAGAGAAAAGCACCTACCTTTTCACACACTGATGCCTAAGCAAACGCGTGGCCACACACACGCACACATCCGCAAGCGCGCCTACTCCCATCTATTGAGGGAAAGACGGACGAGCTCTTTGGTTGCTCTTCACAGGCTTGTCCCTGATCTATAGCTGAGGGCAAACACTTGTGTGCTTGTGGGAGAGCCTGTGTCTTTCCTGGAAGCGTTTGGGAGTTTTGCTCAGACGCGTGTTTCCTCAAGTTCAAGAATCAAGATCTAGGATACCTGCAGACAGGTGCCTGTTTGTGTGGAGACAGTCTGTTTGAAACTGTGTTCCTCAGCGCCCGCTCTTTCTCCCCGTCGCTCCACACGCCTGGGAGTCCCTTTCTTTCTCTCCACAAGCACGTGTGTTGACTTCGTCGCACATGTGCATCTGCACAAGCGTTGAGCTCAGCAGAGCGTGTCTCTTGACACTTGATGTGCATTGGCTGTGTCTGCCTGCTCCAGTGAAGAGAGAAACGGGAAATCATCTTGGTAGAGGCAACAAAGCAAAAGCGAGGCAGGATTGACATCTGCTCAACAGAGACGGATTCCCTGCGCTGACACAGTTCACAGTTACACGAGAAGCAATCTGAGCGGTCCGTCGACCGGAGACGTGTTTCCCAAGAGGTCGTTTAGCGAGTGAACAGCAGTGTGCGCGACTTTCAGGAGTGTGCCTGGAAAGTGCCAGAATCACCAGGAGCATCTGTGCAAAAGCTGCTGCCTCTGTGACCGCATTGAGGCACGTTCGCGTGTCTGCGAGTATATAGACGGCTCTTTCGCGTTCACTCCGAGGGAAACGGTCCGCTATTGCTTCTGTGCGCACAGACGCGATTCCCTTGTCTCTTGCGAACACAGGGAACTCTGTGCATCCAAATCTACAGGCTAAGGACGCGTCTGCATATGTTTTGGTGAACAATCGAGTGTGCGTGTTCTGACAGCTGCCTCTATGCAGACGTCTCCACAGAGCCACTTCTGAATGCCCCGCAGCCCAGGACTGAATGGATACACTAACAAGTGCACCGGTGTGAGCAACCACATATGCAGAAGGACGTCTTTCATCTCACAGAAGCGCGAACGTCTTGGCGTTCAAGCACATGGCAGAAACAAGGTGTGAACAGATGAGCTGCTGCTATTTTCTCCGTTCGGCATGCTTCGTTGTAGCTCTCTTGCCGGTCGCCGGCTTAGCGGCTTGCTTTGCGCGACTAGCTCTGGGGAGAGAAGGAGATAGCGCCGGAAACCTCGCCTTTTGCCTTCTTCGGCGCTGGAACCTGGTTGCTGCGCCTTCTCTTTGTCCATGTGCACACACACGATTCCTCAGCGAAAACCATGCAGAAACCTTTCCACGAGCACCCAGGGATGTGCACCCAGCACCACGTGCACGCACACGCAGCTGGAGAAAAGCACCTACCTTTTCACACACTGATGCCTAAGCAAACGCGTGGCCACACACACGCACACATCCGCAAGCGCGCCTACTCCCATCTATTGAGGGAAAGACGGACGAGCTCTTTGGTTGCTCTTCACAGGCTTGTCCCTGATCTATAGCTGAGGGCAAACACTTGTGTGCTTGTGGGAGAGCCTGTGTCTTTCCTGGAAGCGTTTGGGAGTTTTGCTCAGACGCGTGTTTCCTCAAGTTCAAGAATCAAGATCTAGGATACCTGCAGACAGGTGCCTGTTTGTGTGGAGACAGTCTGTTTGAAACTGTGTTCCTCAGCGCCCGCTCTTTCTCCCCGTCGCTCCACACGCCTGGGAGTCCCTTTCTTTCTCTCCACAAGCACGTGTGTTGACTTCGTCGCACATGTGCATCTGCACAAGCGTTGAGCTCAGCAGAGCGTGTCTCTTGACACTTGATGTGCGTTGGCTGTGTCTGCCTGCTCCAGTGAAGAGAGAAACGGGAAATCATCTTGGTAGAGGCAACAAAGCAAAAGCGAGGCAGGATTGACATCTGCTCAACAGAGACGGATTCCCTGCGCTGACACAGTTCACAGTTACACGAGAAGCAATCTGAGCGGTCCGTCGACCGGAGACGTGTTTCCCAAGAGGTCGTTTAGCGAGTGAACAGCAGTGTGCGCGACTTTCAGGAGTGTGCCTGGAAAGTGCCAGAATCACCAGGAGCATCTGTGCAAAAGCTGCTGCCTCTGTGACCGCATTGAGGCACGTTCGCGTGTCTGCGAGTATATAGACGGCTCTTTCGCGTTCACTCCGAGGGAAACGGTCCGCTATTGCTTCTGTGCGCACAGACGCGATTCCCTTGTCTCTTGCGAACACAGGGAACTCTGTGCATCCAAATCTACAGGCTAAGGACGCGTCTGCATATGTTTTGGTGAACAATCGAGTGTGCGTGTTCTGACAGCTGCCTCTATGCAGACGTCTCCACAGAGCCACTTCTGAATGCCCCGCAGCCCAGGACTGAATGGATACACTAACAAGTGCACCGGTGTGAGCAACCACATATGCAGAAGGACGTCTTTCATCTCACAGAAGCGCGAACGTCTTGGCGTTCAAGCACATGGCAGAAACAAGGTGTGAACAGATGAGCTGCTGCTATTTTCTCCGTTCGGCATGCTTCGTTGTAGCTCTCTTGCCGGTCGCCGGCTTAGCGGCTTGCTTTGCGCGACTAGCTCTGGGGAGAGAAGGAGATAGCGCCGGAAACCTCGCCTTTTGCCTTCTTCGGCGCTGGAACCTGGTTGCTGCGCCTTCTCTTTGTCCATGTGCACACACACGATTCCTCAGCGAAAACCATGCAGAAACCTTTCCACGAGCACCCAGGGATGTGCACCCAGCACCACGTGCACGCACACGCAGCTAGAGAAAAGCACCTACCTTTTCACACACTGAAGCCTAAGCAAACGCGTGGCCACACACACGCACACATCCGCAAGCGCGCCTACTCCCATCTATTGAGGGAAAGACGGACGAGCAACGTCCTGACAGGCTTGAGGGGAAAAACGTCCGTTGACGGTTGGCGTACTGCACGCCCGCCTACGGGGCTGCAGGGGAATCCACATTTGGAAGGTACCTGAAGATGTGTGCCTGTTCTTGGAGCTCCGCTAGTAGGGTAGCAAAGACACTCGTAGGCAGTACTGAATGCTGCTCCGTGCTACTTCTCCTCCGCTGGCAAATGCTTCACAGTCGCCCTAGGAAAGACGTTTAACAATCGATCTCCAAGAGGAACGAAACACATGATGCCATAAGGCGAAAGAATAGCAGGGCATCTCTTCACAGGCTTGTCCCTGATCTATAGCTGAGGGCAAACACTTGTGTGCTTGTGGGAGAGCCTGTGTCTTTCCTGGAAGCGTTTGGGAGTTTTGCTCAGACGCGTGTTTCCTCAAGTTCAAGAATCAAGATCTAGGATACCTGCAGACAGGTGCCTGTTTGTGTGGAGACAGTCTGTTTGAAACTGTGTTCCTCAGCGCCCGCTCTTTCTCCCCGTCGCTCCACACGCCTGGGAGTCCCTTTCTTTCTCTCCACAAGCACGTGTGTTGACTTCGTCGCACATGTGCATCTGCACAAGCGTTGAGCTCAGCAGAGCGTGTCTCTTGACACTTGATGTGCGTTGGCTGTGTCTGCCTGCTCCAGTGAAGAGAGAAACGGGAAATCATCTTGGTAGAGGCAACAAAGCAAAAGCGAGGCAGGATTGACATCTGCTCAACAGAGACGGATTCCCTGCGCTGACACAGTTCACAGTTACACGAGAAGCAATCTGAGCGGTCCGTCGACCGGAGACGTGTTTCCCAAGAGGTCGTTTAGCGAGTGAACAGCAGTGTGCGCGACTTTCAGGAGTGTGCCTGGAAAGTGCCAGAATCACCAGGAGCATCTGTGCAAAAGCTGCTGCCTCTGTGACCGCATTGAGGCACGTTCGCGTGTCTGCGAGTATATAGACGGCTCTTTCGCGTTCACTCCGAGGGAAACGGTCCGCTATTGCTTCTGTGCGCACAGACGCGATTCCCTTGTCTCTTGCGAACACAGGGAACTCTGTGCATCCAAATCTACAGGCTAAGGACGCGTCTGCATATGTTTTGGTGAACAATCGAGTGTGCGTGTTCTGACAGCTGCCTCTATGCAGACGTCTCCACAGAGCCACTTCTGAATGCCCCGCAGCCCAGGACTGAATGGATACACTAACAAGTGCACCGGTGTGAGCAACCACATATGCAGAAGGACGTCTTTCATCTCACAGAAGCGCGAACGTCTTGGCGTTCAAGCACATGGCAGAAACAAGGTGTGAACAGATGAGCTGCTGCTATTTTCTCCGTTCGGCATGCTTCGTTGTAGCTCTCTTGCCGGTCGCCGGCTTAGCGGCTTGCTTTGCGCGACTAGCTCTGGGGAGAGAAGGAGATAGCGCCGGAAACCTCGCCTTTTGCCTTCTTCGGCGCTGGAACCTGGTTGCTGCGCCTTCTCTTTGTCCATGTGCACACACACGATTCCTCAGCGAAAACCATGCAGAAACCTTTCCACGAGCACCCAGGGATGTGCACCCAGCACCACGTGCACGCACACGCAGCTAGAGAAAAGCACCTACCTTTTCACACACTGATGCCTAAGCAAACGCGTGGCCACACACACGCACACATCCGCAAGCGCGCCTACTCCCATCTATTGAGGGAAAGACGGACGAGCTCTTTGGTTGCTCTTCACAGGCTTGTCCCTGATCTATAGCTGAGGGCAAACACTTGTGTGCTTGTGGGAGAGCCTGTGTCTTTCCTGGAAGCGTTTGGGAGTTTTGCTCAGACGCGTGTTTCCTCAAGTTCAAGAATCAAGATCTAGGATACCTGCAGACAGGTGCCTGTTTGTGTGGAGACAGTCTGTTTGAAACTGTGTTCCTCAGCGCCCGCTCTTTCTCCCCGTCGCTCCACACGCCTGGGAGCCCCTTTCTTTCTCTCCACAAGCACGTGTGTTGACTTCGTCGCACATGTGCATCTGCACAAGCGTTGAGCTCAGCAGAGCGTGTCTCTTGACACTTGATGTGCGTTGGCTGTGTCTGCGTGCTCCAGTGAAGAGAGAAACGGGAAATCATCTTGGTAGAGGCAACAAAGCAAAAGCGAGGCAGGATTGACATCTGCTCAACAGAGACGGATTCCCTGCGCTGACACAGTTCACAGTTACACGAGAAGCAATCTGAGCGGTCCGTCGACCGGAGACGTGTTTCCCAAGAGGTCGTTTAGCGAGTGAACAGCAGTGTGCGCGACTTTCAGGAGTGTGCCTGGAAAGTGCCAGAATCACCAGGAGCATCTGTGCAAAAGCTGCTGCCTCTGTGACCGCATTGAGGCACGTTCGCGTGTCTGCGAGTATATAGACGGCTCTTTCGCGTTCACTCCGAGGGAAACGGTCCGCTATTGCTTCTGTGCGCACAGACGCGATTCCCTTGTCTCTTGCGAACACAGGGAACTCTGTGCATCCAAATCTACAGGCTAAGGACGCGTCTGCATATGTTTTGGTGAACAATCGAGTGTGCGTGTTCTGACAGCTGCCTCTATGCAGACGTCTCCACAGAGCCACTTCTGAATGCCCCGCAGCCCAGGACTGAATGGATACACTAACAAGTGCACCGGTGTGAGCAACCACATATGCAGAAGGACGTCTTTCATCTCACAGAAGCGCGAACGTCTTGGCGTTCAAGCACATGGCAGAAACAAGGTGTGAACAGATGAGCTGCTGCTATTTTCTCCGTTCGGCATGCTTCGTTGTAGCTCTCTTGCCGGTCGCCGGCTTAGCGGCTTGCTTTGCGCGACTAGCTCTGGGGAGAGAAGGAGATAGCGCCGGAAACCTCGCCTTTTGCCTTCTTCGGCGCTGGAACCTGGTTGCTGCGCCTTCTCTTTGTCCATGTGCACACACACGATTCCTCAGCGAAAACCATGCAGAAACCTTTCCACGAGCACCCAGGGATGTGCACCCAGCACCACGTGCACGCACACGCAGCTAGAGAAAAGCACCTACCTTTTCACACACTGATGCCTAAGCAAACGCGTGGCCACACACACGCACACATCCGCAAGCGCGCCTACTCCCATCTATTGAGGGAAAGACGGACGAGCTCTTTGGTTGCTCTTCACAGGCTTGTCCCTGATCTATAGCTGAGGGCAAACACTTGTGTGCTTGTGGGAGAGCCTGTGTCTTTCCTGGAAGCGTTTGGGAGTTTTGCTCAGACGCGTGTTTCCTCAAGTTCAAGAATCAAGATCTAGGATACCTGCAGACAGGTGCCTGTTTGTGTGGAGACAGTCTGTTTGAAACTGTGTTCCTCAGCGCCCGCTCTTTCTCCCCGTCGCTCCACACGCCTGGGAGTCCCTTTCTTTCTCTCCACAAGCACGTGTGTTGACTTCGTCGCACATGTGCATCTGCACAAGCGTTGAGCTCAGCAGAGCGTGTCTCTTGACACTTGATGTGCGTTGGCTGTGTCTGCCTGCTCCAGTGAAGAGAGAAACGGGAAATCATCTTGGTAGAGGCAACAAAGCAAAAGCGAGGCAGGATTGACATCTGCTCAACAGAGACGGATTCCCTGCGCTGACACAGTTCACAGTTACACGAGAAGCAATCTGAGCGGTCCGTCGACCGGAGACGTGTTTCCCAAGAGGTCGTTTAGCGAGTGAACAGCAGTGTGCGCGACTTTCAGGAGTGTGCCTGGAAAGTGCCAGAATCACCAGGAGCATCTGTGCAAAAGCTGCTGCCTCTGTGACCGCATTGAGGCACGTTCGCGTGTCTGCGAGTATATAGACGGCTCTTTCGCGTTCACTCCGAGGGAAACGGTCCGCTATTGCTTCTGTGCGCACAGACGCGATTCCCTTGTCTCTTGCGAACACAGGGAACTCTGTGCATCCAAATCTACAGGCTAAGGACGCGTCTGCATATGTTTTGGTGAACAATCGAGTGTGCGTGTTCTGACAGCTGCCTCTATGCAGACGTCTCCACAGAGCCACTTCTGAATGCCCCGCAGCCCAGGACTGAATGGATACACTAACAAGTGCACCGGTGTGAGCAACCACATATGCAGAAGGACGTCTTTCATCTCACAGAAGCGCGAACGTCTTGGCGTTCAAGCACATGGCAGAAACAAGGTGTGAACAGATGAGCTGCTGCTATTTTCTCCGTTCGGCATGCTTCGTTGTAGCTCTCTTGCCGGTCGCCGGCTTAGCGGCTTGCTTTGCGCGACTAGCTCTGGGGAGAGAAGGAGATAGCGCCGGAAACCTCGCCTTTTGCTTTCTTCGGCGCTGGAACCTGGTTGCTGCGCCTTCTCTTTGTCCATGTGCACACACACGATTCCTCAGCGAAAACCATGCAGAAACCTTTCCACGAGCACCCAGGGATGTGCACCCAGCACCACGTGCACGCACACGCAGCTAGAGAAAAGCACCTACCTTTTCACACACTGATGCCTAAGCAAACGCGTGGCCACACACACGCACACATCCGCAAGCGCGCCTACTCCCATCTATTGAGGGAAAGACGGACGAGCTCTTTGGTTGCTCTTCACAGGCTTGTCCCTGATCTATAGCTGAGGGCAAACACTTGTGTGCTTGTGGGAGAGCCTGTGTCTTTCCTGGAAGCGTTTGGGAGTTTTGCTCAGACGCGTGTTTCCTCAAGTTCAAGAATCAAGATCTAGGATACCTGCAGACAGGTGCCTGTTTGTGTGGAGACAGTCTGTTTGAAACTGTGTTCCTCAGCGCCCGCTCTTTCTCCCCGTCGCTCCACACGCCTGGGAGTCCCTTTCTTTCTCTCCACAAGCACGTGTGTTGACTTCGTCGCACATGTGCATCTGCACAAGCGTTGAGCTCAGCAGAGCGTGTCTCTTGACACTTGATGTGCATTGGCTGTGTCTGCCTGCTCCAGTGAAGAGAGAAACGGGAAATCATCTTGGTAGAGGCAACAAAGCAAAAGCGAGGCAGGATTGACATCTGCTCAACAGAGACGGATTCCCTGCGCTGACACAGTTCACAGTTACACGAGAAGCAATCTGAGCGGTCCGTCGACCGGAGACGTGTTTCCCAAGAGGTCGTTTAGCGAGTGAACAGCAGTGTGCGCGACTTTCAGGAGTGTGCCTGGAAAGTGCCAGAATCACCAGGAGCATCTGTGCAAAAGCTGCTGCCTCTGTGACCGCATTGAGGCACGTTCGCGTGTCTGCGAGTATATAGACGGCTCTTTCGCGTTCACTCCGAGGGAAACGGTCCGCTATTGCTTCTGTGCGCACAGACGCGATTCCCTTGTCTCTTGCGAACACAGGGAACTCTGTGCATCCAAATCTACAGGCTAAGGACGCGTCTGCATATGTTTTGGTGAACAATCGAGTGTGCGTGTTCTGACAGCTGCCTCTATGCAGACGTCTCCACAGAGCCACTTCTGAATGCCCCGCAGCCCAGGACTGAATGGATACACTAACAAGTGCACCGGTGTGAGCAACCACATATGCAGAAGGACGTCTTTCATCTCACAGAAGCGCGAACGTCTTGGCGTTCAAGCACATGGCAGAAACAAGGTGTGAACAGATGAGCTGCTGCTATTTTCTCCGTTCGGCATGCTTCGTTGTAGCTCTCTTGCCGGTCGCCGGCTTAGCGGCTTGCTTTGCGCGACTAGCTCTGGGGAGAGAAGGAGATAGCGCCGGAAACCTCGCCTTTTGCCTTCTTCGGCGCTGGAACCTGGTTGCTGCGCCTTCTCTTTGTCCATGTGCACACACACGATTCCTCAGCGAAAACCATGCAGAAACCTTTCCACGAGCACCCAGGGATGTGCACCCAGCACCACGTGCACGCACACGCAGCTGGAGAAAAGCACCTACCTTTTCACACACTGATGCCTAAGCAAACGCGTGGCCACACACACGCACACATCCGCAAGCGCGCCTACTCCCATCTATTGAGGGAAAGACGGACGAGCTCTTTGGTTGCTCTTCACAGGCTTGTCCCTGATCTATAGCTGAGGGCAAACACTTGTGTGCTTGTGGGAGAGCCTGTGTCTTTCCTGGAAGCGTTTGGGAGTTTTGCTCAGACGCGTGTTTCCTCAAGTTCAAGAATCAAGATCTAGGATACCTGCAGACAGGTGCCTGTTTGTGTGGAGACAGTCTGTTTGAAACTGTGTTCCTCAGCGCCCGCTCTTTCTCCCCGTCGCTCCACACGCCTGGGAGTCCCTTTCTTTCTCTCCACAAGCACGTGTGTTGACTTCGTCGCACATGTGCATCTGCACAAGCGTTGAGCTCAGCAGAGCGTGTCTCTTGACACTTGATGTGCGTTGGCTGTGTCTGCCTGCTCCAGTGAAGAGAGAAACGGGAAATCATCTTGGTAGAGGCAACAAAGCAAAAGCGAGGCAGGATTGACATCTGCTCAACAGAGACGGATTCCCTGCGCTGACACAGTTCACAGTTACACGAGAAGCAATCTGAGCGGTCCGTCGACCGGAGACGTGTTTCCCAAGAGGTCGTTTAGCGAGTGAACAGCAGTGTGCGCGACTTTCAGGAGTGTGCCTGGAAAGTGCCAGAATCACCAGGAGCATCTGTGCAAAAGCTGCTGCCTCTGTGACCGCATTGAGGCACGTTCGCGTGTCTGCGAGTATATAGACGGCTCTTTCGCGTTCACTCCGAGGGAAACGGTCCGCTATTGCTTCTGTGCGCACAGACGCGATTCCCTTGTCTCTTGCGAACACAGGGAACTCTGTGCATCCAAATCTACAGGCTAAGGACGCGTCTGCATATGTTTTGGTGAACAATCGAGTGTGCGTGTTCTGACAGCTGCCTCTATGCAGACGTCTCCACAGAGCCACTTCTGAATGCCCCGCAGCCCAGGACTGAATGGATACACTAACAAGTGCACCGGTGTGAGCAACCACATATGCAGAAGGACGTCTTTCATCTCACAGAAGCGCGAACGTCTTGGCGTTCAAGCACATGGCAGAAACAAGGTGTGAACAGATGAGCTGCTGCTATTTTCTCCGTTCGGCATGCTTCGTTGTAGCTCTCTTGCCGGTCGCCGGCTTAGCGGCTTGCTTTGCGCGACTAGCTCTGGGGAGAGAAGGAGATAGCGCCGGAAACCTCGCCTTTTGCCTTCTTCGGCGCTGGAACCTGGTTGCTGCGCCTTCTCTTTGTCCATGTGCACACACACGATTCCTCAGCGAAAACCATGCAGAAACCTTTCCACGAGCACCCAGGGATGTGCACCCAGCACCACGTGCACGCACACGCAGCTAGAGAAAAGCACCTACCTTTTCACACACTGAAGCCTAAGCAAACGCGTGGCCACACACACGCACACATCCGCAAGCGCGCCTACTCCCATCTATTGAGGGAAAGACGGACGAGCAACGTCCTGACAGGCTTGAGGGGAAAAACGTCCGTTGACGGTTGGCGTACTGCACGCCCGCCTACGGGGCTGCAGGGGAATCCACATTTGGAAGGTACCTGAAGATGTGTGCCTGTTCTTGGAGCTCCGCTAGTAGGGTAGCAAAGACACTCGTAGGCAGTACTGAATGCTGCTCCGTGCTACTTCTCCTCCGCTGGCAAATGCTTCACAGTCGCCCTAGGAAAGACGTTTAACAATCGATCTCCAAGAGGAACGAAACACATGATGCCATAAGGCGAAAGAATAGCAGGGCATCTCTTCACAGGCTTGTCCCTGATCTATAGCTGAGGGCAAACACTTGTGTGCTTGTGGGAGAGCCTGTGTCTTTCCTGGAAGCGTTTGGGAGTTTTGCTCAGACGCGTGTTTCCTCAAGTTCAAGAATCAAGATCTAGGATACCTGCAGACAGGTGCCTGTTTGTGTGGAGACAGTCTGTTTGAAACTGTGTTCCTCAGCGCCCGCTCTTTCTCCCCGTCGCTCCACACGCCTGGGAGTCCCTTTCTTTCTCTCCACAAGCACGTGTGTTGACTTCGTCGCACATGTGCATCTGCACAAGCGTTGAGCTCAGCAGAGCGTGTCTCTTGACACTTGATGTGCGTTGGCTGTGTCTGCCTGCTCCAGTGAAGAGAGAAACGGGAAATCATCTTGGTAGAGGCAACAAAGCAAAAGCGAGGCAGGATTGACATCTGCTCAACAGAGACGGATTCCCTGCGCTGACACAGTTCACAGTTACACGAGAAGCAATCTGAGCGGTCCGTCGACCGGAGACGTGTTTCCCAAGAGGTCGTTTAGCGAGTGAACAGCAGTGTGCGCGACTTTCAGGAGTGTGCCTGGAAAGTGCCAGAATCACCAGGAGCATCTGTGCAAAAGCTGCTGCCTCTGTGACCGCATTGAGGCACGTTCGCGTGTCTGCGAGTATATAGACGGCTCTTTCGCGTTCACTCCGAGGGAAACGGTCCGCTATTGCTTCTGTGCGCACAGACGCGATTCCCTTGTCTCTTGCGAACACAGGGAACTCTGTGCATCCAAATCTACAGGCTAAGGACGCGTCTGCATATGTTTTGGTGAACAATCGAGTGTGCGTGTTCTGACAGCTGCCTCTATGCAGACGTCTCCACAGAGCCACTTCTGAATGCCCCGCAGCCCAGGACTGAATGGATACACTAACAAGTGCACCGGTGTGAGCAACCACATATGCAGAAGGACGTCTTTCATCTCACAGAAGCGCGAACGTCTTGGCGTTCAAGCACATGGCAGAAACAAGGTGTGAACAGATGAGCTGCTGCTATTTTCTCCGTTCGGCATGCTTCGTTGTAGCTCTCTTGCCGGTCGCCGGCTTAGCGGCTTGCTTTGCGCGACTAGCTCTGGGGAGAGAAGGAGATAGCGCCGGAAACCTCGCCTTTTGCCTTCTTCGGCGCTGGAACCTGGTTGCTGCGCCTTCTCTTTGTCCATGTGCACACACACGATTCCTCAGCGAAAACCATGCAGAAACCTTTCCACGAGCACCCAGGGATGTGCACCCAGCACCACGTGCACGCACACGCAGCTAGAGAAAAGCACCTACCTTTTCACACACTGATGCCTAAGCAAACGCGTGGCCACACACACGCACACATCCGCAAGCGCGCCTACTCCCATCTATTGAGGGAAAGACGGACGAGCTCTTTGGTTGCTCTTCACAGGCTTGTCCCTGATCTATAGCTGAGGGCAAACACTTGTGTGCTTGTGGGAGAGCCTGTGTCTTTCCTGGAAGCGTTTGGGAGTTTTGCTCAGACGCGTGTTTCCTCAAGTTCAAGAATCAAGATCTAGGATACCTGCAGACAGGTGCCTGTTTGTGTGGAGACAGTCTGTTTGAAACTGTGTTCCTCAGCGCCCGCTCTTTCTCCCCGTCGCTCCACACGCCTGGGAGCCCCTTTCTTTCTCTCCACAAGCACGTGTGTTGACTTCGTCGCACATGTGCATCTGCACAAGCGTTGAGCTCAGCAGAGCGTGTCTCTTGACACTTGATGTGCGTTGGCTGTGTCTGCGTGCTCCAGTGAAGAGAGAAACGGGAAATCATCTTGGTAGAGGCAACAAAGCAAAAGCGAGGCAGGATTGACATCTGCTCAACAGAGACGGATTCCCTGCGCTGACACAGTTCACAGTTACACGAGAAGCAATCTGAGCGGTCCGTCGACCGGAGACGTGTTTCCCAAGAGGTCGTTTAGCGAGTGAACAGCAGTGTGCGCGACTTTCAGGAGTGTGCCTGGAAAGTGCCAGAATCACCAGGAGCATCTGTGCAAAAGCTGCTGCCTCTGTGACCGCATTGAGGCACGTTCGCGTGTCTGCGAGTATATAGACGGCTCTTTCGCGTTCACTCCGAGGGAAACGGTCCGCTATTGCTTCTGTGCGCACAGACGCGATTCCCTTGTCTCTTGCGAACACAGGGAACTCTGTGCATCCAAATCTACAGGCTAAGGACGCGTCTGCATATGTTTTGGTGAACAATCGAGTGTGCGTGTTCTGACAGCTGCCTCTATGCAGACGTCTCCACAGAGCCACTTCTGAATGCCCCGCAGCCCAGGACTGAATGGATACACTAACAAGTGCACCGGTGTGAGCAACCACATATGCAGAAGGACGTCTTTCATCTCACAGAAGCGCGAACGTCTTGGCGTTCAAGCACATGGCAGAAACAAGGTGTGAACAGATGAGCTGCTGCTATTTTCTCCGTTCGGCATGCTTCGTTGTAGCTCTCTTGCCGGTCGCCGGCTTAGCGGCTTGCTTTGCGCGACTAGCTCTGGGGAGAGAAGGAGATAGCGCCGGAAACCTCGCCTTTTGCCTTCTTCGGCGCTGGAACCTGGTTGCTGCGCCTTCTCTTTGTCCATGTGCACACACACGATTCCTCAGCGAAAACCATGCAGAAACCTTTCCACGAGCACCCAGGGATGTGCACCCAGCACCACGTGCACGCACACGCAGCTAGAGAAAAGCACCTACCTTTTCACACACTGATGCCTAAGCAAACGCGTGGCCACACACACGCACACATCCGCAAGCGCGCCTACTCCCATCTATTGAGGGAAAGACGGACGAGCTCTTTGGTTGCTCTTCACAGGCTTGTCCCTGATCTATAGCTGAGGGCAAACACTTGTGTGCTTGTGGGAGAGCCTGTGTCTTTCCTGGAAGCGTTTGGGAGTTTTGCTCAGACGCGTGTTTCCTCAAGTTCAAGAATCAAGATCTAGGATACCTGCAGACAGGTGCCTGTTTGTGTGGAGACAGTCTGTTTGAAACTGTGTTCCTCAGCGCCCGCTCTTTCTCCCCGTCGCTCCACACGCCTGGGAGTCCCTTTCTTTCTCTCCACAAGCACGTGTGTTGACTTCGTCGCACATGTGCATCTGCACAAGCGTTGAGCTCAGCAGAGCGTGTCTCTTGACACTTGATGTGCGTTGGCTGTGTCTGCCTGCTCCAGTGAAGAGAGAAACGGGAAATCATCTTGGTAGAGGCAACAAAGCAAAAGCGAGGCAGGATTGACATCTGCTCAACAGAGACGGATTCCCTGCGCTGACACAGTTCACAGTTACACGAGAAGCAATCTGAGCGGTCCGTCGACCGGAGACGTGTTTCCCAAGAGGTCGTTTAGCGAGTGAACAGCAGTGTGCGCGACTTTCAGGAGTGTGCCTGGAAAGTGCCAGAATCACCAGGAGCATCTGTGCAAAAGCTGCTGCCTCTGTGACCGCATTGAGGCACGTTCGCGTGTCTGCGAGTATATAGACGGCTCTTTCGCGTTCACTCCGAGGGAAACGGTCCGCTATTGCTTCTGTGCGCACAGACGCGATTCCCTTGTCTCTTGCGAACACAGGGAACTCTGTGCATCCAAATCTACAGGCTAAGGACGCGTCTGCATATGTTTTGGTGAACAATCGAGTGTGCGTGTTCTGACAGCTGCCTCTATGCAGACGTCTCCACAGAGCCACTTCTGAATGCCCCGCAGCCCAGGACTGAATGGATACACTAACAAGTGCACCGGTGTGAGCAACCACATATGCAGAAGGACGTCTTTCATCTCACAGAAGCGCGAACGTCTTGGCGTTCAAGCACATGGCAGAAACAAGGTGTGAACAGATGAGCTGCTGCTATTTTCTCCGTTCGGCATGCTTCGTTGTAGCTCTCTTGCCGGTCGCCGGCTTAGCGGCTTGCTTTGCGCGACTAGCTCTGGGGAGAGAAGGAGATAGCGCCGGAAACCTCGCCTTTTGCCTTCTTCGGCGCTGGAACCTGGTTGCTGCGCCTTCTCTTTGTCCATGTGCACACACACGATTCCTCAGCGAAAACCATGCAGAAACCTTTCCACGAGCACCCAGGGATGTGCACCCAGCACCACGTGCACGCACACGCAGCTAGAGAAAAGCACCTACCTTTTCACACACTGATGCCTAAGCAAACGCGTGGCCACACACACGCACACATCCGCAAGCGCGCCTACTCCCATCTATTGAGGGAAAGACGGACGAGCTCTTTGGTTGCTCTTCACAGGCTTGTCCCTGATCTATAGCTGAGGGCAAACACTTGTGTGCTTGTGGGAGAGCCTGTGTCTTTCCTGGAAGCGTTTGGGAGTTTTGCTCAGACGCGTGTTTCCTCAAGTTCAAGAATCAAGATCTAGGATACCTGCAGACAGGTGCCTGTTTGTGTGGAGACAGTCTGTTTGAAACTGTGTTCCTCAGCGCCCGCTCTTTCTCCCCGTCGCTCCACACGCCTGGGAGTCCCTTTCTTTCTCTCCACAAGCACGTGTGTTGACTTCGTCGCACATGTGCATCTGCACAAGCGTTGAGCTCAGCAGAGCGTGTCTCTTGACACTTGATGTGCGTTGGCTGTGTCTGCCTGCTCCAGTGAAGAGAGAAACGGGAAATCATCTTGGTAGAGGCAACAAAGCAAAAGCGAGGCAGGATTGACATCTGCTCAACAGAGACGGATTCCCTGCGCTGACACAGTTCACAGTTACACGAGAAGCAATCTGAGCGGTCCGTCGACCGGAGACGTGTTTCCCAAGAGGTCGTTTAGCGAGTGAACAGCAGTGTGCGCGACTTTCAGGAGTGTGCCTGGAAAGTGCCAGAATCACCAGGAGCATCTGTGCAAAAGCTGCTGCCTCTGTGACCGCATTGAGGCACGTTCGCGTGTCTGCGAGTATATAGACGGCTCTTTCGCGTTCACTCCGAGGGAAACGGTCCGCTATTGCTTCTGTGCGCACAGACGCGATTCCCTTGTCTCTTGCGAACACAGGGAACTCTGTGCATCCAAATCTACAGGCTAAGGACGCGTCTGCATATGTTTTGGTGAACAATCGAGTGTGCGTGTTCTGACAGCTGCCTCTATGCAGACGTCTCCACAGAGCCATTTCTGAATGCCCCGCAGCCCAGGACTGAATGGATACACTAACAAGTGCACCGGTGTGAGCAACCACATATGCAGAAGGACGTCTTTCATCTCACAGAAGCGCGAACGTCTTGGCGTTCAAGCACATGGCAGAAACAAGGTGTGAACAGATGAGCTGCTGCTATTTTCTCCGTTCGGCATGCTTCGTTGTAGCTCTCTTGCCGGTCGCCGGCTTAGCGGCTTGCTTTGCGCGACTAGCTCTGGGGAGAGAAGGAGATAGCGCCGGAAACCTCGCCTTTTGCCTTCTTCGGCGCTGGAACCTGGTTGCTGCGCCTTCTCTTTGTCCATGTGCACACACACGATTCCTCAGCGAAAACCATGCAGAAACCTTTCCACGAGCACCCAGGGATGTGCACCCAGCACCACGTGCACGCACACGCAGCTAGAGAAAAGCACCTACCTTTTCACACACTGATGCCTAAGCAAACGCGTGGCCACACACACGCACACATCCGCAAGCGCGCCTACTCCCATCTATTGAGAGAAAGACGGACGAGCTCTTTGGTTGCTCTTCACAGGCTTGTCCCTGATCTATAGCTGAGGGCAAACACTTGTGTGCTTGTGGGAGAGCCTGTGTCTTTCCTGGAAGCGTTTGGGAGTTTTGCTCAGACGCGTGTTTCCTCAAGTTCAAGAATCAAGATCTAGGATACCTGCAGACAGGTGCCTGTTTGTGTGGAGACAGTCTGTTTGAAACTGTGTTCCTCAGCGCCCGCTCTTTCTCCCCGTCGCTCCACACGCCTGGGAGTCCCTTTCTTTCTCTCCACAAGCACGTGTGTTGACTTCGTCGCACATGTGCATCTGCACAAGCGTTGAGCTCAGCAGAGCGTGTCTCTTGACACTTGATGTGCGTTGGCTGTGTCTGCCTGCTCCAGTGAAGAGAGAAACGGGAAATCATCTTGGTAGAGGCAACAAAGCAAAAGCGAGGCAGGATTGACATCTGCTCAACAGAGACGGATTCCCTGCGCTGACACAGTTCACAGTTACACGAGAAGCAATCTGAGCGGTCCGTCGACCGGAGACGTGTTTCCCAAGAGGTCGTTTAGCGAGTGAACAGCAGTGTGCGCGACTTTCAGGAGTGTGCCTGGAAAGTGCCAGAATCACCAGGAGCATCTGTGCAAAAGCTGCTGCCTCTGTGACCGCATTGAGGCACGTTCGCGTGTCTGCGAGTATATAGACGGCTCTTTCGCGTTCACTCCGAGGGAAACGGTCCGCTATTGCTTCTGTGCGCACAGACGCGATTCCCTTGTCTCTTGCGAACACAGGGAACTCTGTGCATCCAAATCTACAGGCTAAGGACGCGTCTGCATATGTTTTGGTGAACAATCGAGTGTGCGTGTTCTGACAGCTGCCTCTATGCAGACGTCTCCACAGAGCCACTTCTGAATGCCCCGCAGCCCAGGACTGAATGGATACACTAACAAGTGCACCGGTGTGAGCAACCACATATGCAGAAGGACGTCTTTCATCTCACAGAAGCGCGAACGTCTTGGCGTTCAAGCACATGGCAGAAACAAGGTGTGAACAGATGAGCTGCTGCTATTTTCTCCGTTCGGCATGCTTCGTTGTAGCTCTCTTGCCGGTCGCCGGCTTAGCGGCTTGCTTTGCGCGACTAGCTCTGGGGAGAGAAGGAGATAGCGCCGGAAACCTCGCCTTTTGCCTTCTTCGGCGCTGGAACCTGGTTGCTGCGCCTTCTCTTTGTCCATGTGCACACACACGATTCCTCAGCGAAAACCATGCAGAAACCTTTCCACGAGCACCCAGGGATGTGCACCCAGCACCACGTGCACGCACACGCAGCTAGAGAAAAGCACCTACCTTTTCACACACTGATGCCTAAGCAAACGCGTGGCCACACACACGCACACATCCGCAAGCGCGCCTACTCCCATCTATTGAGAGAAAGACGGACGAGCTCTTTGGTTGCTCTTCACAGGCTTGTCCCTGATCTATAGCTGAGGGCAAACACTTGTGTGCTTGTGGGAGAGCCTGTGTCTTTCCTGGAAGCGTTTGGGAGTTTTGCTCAGACGCGTGTTTCCTCAAGTTCAAGAATCAAGATCTAGGATACCTGCAGACAGGTGCCTGTTTGTGTGGAGACAGTCTGTTTGAAACTGTGTTCCTCAGCGCCCGCTCTTTCTCCCCGTCGCTCCACACGCCTGGGAGTCCCTTTCTTTCTCTCCACAAGCACGTGTGTTGACTTCGTCGCACATGTGCATCTGCACAAGCGTTGAGCTCAGCAGAGCGTGTCTCTTGACACTTGATGTGCGTTGGCTGTGTCTGCCTGCTCCAGTGAAGAGAGAAACGGGAAATCATCTTGGTAGAGGCAACAAAGCAAAAGCGAGGCAGGATTGACATCTGCTCAACAGAGACGGATTCCCTGCGCTGACACAGTTCACAGTTACACGAGAAGCAATCTGAGCGGTCCGTCGACCGGAGACGTGTTTCCCAAGAGGTCGTTTAGCGAGTGAACAGCAGTGTGCGCGACTTTCAGGAGTGTGCCTGGAAAGTGCCAGAATCACCAGGAGCATCTGTGCAAAAGCTGCTGCCTCTGTGACCGCATTGAGGCACGTTCGCGTGTCTGCGAGTATATAGACGGCTCTTTCGCGTTCACTCCGAGGGAAACGGTCCGCTATTGCTTCTGTGCGCACAGACGCGATTCCCTTGTCTCTTGCGAACACAGGGAACTCTGTGCATCCAAATCTACAGGCTAAGGACGCGTCTGCATATGTTTTGGTGAACAGTCGAGTGTGCGTGTTCTGACAGCTGCCTCTATGCAGACGTCTCCACAGAGCCACTTCTGAATGCCCCGCAGCCCAGGACTGAATGGATACACTAACAAGTGCACCGGTGTGAGCAACCACATATGCAGAAGGACGTCTTTCATCTCACAGAAGCGCGAACGTCTTGGCGTTCAAGCACATGGCAGAAACAAGGTGTGAACAGATGAGCTGCTGCTATTTTCTCCGTTCGGCATGCTTCGTTGTAGCTCTCTTGCCGGTCGCCGGCTTAGCGGCTTGCTTTGCGCGACTAGCTCTGGGGAGAGAAGGAGATAGCGCCGGAAACCTCGCCTTTTGCCTTCTTCGGCGCTGGAACCTGGTTGCTGCGCCTTCTCTTTGTCCATGTGCACACACACGATTCCTCAGCGAAAACCATGCAGAAACCTTTCCACGAGCACCCAGGGATGTGCACCCAGCACCACGTGCACGCACACGCAGCTAGAGAAAAGCACCTACCTTTTCACACACTGATGCCTAAGCAAACGCGTGGCCACACACACGCACACATCCGCAAGCGCGCCTACTCCCATCTATTGAGGGAAAGACGGACGAGCTCTTTGGTTGCTCTTCACAGGCTTGTCCCTGATCTATAGCTGAGGGCAAACACTTGTGTGCTTGTGGGAGAGCCTGTGTCTTTCCTGGAAGCGTTTGGGAGTTTTGCTCAGACGCGTGTTTCCTCAAGTTCAAGAATCAAGATCTAGGATACCTGCAGACAGGTGCCTGTTTGTGTGGAGACAGTCTGTTTGAAACTGTGTTCCTCAGCGCCCGCTCTTTCTCCCCGTCGCTCCACACGCCTGGGAGTCCCTTTCTTTCTCTCCACAAGCACGTGTGTTGACTTCGTCGCACATGTGCATCTGCACAAGCGTTGAGCTCAGCAGAGCGTGTCTCTTGACACTTGATGTGCGTTGGCTGTGTCTGCCTGCTCCAGTGAAGAGAGAAACGGGAAATCATCTTGGTAGAGGCAACAAAGCAAAAGCGAGGCAGGATTGACATCTGCTCAACAGAGACGGATTCCCTGCGCTGACACAGTTCACAGTTACACGAGAAGCAATCTGAGCGGTCCGTCGACCGGAGACGTGTTTCCCAAGAGGTCGTTTAGCGAGTGAACAGCAGTGTGCGCGACTTTCAGGAGTGTGCCTGGAAAGTGCCAGAATCACCAGGAGCATCTGTGCAAAAGCTGCTGCCTCTGTGACCGCATTGAGGCACGTTCGCGTGTCTGCGAGTATATAGACGGCTCTTTCGCGTTCACTCCGAGGGAAACGGTCCGCTATTGCTTCTGTGCGCACAGACGCGATTCCCTTGTCTCTTGCGAACACAGGGAACTCTGTGCATCCAAATCTACAGGCTAAGGACGCGTCTGCATATGTTTTGGTGAACAATCGAGTGTGCGTGTTCTGACAGCTGCCTCTATGCAGACGTCTCCACAGAGCCACTTCTGAATGCCCCGCAGCCCAGGACTGAATGGATACACTAACAAGTGCACCGGTGTGAGCAACCACATATGCAGAAGGACGTCTTTCATCTCACAGAAGCGCGAACGTCTTGGCGTTCAAGCACATGGCAGAAACAAGGTGTGAACAGATGAGCTGCTGCTATTTTCTCCGTTCGGCATGCTTCGTTGTAGCTCTCTTGCCGGTCGCCGGCTTAGCGGCTTGCTTTGCGCGACTAGCTCTGGGGAGAGAAGGAGATAGCGCCGGAAACCTCGCCTTTTGCCTTCTTCGGCGCTGGAACCTGGTTGCTGCGCCTTCTCTTTGTCCATGTGCACACACACGATTCCTCAGCGAAAACCATGCAGAAACCTTTCCACGAGCACCCAGGGATGTGCACCCAGCACCACGTGCACGCACACGCAGCTAGAGAAAAGCACCTACCTTTTCACACACTGATGCCTAAGCAAACGCGTGGCCACACACACGCACACATCCGCAAGCGCGCCTACTCCCATCTATTGAGGGAAAGACGGACGAGCTCTTTGGTTGCTCTTCACAGGCTTGTCCCTGATCTATAGCTGAGGGCAAACACTTGTGTGCTTGTGGGAGAGCCTGTGTCTTTCCTGGAAGCGTTTGGGAGTTTTGCTCAGACGCGTGTTTCCTCAAGTTCAAGAATCAAGATCTAGGATACCTGCAGACAGGTGCCTGTTTGTGTGGAGACAGTCTGTTTGAAACTGTGTTCCTCAGCGCCCGCTCTTTCTCCCCGTCGCTCCACACGCCTGGGAGTCCCTTTCTTTCTCTCCACAAGCACGTGTGTTGACTTCGTCGCACATGTGCATCTGCACAAGCGTTGAGCTCAGCAGAGCGTGTCTCTTGACACTTGATGTGCGTTGGCTGTGTCTGCCTGCTCCAGTGAAGAGAGAAACGGGAAATCATCTTGGTAGAGGCAACAAAGCAAAAGCGAGGCAGGATTGACATCTGCTCAACAGAGACGGATTCCCTGCGCTGACACAGTTCACAGTTACACGAGAAGCAATCTGAGCGGTCCGTCGACCGGAGACGTGTTTCCCAAGAGGTCGTTTAGCGAGTGAACAGCAGTGTGCGCGACTTTCAGGAGTGTGCCTGGAAAGTGCCAGAATCACGAGGAGCATCTGTGCAAAAGCTGCTGCCTCTGTGACCGCATTGAGGCACGTTCGCGTGTCTGCGAGTATATAGACGGCTCTTTCGCGTTCACTCCGAGGGAAACGGTCCGCTATTGCTTCTGTGCGCACAGACGCGATTCCCTTGTCTCTTGCGAACACAGGGAACTCTGTGCATCCAAATCTACAGGCTAAGGACGCGTCTGCATATGTTTTGGTGAACAATCGAGTGTGCGTGTTCTGACAGCTGCCTCTATGCAGACGTCTCCACAGAGCCACTTCTGAATGCCCCGCAGCCCAGGACTGAATGGATACACTAACAAGTGCACCGGTGTGAGCAACCACATATGCAGAAGGACGTCTTTCATCTCACAGAAGCGCGAACGTCTTGGCGTTCAAGCACATGGCAGAAACAAGGTGTGAACAGATGAGCTGCTGCTATTTTCTCCGTTCGGCATGCTTCGTTGTAGCTCTCTTGCCGGTCGCCGGCTTAGCGGCTTGCTTTGCGCGACTAGCTCTGGGGAGAGAAGGAGATAGCGCCGGAAACCTCGCCTTTTGCCTTCTTCGGCGCTGGAACCTGGTTGCTGCGCCTTCTCTTTGTCCATGTGCACACACACGATTCCTCAGCGAAAACCATGCAGAAACCTTTCCACGAGCACCCAGGGATGTGCACCCAGCACCACGTGCACGCACACGCAGCTAGAGAAAAGCACCTACCTTTTCACACACTGATGCCTAAGCAAACGCGTGGCCACACACACGCACACATCCGCAAGCGCGCCTACTCCCATCTATTGAGGGAAAGACGGACGAGCTCTTTGGTTGCTCTTCACAGGCTTGTCCCTGATCTATAGCTGAGGGCAAACACTTGTGTGCTTGTGGGAGAGCCTGTGTCTTTCCTGGAAGCGTTTGGGAGTTTTGCTCAGACGCGTGTTTCCTCAAGTTCAAGAATCAAGATCTAGGATACCTGCAGACAGGTGCCTGTTTGTGTGGAGACAGTCTGTTTGAAACTGTGTTCCTCAGCGCCCGCTCTTTCTCCCCGTCGCTCCACACGCCTGGGAGTCCCTTTCTTTCTCTCCACAAGCACGTGTGTTGACTTCGTCGCACATGTGCATCTGCACAAGCGTTGAGCTCAGCAGAGCGTGTCTCTTGACACTTGATGTGCGTTGGCTGTGTCTGCCTGCTCCAGTGAAGAGAGAAACGGGAAATCATCTTGGTAGAGGCAACAAAGCAAAAGCGAGGCAGGATTGACATCTGCTCAACAGAGACGGATTCCCTGCGCTGACACAGTTCACAGTTACACGAGAAGCAATCTGAGCGGTCCGTCGACCGGAGACGTGTTTCCCAAGAGGTCGTTTAGCGAGTGAACAGCAGTGTGCGCGACTTTCAGGAGTGTGCCTGGAAAGTGCCAGAATCACCAGGAGCATCTGTGCAAAAGCTGCTGCCTCTGTGACCGCATTGAGGCACGTTCGCGTGTCTGCGAGTATATAGACGGCTCTTTCGCGTTCACTCCGAGGGAAACGGTCCGCTATTGCTTCTGTGCGCACAGACGCGATTCCCTTGTCTCTTGCGAACACAGGGAACTCTGTGCATCCAAATCTACAGGCTAAGGACGCGTCTGCATATGTTTTGGTGAACAATCGAGTGTGCGTGTTCTGACAGCTGCCTCTATGCAGACGTCTCCACAGAGCCACTTCTGAATGCCCCGCAGCCCAGGACTGAATGGATACACTAACAAGTGCACCGGTGTGAGCAACCACATATGCAGAAGGACGTCTTTCATCTCACAGAAGCGCGAACGTCTTGGCGTTCAAGCACATGGCAGAAACAAGGTGTGAACAGATGAGCTGCTGCTATTTTCTCCGTTCGGCATGCTTCGTTGTAGCTCTCTTGCCGGTCGCCGGCTTAGCGGCTTGCTTTGCGCGACTAGCTCTGGGGAGAGAAGGAGATAGCGCCGGAAACCTCGCCTTTTGCCTTCTTCGGCGCTGGAACCTGGTTGCTGCGCCTTCTCTTTGTCCATGTGCACACACACGATTCCTCAGCGAAAACCATGCAGAAACCTTTCCACGAGCACCCAGGGATGTGCACCCAGCACCACGTGCACGCACACGCAGCTAGAGAAAAGCACCTACCTTTTCACACACTGATGCCTAAGCAAACGCGTGGCCACACACACGCACACATCCGCAAGCGCGCCTACTCCCATCTATTGAGGGAAAGACGGACGAGCTCTTTGGTTGCTCTTCACAGGCTTGTCCCTGATCTATAGCTGAGGGCAAACACTTGTGTGCTTGTGGGAGAGCCTGTGTCTTTCCTGGAAGCGTTTGGGAGTTTTGCTCAGACGCGTGTTTCCTCAAGTTCAAGAATCAAGATCTAGGATACCTGCAGACAGGTGCCTGTTTGTGTGGAGACAGTCTGTTTGAAACTGTGTTCCTCAGCGCCCGCTCTTTCTCCCCGTCGCTCCACACGCCTGGGAGTCCCTTTCTTTCTCTCCACAAGCACGTGTGTTGACTTCGTCGCACATGTGCATCTGCACAAGCGTTGAGCTCAGCAGAGCGTGTCTCTTGACACTTGATGTGCGTTGGCTGTGTCTGCCTGCTCCAGTGAAGAGAGAAACGGGAAATCATCTTGGTAGAGGCAACAAAGCAAAAGCGAGGCAGGATTGACATCTGCTCAACAGAGACGGATTCCCTGCGCTGACACAGTTCACAGTTACACGAGAAGCAATCTGAGCGGTCCGTCGACCGGAGACGTGTTTCCCAAGAGGTCGTTTAGCGAGTGAACAGCAGTGTGCGCGACTTTCAGGAGTGTGCCTGGAAAGTGCCAGAATCACCAGGAGCATCTGTGCAAAAGCTGCTGCCTCTGTGACCGCATTGAGGCACGTTCGCGTGTCTGCGAGTATATAGACGGCTCTTTCGCGTTCACTCCGAGGGAAACGGTCCGCTATTGCTTCTGTGCGCACAGACGCGATTCCCTTGTCTCTTGCGAACACAGGGAACTCTGTGCATCCAAATCTACAGGCTAAGGACGCGTCTGCATATGTTTTGGTGAACAATCGAGTGTGCGTGTTCTGACAGCTGCCTCTATGCAGACGTCTCCACAGAGCCACTTCTGAATGCCCCGCAGCCCAGGACTGAATGGATACACTAACAAGTGCACCGGTGTGAGCAACCACATATGCAGAAGGACGTCTTTCATCTCACAGAAGCGCGAACGTCTTGGCGTTCAAGCACATGGCAGAAACAAGGTGTGAACAGATGAGCTGCTGCTATTTTCTCCGTTCGGCATGCTTCGTTGTAGCTCTCTTGCCGGTCGCCGGCTTAGCGGCTTGCTTTGCGCGACTAGCTCTGGGGAGAGAAGGAGATAGCGCCGGAAACCTCGCCTTTTGCCTTCTTCGGCGCTGGAACCTGGTTGCTGCGCCTTCTCTTTGTCCATGTGCACACACACGATTCCTCAGCGAAAACCATGCAGAAACCTTTCCACGAGCACCCAGGGATGTGCACCCAGCACCACGTGCACGCACACGCAGCTAGAGAAAAGCACCTACCTTTTCACACACTGATGCCTAAGCAAACGCGTGGCCACACACACGCACACATCCGCAAGCGCGCCTACTCCCATCTATTGAGGGAAAGACGGACGAGCTCTTTGGTTGCTCTTCACAGGCTTGTCCCTGATCTATAGCTGAGGGCAAACACTTGTGTGCTTGTGGGAGAGCCTGTGTCTTTCCTGGAAGCGTTTGGGAGTTTTGCTCAGACGCGTGTTTCCTCAAGTTCAAGAATCAAGATCTAGGATACCTGCAGACAGGTGCCTGTTTGTGTGGAGACAGTCTGTTTGAAACTGTGTTCCTCAGCGCCCGCTCTTTCTCCCCGTCGCTCCACACGCCTGGGAGTCCCTTTCTTTCTCTCCACAAGCACGTGTGTTGACTTCGTCGCACATGTGCATCTGCACAAGCGTTGAGCTCAGCAGAGCGTGTCTCTTGACACTTGATGTGCGTTGGCTGTGTCTGCCTGCTCCAGTGAAGAGAGAAACGGGAAATCATCTTGGTAGAGGCAACAAAGCAAAAGCGAGGCAGGATTGACATCTGCTCAACAGAGACGGATTCCCTGCGCTGACACAGTTCACAGTTACACGAGAAGCAATCTGAGCGGTCCGTCGACCGGAGACGTGTTTCCCAAGAGGTCGTTTAGCGAGTGAACAGCAGTGTGCGCGACTTTCAGGAGTGTGCCTGGAAAGTGCCAGAATCACCAGGAGCATCTGTGCAAAAGCTGCTGCCTCTGTGACCGCATTGAGGCACGTTCGCGTGTCTGCGAGTATATAGACGGCTCTTTCGCGTTCACTCCGAGGGAAACGGTCCGCTATTGCTTCTGTGCGCACAGACGCGATTCCCTTGTCTCTTGCGAACACAGGGAACTCTGTGCATCCAAATCTACAGGCTAAGGACGCGTCTGCATATGTTTTGGTGAACAATCGAGTGTGCGTGTTCTGACAGCTGCCTCTATGCAGACGTCTCCACAGAGCCACTTCTGAATGCCCCGCAGCCCAGGACTGAATGGATACACTAACAAGTGCACCGGTGTGAGCAACCACATATGCAGAAGGACGTCTTTCATCTCACAGAAGCGCGAACGTCTTGGCGTTCAAGCACATGGCAGAAACAAGGTGTGAACAGATGAGCTGCTGCTATTTTCTCCGTTCGGCATGCTTCGTTGTAGCTCTCTTGCCGGTCGCCGGCTTAGCGGCTTGCTTTGCGCGACTAGCTCTGGGGAGAGAAGGAGATAGCGCCGGAAACCTCGCCTTTTGCCTTCTTCGGCGCTGGAACCTGGTTGCTGCGCCTTCTCTTTGTCCATGTGCACACACACGATTCCTCAGCGAAAACCATGCAGAAACCTTTCCACGAGCACCCAGGGATGTGCACCCAGCACCACGTGCACGCACACGCAGCTAGAGAAAAGCACCTACCTTTTCACACACTGATGCCTAAGCAAACGCGTGGCCACACACACGCACACATCCGCAAGCGCGCCTACTCCCATCTATTGAGGGAAAGACGGACGAGCTCTTTGGTTGCTCTTCACAGGCTTGTCCCTGATCTATAGCTGAGGGCAAACACTTGTGTGCTTGTGGGAGAGCCTGTGTCTTTCCTGGAAGCGTTTGGGAGTTTTGCTCAGACGCGTGTTTCCTCAAGTTCAAGAATCAAGATCTAGGATACCTGCAGACAGGTGCCTGTTTGTGTGGAGACAGTCTGTTTGAAACTGTGTTCCTCAGCGCCCGCTCTTTCTCCCCGTCGCTCCACACGCCTGGGAGTCCCTTTCTTTCTCTCCACAAGCACGTGTGTTGACTTCGTCGCACATGTGCATCTGCACAAGCGTTGAGCTCAGCAGAGCGTGTCTCTTGACACTTGATGTGCGTTGGCTGTGTCTGCCTGCTCCAGTGAAGAGAGAAACGGGAAATCATCTTGGTAGAGGCAACAAAGCAAAAGCGAGGCAGGATTGACATCTGCTCAACAGAGACGGATTCCCTGCGCTGACACAGTTCACAGTTACACGAGAAGCAATCTGAGCGGTCCGTCGACCGGAGACGTGTTTCCCAAGAGGTCGTTTAGCGAGTGAACAGCAGTGTGCGCGACTTTCAGGAGTGTGCCTGGAAAGTGCCAGAATCACCAGGAGCATCTGTGCAAAAGCTGCTGCCTCTGTGACCGCATTGAGGCACGTTCGCGTGTCTGCGAGTATATAGACGGCTCTTTCGCGTTCACTCCGAGGGAAACGGTCCGCTATTGCTTCTGTGCGCACAGACGCGATTCCCTTGTCTCTTGCGAACACAGGGAACTCTGTGCATCCAAATCTACAGGCTAAGGACGCGTCTGCATATGTTTTGGTGAACAATCGAGTGTGCGTGTTCTGACAGCTGCCTCTATGCAGACGTCTCCACAGAGCCACTTCTGAATGCCCCGCAGCCCAGGACTGAATGGATACACTAACAAGTGCACCGGTGTGAGCAACCACATATGCAGAAGGACGTCTTTCATCTCACAGAAGCGCGAACGTCTTGGCGTTCAAGCACATGGCAGAAACAAGGTGTGAACAGATGAGCTGCTGCTATTTTCTCCGTTCGGCATGCTTCGTTGTAGCTCTCTTGCCGGTCGCCGGCTTAGCGGCTTGCTTTGCGCGACTAGCTCTGGGGAGAGAAGGAGATAGCGCCGGAAACCTCGCCTTTTGCCTTCTTCGGCGCTGGAACCTGGTTGCTGCGCCTTCTCTTTGTCCATGTGCACACACACGATTCCTCAGCGAAAACCATGCAGAAACCTTTCCACGAGCACCCAGGGATGTGCACCCAGCACCACGTGCACGCACACGCAGCTAGAGAAAAGCACCTACCTTTTCACACACTGATGCCTAAGCAAACGCGTGGCCACACACACGCACACATCCGCAAGCGCGCCTACTCCCATCTATTGAGGGAAAGACGGACGAGCTCTTTGGTTGCTCTTCACAGGCTTGTCCCTGATCTATAGCTGAGGGCAAACACTTGTGTGCTTGTGGGAGAGCCTGTGTCTTTCCTGGAAGCGTTTGGGAGTTTTGCTCAGACGCGTGTTTCCTCAAGTTCAAGAATCAAGATCTAGGATACCTGCAGACAGGTGCCTGTTTGTGTGGAGACAGTCTGTTTGAAACTGTGTTCCTCAGCGCCCGCTCTTTCTCCCCGTCGCTCCACACGCCTGGGAGTCCCTTTCTTTCTCTCCACAAGCACGTGTGTTGACTTCGTCGCACATGTGCATCTGCACAAGCGTTGAGCTCAGCAGAGCGTGTCTCTTGACACTTGATGTGCGTTGGCTGTGTCTGCCTGCTCCAGTGAAGAGAGAAACGGGAAATCATCTTGGTAGAGGCAACAAAGCAAAAGCGAGGCAGGATTGACATCTGCTCAACAGAGACGGATTCCCTGCGCTGACACAGTTCACAGTTACACGAGAAGCAATCTGAGCGGTCCGTCGACCGGAGACGTGTTTCCCAAGAGGTCGTTTAGCGAGTGAACAGCAGTGTGCGCGACTTTCAGGAGTGTGCCTGGAAAGTGCCAGAATCACCAGGAGCATCTGTGCAAAAGCTGCTGCCTCTGTGACCGCATTGAGGCACGTTCGCGTGTCTGCGAGTATATAGACGGCTCTTTCGCGTTCACTCCGAGGGAAACGGTCCGCTATTGCTTCTGTGCGCACAGACGCGATTCCCTTGTCTCTTGCGAACACAGGGAACTCTGTGCATCCAAATCTACAGGCTAAGGACGCGTCTGCATATGTTTTGGTGAACAATCGAGTGTGCGTGTTCTGACAGCTGCCTCTATGCAGACGTCTCCACAGAGCCACTTCTGAATGCCCCGCAGCCCAGGACTGAATGGATACACTAACAAGTGCACCGGTGTGAGCAACCACATATGCAGAAGGACGTCTTTCATCTCACAGAAGCGCGAACGTCTTGGCGTTCAAGCACATGGCAGAAACAAGGTGTGAACAGATGAGCTGCTGCTATTTTCTCCGTTCGGCATGCTTCGTTGTAGCTCTCTTGCCGGTCGCCGGCTTAGCGGCTTGCTTTGCGCGACTAGCTCTGGGGAGAGAAGGAGATAGCGCCGGAAACGTCGCCTTTTGCCTTCTTCGGCGCTGGAACCTGGTTGCTGCGCCTTCTCTTTGTCCATGTGCACACACACGATTCCTCAGCGAAAACCATGCAGAAACCTTTCCACGAGCACCCAGGGATGTGCACCCAGCACCACGTGCACGCACACGCAGCTAGAGAAAAGCACCTACCTTTTCACACACTGATGCCTAAGCAAACGCGTGGCCACACACACGCACACATCCGCAAGCGCGCCTACTCCCATCTATTGAGGGAAAGACGGACGAGCTCTTTGGTTGCTCTTCACAGGCTTGTCCCTGATCTATAGCTGAGGGCAAACACTTGTGTGCTTGTGGGAGAGCCTGTGTCTTTCCTGGAAGCGTTTGGGAGTTTTGCTCAGACGCGTGTTTCCTCAAGTTCAAGAATCAAGATCTAGGATACCTGCAGACAGGTGCCTGTTTGTGTGGAGACAGTCTGTTTGAAACTGTGTTCCTCAGCGCCCGCTCTTTCTCCCCGTCGCTCCACACGCCTGGGAGTCCCTTTCTTTCTCTCCACAAGCACGTGTGTTGACTTCGTCGCACATGTGCATCTGCACAAGCGTTGAGCTCAGCAGAGCGTGTCTCTTGACACTTGATGTGCGTTGGCTGTGTCTGCCTGCTCCAGTGAAGAGAGAAACGGGAAATCATCTTGGTAGAGGCAACAAAGCAAAAGCGAGGCAGGATTGACATCTGCTCAACAGAGACGGATTCCCTGCGCTGACACAGTTCACAGTTACACGAGAAGCAATCTGAGCGGTCCGTCGACCGGAGACGTGTTTCCCAAGAGGTCGTTTAGCGAGTGAACAGCAGTGTGCGCGACTTTCAGGAGTGTGCCTGGAAAGTGCCAGAATCACCAGGAGCATCTGTGCAAAAGCTGCTGCCTCTGTGACCGCATTGAGGCACGTTCGCGTGTCTGCGAGTATATAGACGGCTCTTTCGCGTTCACTCCGAGGGAAACGGTCCGCTATTGCTTCTGTGCGCACAGACGCGATTCCCTTGTCTCTTGCGAACACAGGGAACTCTGTGCATCCAAATCTACAGGCTAAGGACGCGTCTGCATATGTTTTGGTGAACAATCGAGTGTGCGTGTTCTGACAGCTGCCTCTATGCAGACGTCTCCACAGAGCCACTTCTGAATGCCCCGCAGCCCAGGACTGAATGGATACACTAACAAGTGCACCGGTGTGAGCAACCACATATGCAGAAGGACGTCTTTCATCTCACAGAAGCGCGAACGTCTTGGCGTTCAAGCACATGGCAGAAACAAGGTGTGAACAGATGAGCTGCTGCTATTTTCTCCGTTCGGCATGCTTCGTTGTAGCTCTCTTGCCGGTCGCCGGCTTAGCGGCTTGCTTTGCGCGACTAGCTCTGGGGAGAGAAGGAGATAGCGCCGGAAACCTCGCCTTTTGCCTTCTTCGGCGCTGGAACCTGGTTGCTGCGCCTTCTCTTTGTCCATGTGCACACACACGATTCCTCAGCGAAAACCATGCAGAAACCTTTCCACGAGCACCCAGGGATGTGCACCCAGCACCACGTGCACGCACACGCAGCTAGAGAAAAGCACCTACCTTTTCACACACTGATGCCTAAGCAAACGCGTGGCCACACACACGCACACATCCGCAAGCGCGCCTACTCCCATCTATTGAGGGAAAGACGGACGAGCTCTTTGGTTGCTCTTCACAGGCTTGTCCCTGATCTATAGCTGAGGGCAAACACTTGTGTGCTTGTGGGAGAGCCTGTGTCTTTCCTGGAAGCGTTTGGGAGTTTTGCTCAGACGCGTGTTTCCTCAAGTTCAAGAATCAAGATCTAGGATACCTGCAGACAGGTGCCTGTTTGTGTGGAGACAGTCTGTTTGAAACTGTGTTCCTCAGCGCCCGCTCTTTCTCCCCGTCGCTCCACACGCCTGGGAGTCCCTTTCTTTCTCTCCACAAGCACGTGTGTTGACTTCGTCGCACATGTGCATCTGCACAAGCGTTGAGCTCAGCAGAGCGTGTCTCTTGACACTTGATGTGCGTTGGCTGTGTCTGCCTGCTCCAGTGAAGAGAGAAACGGGAAATCATCTTGGTAGAGGCAACAAAGCAAAAGCGAGGCAGGATTGACATCTGCTCAACAGAGACGGATTCCCTGCGCTGACACAGTTCACAGTTACACGAGAAGCAATCTGAGCGGTCCATCGACCGGAGACGTGTTTCCCAAGAGGTCGTTTAGCGAGTGAACAGCAGTGTGCGCGACTTTCAGGAGTGTGCCTGGAAAGTGCCAGAATCACCAGGAGCATCTGTGCAAAAGCTGCTGCCTCTGTGACCGCATTGAGGCACGTTCGCGTGTCTGCGAGTATATAGACGGCTCTTTCGCGTTCACTCCGAGGGAAACGGTCCGCTATTGCTTCTGTGCGCACAGACGCGATTCCCTTGTCTCTTGCGAACACAGGGAACTCTGTGCATCCAAATCTACAGGCTAAGGACGCGTCTGCATATGTTTTGGTGAACAATCGAGTGTGCGTGTTCTGACAGCTGCCTCTATGCAGACGTCTCCACAGAGCCACTTCTGAATGCCCCGCAGCCCAGGACTGAATGGATACACTAACAAGTGCACCGGTGTGAGCAACCACATATGCAGAAGGACGTCTTTCATCTCACAGAAGCGCGAACGTCTTGGCGTTCAAGCACATGGCAGAAACAAGGTGTGAACAGATGAGCTGCTGCTATTTTCTCCGTTCGGCATGCTTCGTTGTAGCTCTCTTGCCGGTCGCCGGCTTAGCGGCTTGCTTTGCGCGACTAGCTCTGGGGAGAGAAGGAGATAGCGCCGGAAACCTCGCCTTTTGCCTTCTTCGGCGCTGGAACCTGGTTGCTGCGCCTTCTCTTTGTCCATGTGCACACACACGATTCCTCAGCGAAAACCATGCAGAAACCTTTCCACGAGCACCCAGGGATGTGCACCCAGCACCACGTGCACGCACACGCAGCTAGAGAAAAGCACCTACCTTTTCACACACTGAAGCCTAAGCAAACGCGTGGCCACACACACGCACACATCCGCAAGCGCGCCTACTCCCATCTATTGAGGGAAAGACGGACGAGCAACGTCCTGACAGGCTTGAGGGGAAAAACGTCCGTTGACGGTTGGCGTACTGCACGCCCGCCTACGGGGCTGCAGGGGAATCCACATTTGGAAGGTACCTGAAGATGTGTGCCTGTTCTTGGAGCTCCGCTAGTAGGGTAGCAAAGACACTCGTAGGCAGTACTGAATGCTGCTCCGTGCTACTTCTCCTCCGCTGGCAAATGCTTCACAGTCGCCCTAGGAAAGACGTTTAACAATCGATCTCCAAGAGGAACGAAACACATGATGCCATAAGGCGAAAGAATAGCAGGGCATCTCTTCACAGGCTTGTCCCTGATCTATAGCTGAGGGCAAACACTTGTGTGCTTGTGGGAGAGCCTGTGTCTTTCCTGGAAGCGTTTGGGAGTTTTGCTCAGACGCGTGTTTCCTCAAGTTCAAGAATCAAGATCTAGGATACCTGCAGACAGGTGCCTGTTTGTGTGGAGACAGTCTGTTTGAAACTGTGTTCCTCAGCGCCCGCTCTTTCTCCCCGTCGCTCCACACGCCTGGGAGTCCCTTTCTTTCTCTCCACAAGCACGTGTGTTGACTTCGTCGCACATGTGCATCTGCACAAGCGTTGAGCTCAGCAGAGCGTGTCTCTTGACACTTGATGTGCGTTGGCTGTGTCTGCCTGCTCCAGTGAAGAGAGAAACGGGAAATCATCTTGGTAGAGGCAACAAAGCAAAAGCGAGGCAGGATTGACATCTGCTCAACAGAGACGGATTCCCTGCGCTGACACAGTTCACAGTTACACGAGAAGCAATCTGAGCGGTCCGTCGACCGGAGACGTGTTTCCCAAGAGGTCGTTTAGCGAGTGAACAGCAGTGTGCGCGACTTTCAGGAGTGTGCCTGGAAAGTGCCAGAATCACCAGGAGCATCTGTGCAAAAGCTGCTGCCTCTGTGACCGCATTGAGGCACGTTCGCGTGTCTGCGAGTATATAGACGGCTCTTTCGCGTTCACTCCGAGGGAAACGGTCCGCTATTGCTTCTGTGCGCACAGACGCGATTCCCTTGTCTCTTGCGAACACAGGGAACTCTGTGCATCCAAATCTACAGGCTAAGGACGCGTCTGCATATGTTTTGGTGAACAATCGAGTGTGCGTGTTCTGACAGCTGCCTCTATGCAGACGTCTCCACAGAGCCACTTCTGAATGCCCCGCAGCCCAGGACTGAATGGATACACTAACAAGTGCACCGGTGTGAGCAACCACATATGCAGAAGGACGTCTTTCATCTCACAGAAGCGCGAACGTCTTGGCGTTCAAGCACATGGCAGAAACAAGGTGTGAACAGATGAGCTGCTGCTATTTTCTCCGTTCGGCATGCTTCGTTGTAGCTCTCTTGCCGGTCGCCGGCTTAGCGGCTTGCTTTGCGCGACTAGCTCTGGGGAGAGAAGGAGATAGCGCCGGAAACCTCGCCTTTTGCCTTCTTCGGCGCTGGAACCTGGTTGCTGCGCCTTCTCTTTGTCCATGTGCACACACACGATTCCTCAGCGAAAACCATGCAGAAACCTTTCCACGAGCACCCAGGGATGTGCACCCAGCACCACGTGCACGCACACGCAGCTAGAGAAAAGCACCTACCTTTTCACACACTGAAGCCTAAGCAAACGCGTGGCCACACACACGCACACATCCGCAAGCGCGCCTACTCCCATCTATTGAGGGAAAGACGGACGAGCAACGTCCTGACAGGCTTGAGGGGAAAAACGTCCGTTGACGGTTGGCGTACTGCACGCCCGCCTACGGGGCTGCAGGGGAATCCACATTTGGAAGGTACCTGAAGATGTGTGCCTGTTCTTGGAGCTCCGCTAGTAGGGTAGCAAAGACACTCGTAGGCAGTACTGAATGCTGCTCCGTGCTACTTCTCCTCCGCTGGCAAATGCTTCACAGTCGCCCTAGGAAAGACGTTTAACAATCGATCTCCAAGAGGAACGAAACACATGATGCCATAAGGCGAAAGAATAGCAGGGCATCTCTTCACAGGCTTGTCCCTGATCTATAGCTGAGGGCAAACACTTGTGTGCTTGTGGGAGAGCCTGTGTCTTTCCTGGAAGCGTTTGGGAGTTTTGCTCAGACGCGTGTTTCCTCAAGTTCAAGAATCAAGATCTAGGATACCTGCAGACAGGTGCCTGTTTGTGTGGAGACAGTCTGTTTGAAACCGTGTTCCTCAGCGCCCGCTCTTTCTCCCCGTCGCTCCACACGCCTGGGAGTCCCTTTCTTTCTCTCCACAAGCACGTGTGTTGACTTCGTCGCACATGTGCATCTGCACAAGCGTTGAGCTCAGCAGAGCGTGTCTCTTGACACTTGATGTGCGTTGGCTGTGTCTGCCTGCTCCAGTGAAGAGAGAAACGGGAAATCATCTTGGTAGAGGCAACAAAGCAAAAGCGAGGCAGGATTGACATCTGCTCAACAGAGACGGATTCCCTGCGCTGACACAGTTCACAGTTACACGAGAAGCAATCTGAGCGGTCCGTCGACCGGAGACGTGTTTCCCAAGAGGTCGTTTAGCGAGTGAACAGCAGTGTGCGCGACTTTCAGGAGTGTGCCTGGAAAGTGCCAGAATCACCAGGAGCATCTGTGCAAAAGCTGCTGCCTCTGTGACCGCATTGAGGCACGTTCGCGTGTCTGCGAGTATATAGACGGCTCTTTCGCGTTCACTCCGAGGGAAACGGTCCGCTATTGCTTCTGTGCGCACAGACGCGATTCCCTTGTCTCTTGCGAACACAGGGAACTCTGTGCATCCAAATCTACAGGCTAAGGACGCGTCTGCATATGTTTTGGTGAACAATCGAGTGTGCGTGTTCTGACAGCTGCCTCTATGCAGACGTCTCCACAGAGCCACTTCTGAATGCCCCGCAGCCCAGGACTGAATGGATACACTAACAAGTGCACCGGTGTGAGCAACCACATATGCAGAAGGACGTCTTTCATCTCACAGAAGCGCGAACGTCTTGGCGTTCAAGCACATGGCAGAAACAAGGTGTGAACAGATGAGCTGCTGCTATTTTCTCCGTTCGGCATGCTTCGTTGTAGCTCTCTTGCCGGTCGCCGGCTTAGCGGCTTGCTTTGCGCGACTAGCTCTGGGGAGAGAAGGAGATAGCGCCGGAAACCTCGCCTTTTGCCTTCTTCGGCGCTGGAACCTGGTTGCTGCGCCTTCTCTTTGTCCATGTGCACACACACGATTCCTCAGCGAAAACCATGCAGAAACCTTTCCACGAGCACCCAGGGATGTGCACCCAGCACCACGTGCACGCACACGCAGCTAGAGAAAAGCACCTACCTTTTCACACACTGATGCCTAAGCAAACGCGTGGCCACACACACGCACACATCCGCAAGCGCGCCTACTCCCATCTATTGAGGGAAAGACGGACGAGCTCTTTGGTTGCTCTTCACAGGCTTGTCCCTGATCTATAGCTGAGGGCAAACACTTGTGTGCTTGTGGGAGAGCCTGTGTCTTTCCTGGAAGCGTTTGGGAGTTTTGCTCAGACGCGTGTTTCCTCAAGTTCAAGAATCAAGATCTAGGATACCTGCAGACAGGTGCCTGTTTGTGTGGAGACAGTCTGTTTGAAACTGTGTTCCTCAGCGCCCGCTCTTTCTCCCCGTCGCTCCACACGCCTGGGAGTCCCTTTCTTTCTCTCCACAAGCACGTGTGTTGACTTCGTCGCACATGTGCATCTGCACAAGCGTTGAGCTCAGCAGAGCGTGTCTCTTGACACTTGATGTGCGTTGGCTGTGTCTGCCTGCTCCAGTGAAGAGAGAAACGGGAAATCATCTTGGTAGAGGCAACAAAGCAAAAGCGAGGCAGGATTGACATCTGCTCAACAGAGACGGATTCCCTGCGCTGACACAGTTCACAGTTACACGAGAAGCAATCTGAGCGGTCCGTCGACCGGAGACGTGTTTCCCAAGAGGTCGTTTAGCGAGTGAACAGCAGTGTGCGCGACTTTCAGGAGTGTGCCTGGAAAGTGCCAGAATCACCAGGAGCATCTGTGCAAAAGCTGCTGCCTCTGTGACCGCATTGAGGCACGTTCGCGTGTCTGCGAGTATATAGACGGCTCTTTCGCGTTCACTCCGAGGGAAACGGTCCGCTATTGCTTCTGTGCGCACAGACGCGATTCCCTTGTCTCTTGCGAACACAGGGAACTCTGTGCATCCAAATCTACAGGCTAAGGACGCGTCTGCATATGTTTTGGTGAACAATCGAGTGTGCGTGTTCTGACAGCTGCCTCTATGCAGACGTCTCCACAGAGCCACTTCTGAATGCCCCGCAGCCCAGGACTGAATGGATACACTAACAAGTGCACCGGTGTGAGCAACCACATATGCAGAAGGACGTCTTTCATCTCACAGAAGCGCGAACGTCTTGGCGTTCAAGCACATGGCAGAAACAAGGTGTGAACAGATGAGCTGCTGCTATTTTCTCCGTTCGGCATGCTTCGTTGTAGCTCTCTTGCCGGTCGCCGGCTTAGCGGCTTGCTTTGCGCGACTAGCTCTGGGGAGAGAAGGAGATAGCGCCGGAAACCTCGCCTTTTGCCTTCTTCGGCGCTGGAACCTGGTTGCTGCGCCTTCTCTTTGTCCATGTGCACACACACGATTCCTCAGCGAAAACCATGCAGAAACCTTTCCACGAGCACCCAGGGATGTGCACCCAGCACCACGTGCACGCACACGCAGCTAGAGAAAAGCACCTACCTTTTCACACACTGATGCCTAAGCAAACGCGTGGCCACACACACGCACACATCCGCAAGCGCGCCTACTCCCATCTATTGAGAGAAAGACGGACGAGCTCTTTGGTTGCTCTTCACAGGCTTGTCCCTGATCTATAGCTGAGGGCAAACACTTGTGTGCTTGTGGGAGAGCCTGTGTCTTTCCTGGAAGCGTTTGGGAGTTTTGCTCAGACGCGTGTTTCCTCAAGTTCAAGAATCAAGATCTAGGATACCTGCAGACAGGTGCCTGTTTGTGTGGAGACAGTCTGTTTGAAACTGTGTTCCTCAGCGCCCGCTCTTTCTCCCCGTCGCTCCACACGCCTGGGAGTCCCTTTCTTTCTCTCCACAAGCACGTGTGTTGACTTCGTCGCACATGTGCATCTGCACAAGCGTTGAGCTCAGCAGAGCGTGTCTCTTGACACTTGATGTGCGTTGGCTGTGTCTGCCTGCTCCAGTGAAGAGAGAAACGGGAAATCATCTTGGTAGAGGCAACAAAGCAAAAGCGAGGCAGGATTGACATCTGCTCAACAGAGACGGATTCCCTGCGCTGACACAGTTCACAGTTACACGAGAAGCAATCTGAGCGGTCCGTCGACCGGAGACGTGTTTCCCAAGAGGTCGTTTAGCGAGTGAACAGCAGTGTGCGCGACTTTCAGGAGTGTGCCTGGAAAGTGCCAGAATCACCAGGAGCATCTGTGCAAAAGCTGCTGCCTCTGTGACCGCATTGAGGCACGTTCGCGTGTCTGCGAGTATATAGACGGCTCTTTCGCGTTCACTCCGAGGGAAACGGTCCGCTATTGCTTCTGTGCGCACAGACGCGATTCCCTTGTCTCTTGCGAACACAGGGAACTCTGTGCATCCAAATCTACAGGCTAAGGACGCGTCTGCATATGTTTTGGTGAACAATCGAGTGTGCGTGTTCTGACAGCTGCCTCTATGCAGACGTCTCCACAGAGCCACTTCTGAATGCCCCGCAGCCCAGGACTGAATGGATACACTAACAAGTGCACCGGTGTGAGCAACCACATATGCAGAAGGACGTCTTTCATCTCACAGAAGCGCGAACGTCTTGGCGTTCAAGCACATGGCAGAAACAAGGTGTGAACAGATGAGCTGCTGCTATTTTCTCCGTTCGGCATGCTTCGTTGTAGCTCTCTTGCCGGTCGCCGGCTTAGCGGCTTGCTTTGCGCGACTAGCTCTGGGGAGAGAAGGAGATAGCGCCGGAAACCTCGCCTTTTGCCTTCTTCGGCGCTGGAACCTGGTTGCTGCGCCTTCTCTTTGTCCATGTGCACACACACGATTCCTCAGCGAAAACCATGCAGAAACCTTTCCACGAGCACCCAGGGATGTGCACCCAGCACCACGTGCACGCACACGCAGCTAGAGAAAAGCACCTACCTTTTCACACACTGATGCCTAAGCAAACGCGTGGCCACACACACGCACACATCCGCAAGCGCGCCTACTCCCATCTATTGAGAGAAAGACGGACGAGCTCTTTGGTTGCTCTTCACAGGCTTGTCCCTGATCTATAGCTGAGGGCAAACACTTGTGTGCTTGTGGGAGAGCCTGTGTCTTTCCTGGAAGCGTTTGGGAGTTTTGCTCAGACGCGTGTTTCCTCAAGTTCAAGAATCAAGATCTAGGATACCTGCAGACAGGTGCCTGTTTGTGTGGAGACAGTCTGTTTGAAACTGTGTTCCTCAGCGCCCGCTCTTTCTCCCCGTCGCTCCACACGCCTGGGAGTCCCTTTCTTTCTCTCCACAAGCACGTGTGTTGACTTCGTCGCACATGTGCATCTGCACAAGCGTTGAGCTCAGCAGAGCGTGTCTCTTGACACTTGATGTGCGTTGGCTGTGTCTGCCTGCTCCAGTGAAGAGAGAAACGGGAAATCATCTTGGTAGAGGCAACAAAGCAAAAGCGAGGCAGGATTGACATCTGCTCAACAGAGACGGATTCCCTGCGCTGACACAGTTCACAGTTACACGAGAAGCAATCTGAGCGGTCCGTCGACCGGAGACGTGTTTCCCAAGAGGTCGTTTAGCGAGTGAACAGCAGTGTGCGCGACTTTCAGGAGTGTGCCTGGAAAGTGCCAGAATCACCAGGAGCATCTGTGCAAAAGCTGCTGCCTCTGTGACCGCATTGAGGCACGTTCGCGTGTCTGCGAGTATATAGACGGCTCTTTCGCGTTCACTCCGAGGGAAACGGTCCGCTATTGCTTCTGTGCGCACAGACGCGATTCCCTTGTCTCTTGCGAACACAGGGAACTCTGTGCATCCAAATCTACAGGCTAAGGACGCGTCTGCATATGTTTTGGTGAACAATCGAGTGTGCGTGTTCTGACAGCTGCCTCTATGCAGACGTCTCCACAGAGCCACTTCTGAATGCCCCGCAGCCCAGGACTGAATGGATACACTAACAAGTGCACCGGTGTGAGCAACCACATATGCAGAAGGACGTCTTTCATCTCACAGAAGCGCGAACGTCTTGGCGTTCAAGCACATGGCAGAAACAAGGTGTGAACAGATGAGCTGCTGCTATTTTCTCCGTTCGGCATGCTTCGTTGTAGCTCTCTTGCCGGTCGCCGGCTTAGCGGCTTGCTTTGCGCGACTAGCTCTGGGGAGAGAAGGAGATAGCGCCGGAAACCTCGCCTTTTGCCTTCTTCGGCGCTGGAACCTGGTTGCTGCGCCTTCTCTTTGTCCATGTGCACACACACGATTCCTCAGCGAAAACCATGCAGAAACCTTTCCACGAGCACCCAGGGATGTGCACCCAGCACCACGTGCACGCACACGCAGCTAGAGAAAAGCACCTACCTTTTCACACACTGATGCCTAAGCAAACGCGTGGCCACACACACGCACACATCCGCAAGCGCGCCTACTCCCATCTATTGAGAGAAAGACGGACGAGCTCTTTGGTTGCTCTTCACAGGCTTGTCCCTGATCTATAGCTGAGGGCAAACACTTGTGTGCTTGTGGGAGAGCCTGTGTCTTTCCTGGAAGCGTTTGGGAGTTTTGCTCAGACGCGTGTTTCCTCAAGTTCAAGAATCAAGATCTAGGATACCTGCAGACAGGTGCCTGTTTGTGTGGAGACAGTCTGTTTGAAACTGTGTTCCTCAGCGCCCGCTCTTTCTCCCCGTCGCTCCACACGCCTGGGAGTCCCTTTCTTTCTCTCCACAAGCACGTGTGTTGACTTCGTCGCACATGTGCATCTGCACAAGCGTTGAGCTCAGCAGAGCGTGTCTCTTGACACTTGATGTGCGTTGGCTGTGTCTGCCTGCTCCAGTGAAGAGAGAAACGGGAAATCATCTTGGTAGAGGCAACAAAGCAAAAGCGAGGCAGGATTGACATCTGCTCAACAGAGACGGATTCCCTGCGCTGACACAGTTCACAGTTACACGAGAAGCAATCTGAGCGGTCCGTCGACCGGAGACGTGTTTCCCAAGAGGTCGTTTAGCGAGTGAACAGCAGTGTGCGCGACTTTCAGGAGTGTGCCTGGAAAGTGCCAGAATCACCAGGAGCATCTGTGCAAAAGCTGCTGCCTCTGTGACCGCATTGAGGCACGTTCGCGTGTCTGCGAGTATATAGACGGCTCTTTCGCGTTCACTCCGAGGGAAACGGTCCGCTATTGCTTCTGTGCGCACAGACGCGATTCCCTTGTCTCTTGCGAACACAGGGAACTCTGTGCATCCAAATCTACAGGCTAAGGACGCGTCTGCATATGTTTTGGTGAACAATCGAGTGTGCGTGTTCTGACAGCTGCCTCTATGCAGACGTCTCCACAGAGCCATTTCTGAATGCCCCGCAGCCCAGGACTGAATGGATACACTAACAAGTGCACCGGTGTGAGCAACCACATATGCAGAAGGACGTCCTTCATCTCACAGAAGCGCGAACGTCTTGGCGTTCAAGCACATGGCAGAAACAAGGTGTGAACAGATGAGCTGCTGCTATTTTCTCCGTTCGGCATGCTTCGTTGTAGCTCTCTTGCCGGTCGCCGGCTTAGCGGCTTGCTTTGCGCGACTAGCTCTGGGGAGAGAAGGAGATAGCGCCGGAAACCTCGCCTTTTGCCTTCTTCGGCGCTGGAACCTGGTTGCTGCGCCTTCTCTTTGTCCATGTGCACACACACGATTCCTCAGCGAAAACCATGCAGAAACCTTTCCACGAGCACCCAGGGATGTGCACCCAGCACCACGTGCACGCACACGCAGCTAGAGAAAAGCACCTACCTTTTCACACACTGATGCCTAAGCAAACGCGTGGCCACACACACGCACACATCCGCAAGCGCGCCTACTCCCATCTATTGAGAGAAAGACGGACGAGCTCTTTGGTTGCTCTTCACAGGCTTGTCCCTGATCTATAGCTGAGGGCAAACACTTGTGTGCTTGTGGGAGAGCCTGTGTCTTTCCTGGAAGCGTTTGGGAGTTTTGCTCAGACGCGTGTTTCCTCAAGTTCAAGAATCAAGATCTAGGATACCTGCAGACGGGTGCCTGTTTGTGTGGAGACAGTCTGTTTGAAACTGTGTTCCTCAGCGCCCGCTCTTTCTCCCCGTCGCTCCACACGCCTGGGAGTCCCTTTCTTTCTCTCCACAAGCACGTGTGTTGACTTCGTCGCACATGTGCATCTGCACAAGCGTTGAGCTCAGCAGAGCGTGTCTCTTGACACTTGATGTGCGTTGGCTGTGTCTGCCTGCTCCAGTGAAGAGAGAAACGGGAAATCATCTTGGTAGAGGCAACAAAGCAAAAGCGAGGCAGGATTGACATCTGCTCAACAGAGACGGATTCCCTGCGCTGACACAGTTCACAGTTACACGAGAAGCAATCTGAGCGGTCCGTCGACCGGAGACGTGTTTCCCAAGAGGTCGTTTAGCGAGTGAACAGCAGTGTGCGCGACTTTCAGGAGTGTGCCTGGAAAGTGCCAGAATCACCAGGAGCATCTGTGCAAAAGCTGCTGCCTCTGTGACCGCATTGAGGCACGTTCGCGTGTCTGCGAGTATATAGACGGCTCTTTCGCGTTCACTCCGAGGGAAACGGTCCGCTATTGCTTCTGTGCGCACAGACGCGATTCCCTTGTCTCTTGCGAACACAGGGAACTCTGTGCATCCAAATCTACAGGCTAAGGACGCGTCTGCATATGTTTTGGTGATACAATCGAGTGTGCGTGTTCTGACAGCTGCCTCTATGCAGACGTCTCCACAGAGCCACTTCTGAATGCCCCGCAGCCCAGGACTGAATGGATACACTAACAAGTGCACCGGTGTGAGCAACCACATATGCAGAAGGACGTCTTTCATCTCACAGAAGCGCGAACGTCTTGGCGTTCAAGCACATGGCAGAAACAAGGTGTGAACAGATGAGCTGCTGCTATTTTCTCCGTTCGGCATGCTTCGTTGTAGCTCTCTTGCCGGTCGCCGGCTTAGCGGCTTGCTTTGCGCGACTAGCTCTGGGGAGAGAAGGAGATAGCGCCGGAAACCTCGCCTTTTGCCTTCTTCGGCGCTGGAACCTGGTTGCTGCGCCTTCTCTTTGTCCATGTGCACACACACGATTCCTCAGCGAAAACCATGCAGAAACCTTTCCACGAGCACCCAGGGATGTGCACCCAGCACCACGTGCACGCACACGCAGCTAGAGAAAAGCACCTACCTTTTCACACACTGATGCCTAAGCAAACGCGTGGCCACACACACGCACACATCCGCAAGCGCGCCTACTCCCATCTATTGAGAGAAAGACGGACGAGCTCTTTGGTTGCTCTTCACAGGCTTGTCCCTGATCTATAGCTGAGGGCAAACACTTGTGTGCTTGTGGGAGAGCCTGTGTCTTTCCTGGAAGCGTTTGGGAGTTTTGCTCAGACGCGTGTTTCCTCAAGTTCAAGAATCAAGATCTAGGATACCTGCAGACAGGTGCCTGTTTGTGTGGAGACAGTCTGTTTGAAACTGTGTTCCTCAGCGCCCGCTCTTTCTCCCCGTCGCTCCACACGCCTGGGAGTCCCTTTCTTTCTCTCCACAAGCACGTGTGTTGACTTCGTCGCACATGTGCATCTGCACAAGCGTTGAGCTCAGCAGAGCGTGTCTCTTGACACTTGATGTGCGTTGGCTGTGTCTGCCTGCTCCAGTGAAGAGAGAAACGGGAAATCATCTTGGTAGAGGCAACAAAGCAAAAGCGAGGCAGGATTGACATCTGCTCAACAGAGACGGATTCCCTGCGCTGACACAGTTCACAGTTACACGAGAAGCAATCTGAGCGGTCCGTCGACCGGAGACGTGTTTCCCAAGAGGTCGTTTAGCGAGTGAACAGCAGTGTGCGCGACTTTCAGGAGTGTGCCTGGAAAGTGCCAGAATCACCAGGAGCATCTGTGCAAAAGCTGCTGCCTCTGTGACCGCATTGAGGCACGTTCGCGTGTCTGCGAGTATATAGACGGCTCTTTCGCGTTCACTCCGAGGGAAACGGTCCGCTATTGCTTCTGTGCGCACAGACGCGATTCCCTTGTCTCTTGCGAACACAGGGAACTCTGTGCATCCAAATCTACAGGCTAAGGACGCGTCTGCATATGTTTTGGTGAACAATCGAGTGTGCGTGTTCTGACAGCTGCCTCTATGCAGACGTCTCCACAGAGCCACTTCTGAATGCCCCGCAGCCCAGGACTGAATGGATACACTAACAAGTGCACCGGTGTGAGCAACCACATATGCAGAAGGACGTCTTTCATCTCACAGAAGCGCGAACGTCTTGGCGTTCAAGCACATGGCAGAAACAAGGTGTGAACAGATGAGCTGCTGCTATTTTCTCCGTTCGGCATGCTTCGTTGTAGCTCTCTTGCCGGTCGCCGGCTTAGCGGCTTGCTTTGCGCGACTAGCTCTGGGGAGAGAAGGAGATAGCGCCGGAAACCTCGCCTTTTGCCTTCTTCGGCGCTGGAACCTGGTTGCTGCGCCTTCTCTTTGTCCATGTGCACACACACGATTCCTCAGCGAAAACCATGCAGAAACCTTTCCACGAGCACCCAGGGATGTGCACCCAGCACCACGTGCACGCACACGCAGCTAGAGAAAAGCACCTACCTTTTCACACACTGATGCCTAAGCAAACGCGTGGCCACACACACGCACACATCCGCAAGCGCGCCTACTCCCATCTATTGAGGGAAAGACGGACGAGCTCTTTGGTTGCTCTTCACAGGCTTGTCCCTGATCTATAGCTGAGGGCAAACACTTGTGTGCTTGTGGGAGAGCCTGTGTCTTTCCTGGAAGCGTTTGGGAGTTTTGCTCAGACGCGTGTTTCCTCAAGTTCAAGAATCAAGATCTAGGATACCTGCAGACAGGTGCCTGTTTGTGTGGAGACAGTCTGTTTGAAACTGTGTTCCTCAGCGCCCGCTCTTTCTCCCCGTCGCTCCACACGCCTGGGAGTCCCTTTCTTTCTCTCCACAAGCACGTGTGTTGACTTCGTCGCACATGTGCATCTGCACAAGCGTTGAGCTCAGCAGAGCGTGTCTCTTGACACTTGATGTGCGTTGGCTGTGTCTGCCTGCTCCAGTGAAGAGAGAAACGGGAAATCATCTTGGTAGAGGCAACAAAGCAAAAGCGAGGCAGGATTGACATCTGCTCAACAGAGACGGATTCCCTGCGCTGACACAGTTCACAGTTACACGAGAAGCAATCTGAGCGGTCCGTCGACCGGAGACGTGTTTCCCAAGAGGTCGTTTAGCGAGTGAACAGCAGTGTGCGCGACTTTCAGGAGTGTGCCTGGAAAGTGCCAGAATCACCAGGAGCATCTGTGCAAAAGCTGCTGCCTCTGTGACCGCATTGAGGCACGTTCGCGTGTCTGCGAGTATATAGACGGCTCTTTCGCGTTCACTCCGAGGGAAACGGTCCGCTATTGCTTCTGTGCGCACAGACGCGATTCCCTTGTCTCTTGCGAACACAGGGAACTCTGTGCATCCAAATCTACAGGCTAAGGACGCGTCTGCATATGTTTTGGTGAACAATCGAGTGTGCGTGTTCTGACAGCTGCCTCTATGCAGACGTCTCCACAGAGCCACTTCTGAATGCCCCGCAGCCCAGGACTGAATGGATACACTAACAAGTGCACCGGTGTGAGCAACCACATATGCAGAAGGACGTCTTTCATCTCACAGAAGCGCGAACGTCTTGGCGTTCAAGCACATGGCAGAAACAAGGTGTGAACAGATGAGCTGCTGCTATTTTCTCCGTTCGGCATGCTTCGTTGTAGCTCTCTTGCCGGTCGCCGGCTTAGCGGCTTGCTTTGCGCGACTAGCTCTGGGGAGAGAAGGAGATAGCGCCGGAAACCTCGCCTTTTGCCTTCTTCGGCGCTGGAACCTGGTTGCTGCGCCTTCTCTTTGTCCATGTGCACACACACGATTCCTCAGCGAAAACCATGCAGAAACCTTTCCACGAGCACCCAGGGATGTGCACCCAGCACCACGTGCACGCACACGCAGCTAGAGAAAAGCACCTACCTTTTCACACACTGATGCCTAAGCAAACGCGTGGCCACACACACGCACACATCCGCAAGCGCGCCTACTCCCATCTATTGAGGGAAAGACGGACGAGCTCTTTGGTTGCTCTTCACAGGCTTGTCCCTGATCTATAGCTGAGGGCAAACACTTGTGTGCTTGTGGGAGAGCCTGTGTCTTTCCTGGAAGCGTTTGGGAGTTTTGCTCAGACGCGTGTTTCCTCAAGTTCAAGAATCAAGATCTAGGATACCTGCAGACAGGTGCCTGTTTGTGTGGAGACAGTCTGTTTGAAACTGTGTTCCTCAGCGCCCGCTCTTTCTCCCCGTCGCTCCACACGCCTGGGAGTCCCTTTCTTTCTCTCCACAAGCACGTGTGTTGACTTCGTCGCACATGTGCATCTGCACAAGCGTTGAGCTCAGCAGAGCGTGTCTCTTGACACTTGATGTGCGTTGGCTGTGTCTGCCTGCTCCAGTGAAGAGAGAAACGGGAAATCATCTTGGTAGAGGCAACAAAGCAAAAGCGAGGCAGGATTGACATCTGCTCAACAGAGACGGATTCCCTGCGCTGACACAGTTCACAGTTACACGAGAAGCAATCTGAGCGGTCCGTCGACCGGAGACGTGTTTCCCAAGAGGTCGTTTAGCGAGTGAACAGCAGTGTGCGCGACTTTCAGGAGTGTGCCTGGAAAGTGCCAGAATCACCAGGAGCATCTGTGCAAAAGCTGCTGCCTCTGTGACCGCATTGAGGCACGTTCGCGTGTCTGCGAGTATATAGACGGCTCTTTCGCGTTCACTCCGAGGGAAACGGTCCGCTATTGCTTCTGTGCGCACAGACGCGATTCCCTTGTCTCTTGCGAACACAGGGAACTCTGTGCATCCAAATCTACAGGCTAAGGACGCGTCTGCATATGTTTTGGTGAACAATCGAGTGTGCGTGTTCTGACAGCTGCCTCTATGCAGACGTCTCCACAGAGCCACTTCTGAATGCCCCGCAGCCCAGGACTGAATGGATACACTAACAAGTGCACCGGTGTGAGCAACCACATATGCAGAAGGACGTCTTTCATCTCACAGAAGCGCGAACGTCTTGGCGTTCAAGCACATGGCAGAAACAAGGTGTGAACAGATGAGCTGCTGCTATTTTCTCCGTTCGGCATGCTTCGTTGTAGCTCTCTTGCCGGTCGCCGGCTTAGCGGCTTGCTTTGCGCGACTAGCTCTGGGGAGAGAAGGAGATAGCGCCGGAAACCTCGCCTTTTGCCTTCTTCGGCGCTGGAACCTGGTTGCTGCGCCTTCTCTTTGTCCATGTGCACACACACGATTCCTCAGCGAAAACCATGCAGAAACCTTTCCACGAGCACCCAGGGATGTGCACCCAGCACCACGTGCACGCACACGCAGCTAGAGAAAAGCACCTACCTTTTCACACACTGATGCCTAAGCAAACGCGTGGCCACACACACGCACACATCCGCAAGCGCGCCTACTCCCATCTATTGAGGGAAAGACGGACGAGCTCTTTGGTTGCTCTTCACAGGCTTGTCCCTGATCTATAGCTGAGGGCAAACACTTGTGTGCTTGTGGGAGAGCCTGTGTCTTTCCTGGAAGCGTTTGGGAGTTTTGCTCAGACGCGTGTTTCCTCAAGTTCAAGAATCAAGATCTAGGATACCTGCAGACAGGTGCCTGTTTGTGTGGAGACAGTCTGTTTGAAACTGTGTTCCTCAGCGCCCGCTCTTTCTCCCCGTCGCTCCACACGCCTGGGAGTCCCTTTCTTTCTCTCCACAAGCACGTGTGTTGACTTCGTCGCACATGTGCATCTGCACAAGCGTTGAGCTCAGCAGAGCGTGTCTCTTGACACTTGATGTGCGTTGGCTGTGTCTGCCTGCTCCAGTGAAGAGAGAAACGGGAAATCATCTTGGTAGAGGCAACAAAGCAAAAGCGAGGCAGGATTGACATCTGCTCAACAGAGACGGATTCCCTGCGCTGACACAGTTCACAGTTACACGAGAAGCAATCTGAGCGGTCCGTCGACCGGAGACGTGTTTCCCAAGAGGTCGTTTAGCGAGAGTGAACAGCAGTGTGCGCGACTTTCAGGAGTGTGCCTGGAAAGTGCCAGAATCACCAGGAGCATCTGTGCAAAAGCTGCTGCCTCTGTGACCGCATTGAGGCACGTTCGCGTGTCTGCGAGTATATAGACGGCTCTTTCGCGTTCACTCCGAGGGAAACGGTCCGCTATTGCTTCTGTGCGCACAGACGCGATTCCCTTGTCTCTTGCGAACACAGGGAACTCTGTGCATCCAAATCTACAGGCTAAGGACGCGTCTGCATATGTTTTGGTGAACAATCGAGTGTGCGTGTTCTGACAGCTGCCTCTATGCAGACGTCTCCACAGAGCCACTTCTGAATGCCCCGCAGCCCAGGACTGAATGGATACACTAACAAGTGCACCGGTGTGAGCAACCACATATGCAGAAGGACGTCTTTCATCTCACAGAAGCGCGAACGTCTTGGCGTTCAAGCACATGGCAGAAACAAGGTGTGAACAGATGAGCTGCTGCTATTTTCTCCGTTCGGCATGCTTCGTTGTAGCTCTCTTGCCGGTCGCCGGCTTAGCGGCTTGCTTTGCGCGACTAGCTCTGGGGAGAGAAGGAGATAGCGCCGGAAACCTCGCCTTTTGCCTTCTTCGGCGCTGGAACCTGGTTGCTGCGCCTTCTCTTTGTCCATGTGCACACACACGATTCCTCAGCGAAAACCATGCAGAAACCTTTCCACGAGCACCCAGGGATGTGCACCCAGCACCACGTGCACGCACACGCAGCTAGAGAAAAGCACCTACCTTTTCACACACTGATGCCTAAGCAAACGCGTGGCCACACACACGCACACATCCGCAAGCGCGCCTACTCCCATCTATTGAGGGAAAGACGGACGAGCTCTTTGGTTGCTCTTCACAGGCTTGTCCCTGATCTATAGCTGAGGGCAAACACTTGTGTGCTTGTGGGAGAGCCTGTGTCTTTCCTGGAAGCGTTTGGGAGTTTTGCTCAGACGCGTGTTTCCTCAAGTTCAAGAATCAAGATCTAGGATACCTGCAGACAGGTGCCTGTTTGTGTGGAGACAGTCTGTTTGAAACTGTGTTCCTCAGCGCCCGCTCTTTCTCCCCGTCGCTCCACACGCCTGGGAGTCCCTTTCTTTCTCTCCACAAGCACGTGTGTTGACTTCGTCGCACATGTGCATCTGCACAAGCGTTGAGCTCAGCAGAGCGTGTCTCTTGACACTTGATGTGCGTTGGCTGTGTCTGCCTGCTCCAGTGAAGAGAGAAACGGGAAATCATCTTGGTAGAGGCAACAAAGCAAAAGCGAGGCAGGATTGACATCTGCTCAACAGAGACGGATTCCCTGCGCTGACACAGTTCACAGTTACACGAGAAGCAATCTGAGCGGTCCGTCGACCGGAGACGTGTTTCCCAAGAGGTCGTTTAGCGAGTGAACAGCAGTGTGCGCGACTTTCAGGAGTGTGCCTGGAAAGTGCCAGAATCACCAGGAGCATCTGTGCAAAAGCTGCTGCCTCTGTGACCGCATTGAGGCACGTTCGCGTGTCTGCGAGTATATAGACGGCTCTTTCGCGTTCACTCCGAGGGAAACGGTCCGCTATTGCTTCTGTGCGCACAGACGCGATTCCCTTGTCTCTTGCGAACACAGGGAACTCTGTGCATCCAAATCTACAGGCTAAGGACGCGTCTGCATATGTTTTGGTGAACAATCGAGTGTGCGTGTTCTGACAGCTGCCTCTATGCAGACGTCTCCACAGAGCCACTTCTGAATGCCCCGCAGCCCAGGACTGAATGGATACACTAACAAGTGCACCGGTGTGAGCAACCACATATGCAGAAGGACGTCTTTCATCTCACAGAAGCGCGAACGTCTTGGCGTTCAAGCACATGGCAGAAACAAGGTGTGAACAGATGAGCTGCTGCTATTTTCTCCGTTCGGCATGCTTCGTTGTAGCTCTCTTGCCGGTCGCCGGCTTAGCGGCTTGCTTTGCGCGACTAGCTCTGGGGAGAGAAGGAGATAGCGCCGGAAACCTCGCCTTTTGCCTTCTTCGGCGCTGGAACCTGGTTGCTGCGCCTTCTCTTTGTCCATGTGCACACACACGATTCCTCAGCGAAAACCATGCAGAAACCTTTCCACGAGCACCCAGGGATGTGCACCCAGCACCACGTGCACGCACACGCAGCTAGAGAAAAGCACCTACCTTTTCACACACTGATGCCTAAGCAAACGCGTGGCCACACACACGCACACATCCGCAAGCGCGCCTACTCCCATCTATTGAGGGAAAGACGGACGAGCTCTTTGGTTGCTCTTTACAGGCTTGTCCCTGATCTATAGCTGAGGGCAAACACTTGTGTGCTTGTGGGAGAGCCTGTGTCTTTCCTGGAAGCGTTTGGGAGTTTTGCTCAGACGCGTGTTTCCTCAAGTTCAAGAATCAAGATCTAGGATACCTGCAGACAGGTGCCTGTTTGTGTGGAGACAGTCTGTTTGAAACTGTGTTCCTCAGCGCCCGCTCTTTCTCCCCGTCGCTCCACACGCCTGGGAGTCCCTTTCTTTCTCTCCACAAGCACGTGTGTTGACTTCGTCGCACATGTGCATCTGCACAAGCGTTGAGCTCAGCAGAGCGTGTCTCTTGACACTTGATGTGCGTTGGCTGTGTCTGCCTGCTCCAGTGAAGAGAGAAACGGGAAATCATCTTGGTAGAGGCAACAAAGCAAAAGCGAGGCAGGATTGACATCTGCTCAACAGAGACGGATTCCCTGCGCTGACACAGTTCACAGTTACACGAGAAGCAATCTGAGCGGTCCGTCGACCGGAGACGTGTTTCCCAAGAGGTCGTTTAGCGAGTGAACAGCAGTGTGCGCGACTTTCAGGAGTGTGCCTGGAAAGTGCCAGAATCACCAGGAGCATCTGTGCAAAAGCTGCTGCCTCTGTGACCGCATTGAGGCACGTTCGCGTGTCTGCGAGTATATAGACGGCTCTTTCGCGTTCACTCCGAGGGAAACGGTCCGCTATTGCTTCTGTGCGCACAGACGCGATTCCCTTGTCTCTTGCGAACACAGGGAACTCTGTGCATCCAAATCTACAGGCTAAGGACGCGTCTGCATATGTTTTGGTGAACAATCGAGTGTGCGTGTTCTGACAGCTGCCTCTATGCAGACGTCTCCACAGAGCCACTTCTGAATGCCCCGCAGCCCAGGACTGAATGGATACACTAACAAGTGCACCGGTGTGAGCAACCACATATGCAGAAGGACGTCTTTCATCTCACAGAAGCGCGAACGTCTTGGCGTTCAAGCACATGGCAGAAACAAGGTGTGAACAGATGAGCTGCTGCTATTTTCTCCGTTCGGCATGCTTCGTTGTAGCTCTCTTGCCGGTCGCCGGCTTAGCGGCTTGCTTTGCGCGACTAGCTCTGGGGAGAGAAGGAGATAGCGCCGGAAACCTCGCCTTTTGCCTTCTTCGGCGCTGGAACCTGGTTGCTGCGCCTTCTCTTTGTCCATGTGCACACACACGATTCCTCAGCGAAAACCATGCAGAAACCTTTCCACGAGCACCCAGGGATGTGCACCCAGCACCACGTGCACGCACACGCAGCTAGAGAAAAGCACCTACCTTTTCACACACTGATGCCTAAGCAAACGCGTGGCCACACACACGCACACATCCGCAAGCGCGCCTACTCCCATCTATTGAGGGAAAGACGGACGAGCTCTTTGGTTGCTCTTCACAGGCTTGTCCCTGATCTATAGCTGAGGGCAAACACTTGTGTGCTTGTGGGAGAGCCTGTGTCTTTCCTGGAAGCGTTTGGGAGTTTTGCTCAGACGCGTGTTTCCTCAAGTTCAAGAATCAAGATCTAGGATACCTGCAGACAGGTGCCTGTTTGTGTGGAGACAGTCTGTTTGAAACTGTGTTCCTCAGCGCCCGCTCTTTCTCCCCGTCGCTCCACACGCCTGGGAGTCCCTTTCTTTCTCTCCACAAGCACGTGTGTTGACTTCGTCGCACATGTGCATCTGCACAAGCGTTGAGCTCAGCAGAGCGTGTCTCTTGACACTTGATGTGCGTTGGCTGTGTCTGCCTGCTCCAGTGAAGAGAGAAACGGGAAATCATCTTGGTAGAGGCAACAAAGCAAAAGCGAGGCAGGATTGACATCTGCTCAACAGAGACGGATTCCCTGCGCTGACACAGTTCACAGTTACACGAGAAGCAATCTGAGCGGTCCGTCGACCGGAGACGTGTTTCCCAAGAGGTCGTTTAGCGAGTGAACAGCAGTGTGCGCGACTTTCAGGAGTGTGCCTGGAAAGTGCCAGAATCACCAGGAGCATCTGTGCAAAAGCTGCTGCCTCTGTGACCGCATTGAGGCACGTTCGCGTGTCTGCGAGTATATAGACGGCTCTTTCGCGTTCACTCCGAGGGAAACGGTCCGCTATTGCTTCTGTGCGCACAGACGCGATTCCCTTGTCTCTTGCGAACACAGGGAACTCTGTGCATCCAAATCTACAGGCTAAGGACGCGTCTGCATATGTTTTGGTGAACAATCGAGTGTGCGTGTTCTGACAGCTGCCTCTATGCAGACGTCTCCACAGAGCCACTTCTGAATGCCCCGCAGCCCAGGACTGAATGGATACACTACCAAGTGCACCGGTGTGAGCAACCACATATGCAGAAGGACGTCTTTCATCTCACAGAAGCGCGAACGTCTTGGCGTTCAAGCACATGGCAGAAACAAGGTGTGAACAGATGAGCTGCTGCTATTTTCTCCGTTCGGCATGCTTCGTTGTAGCTCTCTTGCCGGTCGCCGGCTTAGCGGCTTGCTTTGCGCGACTAGCTCTGGGGAGAGAAGGAGATAGCGCCGGAAACCTCGCCTTTTGCCTTCTTCGGCGCTGGAACCTGGTTGCTGCGCCTTCTCTTTGTCCATGTGCACACACACGATTCCTCAGCGAAAACCATGCAGAAACCTTTCCACGAGCACCCAGGGATGTGCACCCAGCACCACGTGCACGCACACGCAGCTAGAGAAAAGCACCTACCTTTTCACACACTGATGCCTAAGCAAACGCGTGGCCACACACACGCACACATCCGCAAGCGCGCCTACTCCCATCTATTGAGGGAAAGACGGACGAGCTCTTTGGTTGCTCTTCACAGGCTTGTCCCTGATCTATAGCTGAGGGCAAACACTTGTGTGCTTGTGGGAGAGCCTGTGTCTTTCCTGGAAGCGTTTGGGAGTTTTGCTCAGACGCGTGTTTCCTCAAGTTCAAGAATCAAGATCTAGGATACCTGCAGACAGGTGCCTGTTTGTGTGGAGACAGTCTGTTTGAAACTGTGTTCCTCAGCGCCCGCTCTTTCTCCCCGTCGCTCCACACGCCTGGGAGTCCCTTTCTTTCTCTCCACAAGCACGTGTGTTGACTTCGTCGCACATGTGCATCTGCACAAGCGTTGAGCTCAGCAGAGCGTGTCTCTTGACACTTGATGTGCGTTGGCTGTGTCTGCCTGCTCCAGTGAAGAGAGAAACGGGAAATCATCTTGGTAGAGGCAACAAAGCAAAAGCGAGGCAGGATTGACATCTGCTCAACAGAGACGGATTCCCTGCGCTGACACAGTTCACAGTTACACGAGAAGCAATCTGAGCGGTCCGTCGACCGGAGACGTGTTTCCCAAGAGGTCGTTTAGCGAGTGAACAGCAGTGTGCGCGACTTTCAGGAGTGTGCCTGGAAAGTGCCAGAATCACCAGGAGCATCTGTGCAAAAGCTGCTGCCTCTGTGACCGCATTGAGGCACGTTCGCGTGTCTGCGAGTATATAGACGGCTCTTTCGCGTTCACTCCGAGGGAAACGGTCCGCTATTGCTTCTGTGCGCACAGACGCGATTCCCTTGTCTCTTGCGAACACAGGGAACTCTGTGCATCCAAATCTACAGGCTAAGGACGCGTCTGCATATGTTTTGGTGAACAATCGAGTGTGCGTGTTCTGACAGCTGCCTCTATGCAGACGTCTCCACAGAGCCACTTCTGAATGCCCCGCAGCCCAGGACTGAATGGATACACTAACAAGTGCACCGGTGTGAGCAACCACATATGCAGAAGGACGTCTTTCATCTCACAGAAGCGCGAACGTCTTGGCGTTCAAGCACATGGCAGAAACAAGGTGTGAACAGATGAGCTGCTGCTATTTTCTCCGTTCGGCATGCTTCGTTGTAGCTCTCTTGCCGGTCGCCGGCTTAGCGGCTTGCTTTGCGCGACTAGCTCTGGGGAGAGAAGGAGATAGCGCCGGAAACCTCGCCTTTTGCCTTCTTCGGCGCTGGAACCTGGTTGCTGCGCCTTCTCTTTGTCCATGTGCACACACACGATTCCTCAGCGAAAACCATGCAGAAACCTTTCCACGAGCACCCAGGGATGTGCACCCAGCACCACGTGCACGCACACGCGGCTAGAGAAAAGCACCTACCTTTTCACACACTGATGCCTAAGCAAACGCGTGGCCACACACACGCACACATCCGCAAGCGCGCCTACTCCCATCTATTGAGGGAAAGACGGACGAGCTCTTTGGTTGCTCTTCACAGGCTTGTCCCTGATCTATAGCTGAGGGCAAACACTTGTGTGCTTGTGGGAGAGCCTGTGTCTTTCCTGGAAGCGTTTGGGAGTTTTGCTCAGACGCGTGTTTCCTCAAGTTCAAGAATCAAGATCTAGGATACCTGCAGACAGGTGCCTGTTTGTGTGGAGACAGTCTGTTTGAAACTGTGTTCCTCAGCGCCCGCTCTTTCTCCCCGTCGCTCCACACGCCTGGGAGTCCCTTTCTTTCTCTCCACAAGCACGTGTGTTGACTTCGTCGCACATGTGCATCTGCACAAGCGTTGAGCTCAGCAGAGCGTGTCTCTTGACACTTGATGTGCGTTGGCTGTGTCTGCCTGCTCCAGTGAAGAGAGAAACGGGAAATCATCTTGGTAGAGGCAACAAAGCAAAAGCGAGGCAGGATTGACATCTGCTCAACAGAGACGGATTCCCTGCGCTGACACAGTTCACAGTTACACGAGAAGCAATCTGAGCGGTCCGTCGACCGGAGACGTGTTTCCCAAGAGGTCGTTTAGCGAGTGAACAGCAGTGTGCGCGACTTTCAGGAGTGTGCCTGGAAAGTGCCAGAATCACCAGGAGCATCTGTGCAAAAGCTGCTGCCTCTGTGACCGCATTGAGGCACGTTCGCGTGTCTGCGAGTATATAGACGGCTCTTTCGCGTTCACTCCGAGGGAAACGGTCCGCTATTGCTTCTGTGCGCACAGACGCGATTCCCTTGTCTCTTGCGAACACAGGGAACTCTGTGCATCCAAATCTACAGGCTAAGGACGCGTCTGCATATGTTTTGGTGAACAATCGAGTGTGCGTGTTCTGACAGCTGCCTCTATGCAGACGTCTCCACAGAGCCACTTCTGAATGCCCCGCAGCCCAGGACTGAATGGATACACTAACAAGTGCACCGGTGTGAGCAACCACATATGCAGAAGGACGTCTTTCATCTCACAGAAGCGCGAACGTCTTGGCGTTCAAGCACATGGCAGAAACAAGGTGTGAACAGATGAGCTGCTGCTATTTTCTCCGTTCGGCATGCTTCGTTGTAGCTCTCTTGCCGGTCGCCGGCTTAGCGGCTTGCTTTGCGCGACTAGCTCTGGGGAGAGAAGGAGATAGCGCCGGAAACCTCGCCTTTTGCCTTCTTCGGCGCTGGAACCTGGTTGCTGCGCCTTCTCTTTGTCCATGTGCACACACACGATTCCTCAGCGAAAACCATGCAGAAACCTTTCCACGAGCACCCAGGGATGTGCACCCAGCACCACGTGCACGCACACGCAGCTAGAGAAAAGCACCTACCTTTTCACACACTGATGCCTAAGCAAACGCGTGGCCACACACACGCACACATCCGCAAGCGCGCCTACTCCCATCTATTGAGGGAAAGACGGACGAGCTCTTTGGTTGCTCTTCACAGGCTTGTCCCTGATCTATAGCTGAGGGCAAACACTTGTGTGCTTGTGGGAGAGCCTGTGTCTTTCCTGGAAGCGTTTGGGAGTTTTGCTCAGACGCGTGTTTCCTCAAGTTCAAGAATCAAGATCTAGGATACCTGCAGACAGGTGCCTGTTTGTGTGGAGACAGTCTGTTTGAAACTGTGTTCCTCAGCGCCCGCTCTTTCTCCCCGTCGCTCCACACGCCTGGGAGTCCCTTTCTTTCTCTCCACAAGCACGTGTGTTGACTTCGTCGCACATGTGCATCTGCACAAGCGTTGAGCTCAGCAGAGCGTGTCTCTTGACACTTGATGTGCGTTGGCTGTGTCTGCCTGCTCCAGTGAAGAGAGAAACGGGAAATCATCTTGGTAGAGGCAACAAAGCAAAAGCGAGGCAGGATTGACATCTGCTCAACAGAGACGGATTCCCTGCGCTGACACAGTTCACAGTTACACGAGAAGCAATCTGAGCGGTCCGTCGACCGGAGACGTGTTTCCCAAGAGGTCGTTTAGCGAGTGAACAGCAGTGTGCGCGACTTTCAGGAGTGTGCCTGGAAAGTGCCAGAATCACCAGGAGCATCTGTGCAAAAGCTGCTGCCTCTGTGACCGCATTTGAGGCACGTTCGCGTGTCTGCGAGTATATAGACGGCTCTTTCGCGTTCACTCCGAGGGAAACGGTCCGCTATTGCTTCTGTGCGCACAGACGCGATTCCCTTGTCTCTTGCGAACACAGGGAACTCTGTGCATCCAAATCTACAGGCTAAGGACGCGTCTGCATATGTTTTGGTGAACAATCGAGTGTGCGTGTTCTGACAGCTGCCTCTATGCAGACGTCTCCACAGAGCCACTTCTGAATGCCCCGCAGCCCAGGACTGAATGGATACACTAACAAGTGCACCGGTGTGAGCAACCACGTATGCAGAAGGACGTCTTTCATCTCACAGAAGCGCGAACGTCTTGGCGTTCAAGCACATGGCAGAAACAAGGTGTGAACAGATGAGCTGCTGCTATTTTCTCCGTTCGGCATGCTTCGTTGTAGCTCTCTTGCCGGTCGCCGGCTTAGCGGCTTGCTTTGCGCGACTAGCTCTGGGGAGAGAAGGAGATAGCGCCGGAAACCTCGCCTTTTGCCTTCTTCGGCGCTGGAACCTGGTTGCTGCGCCTTCTCTTTGTCCATGTGCACACACACGATTCCTCAGCGAAAACCATGCAGAAACCTTTCCACGAGCACCCAGGGATGTGCACCCAGCACCACGTGCACGCACACGCAGCTAGAGAAAAGCACCTACCTTTTCACACACTGATGCCTAAGCAAACGCGTGGCCACACACACGCACACATCCGCAAGCGCGCCTACTCCCATCTATTGAGGGAAAGACGGACGAGCTCTTTGGTTGCTCTTCACAGGCTTGTCCCTGATCTATAGCTGAGGGCAAACACTTGTGTGCTTGTGGGAGAGCCTGTGTCTTTCCTGGAAGCGTTTGGGAGTTTTGCTCAGACGCGTGTTTCCTCAAGTTCAAGAATCAAGATCTAGGATACCTGCAGACAGGTGCCTGTTTGTGTGGAGACAGTCTGTTTGAAACTGTGTTCCTCAGCGCCCGCTCTTTCTCCCCGTCGCTCCACACGCCTGGGAGTCCCTTTCTTTCTCTCCACAAGCACGTGTGTTGACTTCGTCGCACATGTGCATCTGCACAAGCGTTGAGCTCAGCAGAGCGTGTCTCTTGACACTTGATGTGCGTTGGCTGTGTCTGCCTGCTCCAGTGAAGAGAGAAACGGGAAATCATCTTGGTAGAGGCAACAAAGCAAAAGCGAGGCAGGATTGACATCTGCTCAACAGAGACGGATTCCCTGCGCTGACACAGTTCACAGTTACACGAGAAGCAATCTGAGCGGTCCGTCGACCGGAGACGTGTTTCCCAAGAGGTCGTTTAGCGAGTGAACAGCAGTGTGCGCGACTTTCAGGAGTGTGCCTGGAAAGTGCCAGAATCACCAGGAGCATCTGTGCAAAAGCTGCTGCCTCTGTGACCGCATTGAGGCACGTTCGCGTGTCTGCGAGTATATAGACGGCTCTTTCGCGTTCACTCCGAGGGAAACGGTCCGCTATTGCTTCTGTGCGCACAGACGCGATTCCCTTGTCTCTTGCGAACACAGGGAACTCTGTGCATCCAAATCTACAGGCTAAGGACGCGTCTGCATATGTTTTGGTGAACAATCGAGTGTGCGTGTTCTGACAGCTGCCTCTATGCAGACGTCTCCACAGAGCCACTTCTGAATGCCCCGCAGCCCAGGACTGAATGGATACACTAACAAGTGCACCGGTGTGAGCAACCACGTATGCAGAAGGACGTCTTTCATCTCACAGAAGCGCGAACGTCTTGGCGTTCAAGCACATGGCAGAAACAAGGTGTGAACAGATGAGCTGCTGCTATTTTCTCCGTTCGGCATGCTTCGTTGTAGCTCTCTTGCCGGTCGCCGGCTTAGCGGCTTGCTTTGCGCGACTAGCTCTGGGGAGAGAAGGAGATAGCGCCGGAAACCTCGCCTTTTGCCTTCTTCGGCGCTGGAACCTGGTTGCTGCGCCTTCTCTTTGTCCATGTGCACACACACGATTCCTCAGCGAAAACCATGCAGAAACCTTTCCACGAGCACCCAGGGATGTGCACCCAGCACCACGTGCACGCACACGCAGCTAGAGAAAAGCACCTACCTTTTCACACACTGATGCCTAAGCAAACGCGTGGCCACACACACGCACACATCCGCAAGCGCGCCTACTCCCATCTATTGAGGGAAAGACGGACGAGCTCTTTGGTTGCTCTTCACAGGCTTGTCCCTGATCTATAGCTGAGGGCAAACACTTGTGTGCTTGTGGGAGAGCCTGTGTCTTTCCTGGAAGCGTTTGGGAGTTTTGCTCAGACGCGTGTTTCCTCAAGTTCAAGAATCAAGATCTAGGATACCTGCAGACAGGTGCCTGTTTGTGTGGAGACAGTCTGTTTGAAACTGTGTTCCTCAGCGCCCGCTCTTTCTCCCCGTCGCTCCACACGCCTGGGAGTCCCTTTCTTTCTCTCCACAAGCACGTGTGTTGACTTCGTCGCACATGTGCATCTGCACAAGCGTTGAGCTCAGCAGAGCGTGTCTCTTGACACTTGATGTGCGTTGGCTGTGTCTGCCTGCTCCAGTGAAGAGAGAAACGGGAAATCATCTTGGTAGAGGCAACAAAGCAAAAGCGAGGCAGGATTGACATCTGCTCAACAGAGACGGATTCCCTGCGCTGACACAGTTCACAGTTACACGAGAAGCAATCTGAGCGGTCCGTCGACCGGAGACGTGTTTCCCAAGAGGTCGTTTAGCGAGTGAACAGCAGTGTGCGCGACTTTCAGGAGTGTGCCTGGAAAGTGCCAGAATCACCAGGAGCATCTGTGCAAAAGCTGCTGCCTCTGTGACCGCATTGAGGCACGTTCGCGTGTCTGCGAGTATATAGACGGCTCTTTCGCGTTCACTCCGAGGGAAACGGTCCGCTATTGCTTCTGTGCGCACAGACGCGATTCCCTTGTCTCTTGCGAACACAGGGAACTCTGTGCATCCAAATCTACAGGCTAAGGACGCGTCTGCATATGTTTTGGTGAACAATCGAGTGTGCGTGTTCTGACAGCTGCCTCTATGCAGACGTCTCCACAGAGCCACTTCTGAATGCCCCGCAGCCCAGGACTGAATGGATACACTAACAAGTGCACCGGTGTGAGCAACCACATATGCAGAAGGACGTCTTTCATCTCACAGAAGCGCGAACGTCTTGGCGTTCAAGCACATGGCAGAAACAAGGTGTGAACAGATGAGCTGCTGCTATTTTCTCCGTTCGGCATGCTTCGTTGTAGCTCTCTTGCCGGTCGCCGGCTTAGCGGCTTGCTTTGCGCGACTAGCTCTGGGGAGAGAAGGAGATAGCGCCGGAAACCTCGCCTTTTGCCTTCTTCGGCGCTGGAACCTGGTTGCTGCGCCTTCTCTTTGTCCATGTGCACACACACGATTCCTCAGCGAAAACCATGCAGAAACCTTTCCACGAGCACCCAGGGATGTGCACCCAGCACCACGTGCACGCACACGCAGCTAGAGAAAAGCACCTACCTTTTCACACACTGAAGCCTAAGCAAACGCGTGGCCACACACACGCACACATCCGCAAGCGCGCCTACTCCCATCTATTGAGGGAAAGACGGACGAGCTCTTTGGTTGCTCTTCACAGGCTTGTCCCTGATCTATAGCTGAGGGCAAACACTTGTGTGCTTGTGGGAGAGCCTGTGTCTTTCCTGGAAGCGTTTGGGAGTTTTGCTCAGACGCGTGTTTCCTCAAGTTCAAGAATCAAGATCTAGGATACCTGCAGACAGGTGCCTGTTTGTGTGGAGACAGTCTGTTTGAAACTGTGTTCCTCAGCGCCCGCTCTTTCTCCCCGTCGCTCCACACGCCTGGGAGTCCCTTTCTTTCTCTCCACAAGCACGTGTGTTGACTTCGTCGCACATGTGCATCTGCACAAGCGTTGAGCTCAGCAGAGCGTGTCTCTTGACACTTGATGTGCGTTGGCTGTGTCTGCCTGCTCCAGTGAAGAGAGAAACGGGAAATCATCTTGGTAGAGGCAACAAAGCAAAAGCGAGGCAGGATTGACATCTGCTCAACAGAGACGGATTCCCTGCGCTGACACAGTTCACAGTTACACGAGAAGCAATCTGAGCGGTCCGTCGACCGGAGACGTGTTTCCCAAGAGGTCGTTTAGCGAGTGAACAGCAGTGTGCGCGACTTTCAGGAGTGTGCCTGGAAAGTGCCAGAATCACCAGGAGCATCTGTGCAAAAGCTGCTGCCTCTGTGACCGCATTGAGGCAAGTTCGCGTGTCTGCGAGTATATAGACGGCTCTTTCGCGTTCACTCCGAGGGAAACGGTCCGCTATTGCTTCTGTGCGCACAGACGCGATTCCCTTGTCTCTTGCGAACACAGGGAACTCTGTGCATCCAAATCTACAGGCTAAGGACGCGTCTGCATATGTTTTGGTGAACAATCGAGTGTGCGTGTTCTGACAGCTGCCTCTATGCAGACGTCTCCACAGAGCCACTTCTGAATGCCCCGCAGCCCAGGACTGAATGGATACACTAACAAGTGCACCGGTGTGAGCAACCACATATGCAGAAGGACGTCTTTCATCTCACAGAAGCGCGAACGTCTTGGCGTTCAAGCACATGGCAGAAACAAGGTGTGAACAGATGAGCTGCTGCTATTTTCTCCGTTCGGCATGCTTCGTTGTAGCTCTCTTGCCGGTCGCCGGCTTAGCGGCTTGCTTTGCGCGACTAGCTCTGGGGAGAGAAGGAGATAGCGCCGGAAACCTCGCCTTTTGCCTTCTTCGGCGCTGGAACCTGGTTGCTGCGCCTTCTCTTTGTCCATGTGCACACACACGATTCCTCAGCGAAAACCATGCAGAAACCTTTCCACGAGCACCCAGGGATGTGCACCCAGCACCACGTGCACGCACACGCAGCTAGAGAAAAGCACCTACCTTTTCACACACTGAAGCCTAAGCAAACGCGTGGCCACACACACGCACACATCCGCAAGCGCGCCTACTCCCATCTATTGAGGGAAAGACGGACGAGCTCTTTGGTTGCTCTTCACAGGCTTGTCCCTGATCTATAGCTGAGGGCAAACACTTGTGTGCTTGTGGGAGAGCCTGTGTCTTTCCTGGAAGCGTTTGGGAGTTTTGCTCAGACGCGTGTTTCCTCAAGTTCAAGAATCAAGATCTAGGATACCTGCAGACAGGTGCCTGTTTGTGTGGAGACAGTCTGTTTGAAACTGTGTTCCTCAGCGCCCGCTCTTTCTCCCCGTCGCTCCACACGCCTGGGAGTCCCTTTCTTTCTCTCCACAAGCACGTGTGTTGACTTCGTCGCACATGTGCATCTGCACAAGCGTTGAGCTCAGCAGAGCGTGTCTCTTGACACTTGATGTGCGTTGGCTGTGTCTGCCTGCTCCAGTGAAGAGAGAAACGGGAAATCATCTTGGTAGAGGCAACAAAGCAAAAGCGAGGCAGGATTGACATCTGCTCAACAGAGACGGATTCCCTGCGCTGACACAGTTCACAGTTACACGAGAAGCAATCTGAGCGGTCCGTCGACCGGAGACGTGTTTCCCAAGAGGTCGTTTAGCGAGTGAACAGCAGTGTGCGCGACTTTCAGGAGTGTGCCTGGAAAGTGCCAGAATCACCAGGAGCATCTGTGCAAAAGCTGCTGCCTCTGTGACCGCATTGAGGCACGTTCGCGTGTCTGCGAGTATATAGACGGCTCTTTCGCGTTCACTCCGAGGGAAACGGTCCGCTATTGCTTCTGTGCGCACAGACGCGATTCCCTTGTCTCTTGCGAACACAGGGAACTCTGTGCATCCAAATCTACAGGCTAAGGACGCGTCTGCATATGTTTTGGTGAACAATCGAGTGTGCGTGTTCTGACAGCTGCCTCTATGCAGACGTCTCCACAGAGCCACTTCTGAATGCCCCGCAGCCCAGGACTGAATGGATACACTAACAAGTGCACCGGTGTGAGCAACCACATATGCAGAAGGACGTCTTTCATCTCACAGAAGCGCGAACGTCTTGGCGTTCAAGCACATGGCAGAAACAAGGTGTGAACAGATGAGCTGCTGCTATTTTCTCCGTTCGGCATGCTTCGTTGTAGCTCTCTTGCCGGTCGCCGGCTTAGCGGCTTGCTTTGCGCGACTAGCTCTGGGGAGAGAAGGAGATAGCGCCGGAAACCTCGCCTTTTGCCTTCTTCGGCGCTGGAACCTGGTTGCTGCGCCTTCTCTTTGTCCATGTGCACACACACGATTCCTCAGCGAAAACCATGCAGAAACCTTTCCACGAGCACCCAGGGATGTGCACCCAGCACCACGTGCACGCACACGCAGCTAGAGAAAAGCACCTACCTTTTCACACACTGATGCCTAAGCAAACGCGTGGCCACACACACGCACACATCCGCAAGCGCGCCTACTCCCATCTATTGAGGGAAAGACGGACGAGCTCTTTGGTTGCTCTTCACAGGCTTGTCCCTGATCTATAGCTGAGGGCAAACACTTGTGTGCTTGTGGGAGAGCCTGTGTCTTTCCTGGAAGCGTTTGGGAGTTTTGCTCAGACGCGTGTTTCCTCAAGTTCAAGAATCAAGATCTAGGATACCTGCAGACAGGTGCCTGTTTGTGTGGAGACAGTCTGTTTGAAACTGTGTTCCTCAGCGCCCGCTCTTTCTCCCCGTCGCTCCACACGCCTGGGAGTCCCTTTCTTTCTCTCCACAAGCACGTGTGTTGACTTCGTCGCACATGTGCATCTGCACAAGCGTTGAGCTCAGCAGAGCGTGTCTCTTGACACTTGATGTGCGTTGGCTGTGTCTGCCTGCTCCAGTGAAGAGAGAAACGGGAAATCATCTTGGTAGAGGCAACAAAGCAAAAGCGAGGCAGGATTGACATCTGCTCAACAGAGACGGATTCCCTGCGCTGACACAGTTCACAGTTACACGAGAAGCAATCTGAGCGGTCCGTCGACCGGAGACGTGTTTCCCAAGAGGTCGTTTAGCGAGTGAACAGCAGTGTGCGCGACTTTCAGGAGTGTGCCTGGAAAGTGCCAGAATCACCAGGAGCATCTGTGCAAAAGCTGCTGCCTCTGTGACCGCATTGAGGCACGTTCGCGTGTCTGCGAGTATATAGACGGCTCTTTCGCGTTCACTCCGAGGGAAACGGTCCGCTATTGCTTCTGTGCGCACAGACGCGATTCCCTTGTCTCTTGCGAACACAGGGAACTCTGTGCATCCAAATCTACAGGCTAAGGACGCGTCTGCATATGTTTTGGTGAACAATCGAGTGTGCGTGTTCTGACAGCTGCCTCTATGCAGACGTCTCCACAGAGCCACTTCTGAATGCCCCGCAGCCCAGGACTGAATGGATACACTAACAAGTGCACCGGTGTGAGCAACCACATATGCAGAAGGACGTCTTTCATCTCACAGAAGCGCGAACGTCTTGGCGTTCAAGCACATGGCAGAAACAAGGTGTGAACAGATGAGCTGCTGCTATTTTCTCCGTTCGGCATGCTTCGTTGTAGCTCTCTTGCCGGTCGCCGGCTTAGCGGCTTGCTTTGCGCGACTAGCTCTGGGGAGAGAAGGAGATAGCGCCGGAAACCTCGCCTTTTGCCTTCTTCGGCGCTGGAACCTGGTTGCTGCGCCTTCTCTTTGTCCATGTGCACACACACGATTCCTCAGCGAAAACCATGCAGAAACCTTTCCACGAGCACCCAGGGATGTGCACCCAGCACCACGTGCACGCACACGCAGCTAGAGAAAAGCACCTACCTTTTCACACACTGATGCCTAAGCAAACGCGTGGCCACACACACGCACACATCCGCAAGCGCGCCTACTCCCATCTATTGAGAGAAAGACGGACGAGCTCTTTGGTTGCTCTTCACAGGCTTGTCCCTGATCTATAGCTGAGGGCAAACACTTGTGTGCTTGTGGGAGAGCCTGTGTCTTTCCTGGAAGCGTTTGGGAGTTTTGCTCAGACGCGTGTTTCCTCAAGTTCAAGAATCAAGATCTAGGATACCTGCAGACAGGTGCCTGTTTGTGTGGAGACAGTCTGTTTGAAACTGTGTTCCTCAGCGCCCGCTCTTTCTCCCCGTCGCTCCACACGCCTGGGAGTCCCTTTCTTTCTCTCCACAAGCACGTGTGTTGACTTCGTCGCACATGTGCATCTGCACAAGCGTTGAGCTCAGCAGAGCGTGTCTCTTGACACTTGATGTGCGTTGGCTGTGTCTGCCTGCTCCAGTGAAGAGAGAAACGGGAAATCATCTTGGTAGAGGCAACAAAGCAAAAGCGAGGCAGGATTGACATCTGCTCAACAGAGACGGATTCCCTGCGCTGACACAGTTCACAGTTACACGAGAAGCAATCTGAGCGGTCCGTCGACCGGAGACGTGTTTCCCAAGAGGTCGTTTAGCGAGTGAACAGCAGTGTGCGCGACTTTCAGGAGTGTGCCTGGAAAGTGCCAGAATCACCAGGAGCATCTGTGCAAAAGCTGCTGCCTCTGTGACCGCATTGAGGCACGTTCGCGTGTCTGCGAGTATATAGACGGCTCTTTCGCGTTCACTCCGAGGGAAACGGTCCGCTATTGCTTCTGTGCGCACAGACGCGATTCCCTTGTCTCTTGCGAACACAGGGAACTCTGTGCATCCAAATCTACAGGCTAAGGACGCGTCTGCATATGTTTTGGTGAACAATCGAGTGTGCGTGTTCTGACAGCTGCCTCTATGCAGACGTCTCCACAGAGCCACTTCTGAATGCCCCGCAGCCCAGGACTGAATGGATACACTAACAAGTGCACCGGTGTGAGCAACCACATATGCAGAAGGACGTCTTTCATCTCACAGAAGCGCGAACGTCTTGGCGTTCAAGCACATGGCAGAAACAAGGTGTGAACAGATGAGCTGCTGCTATTTTCTCCGTTCGGCATGCTTCGTTGTAGCTCTCTTGCCGGTCGCCGGCTTAGCGGCTTGCTTTGCGCGACTAGCTCTGGGGAGAGAAGGAGATAGCGCCGGAAACCTCGCCTTTTGCCTTCTTCGGCGCTGGAACCTGGTTGCTGCGCCTTCTCTTTGTCCATGTGCACACACACGATTCCTCAGCGAAAACCATGCAGAAACCTTTCCACGAGCACCCAGGGATGTGCACCCAGCACCACGTGCACGCACACGCAGCTAGAGAAAAGCACCTACCTTTTCACACACTGATGCCTAAGCAAACGCGTGGCCACACACACGCACACATCCGCAAGCGCGCCTACTCCCATCTATTGAGGGAAAGACGGACGAGCTCTTTGGTTGCTCTTCACAGGCTTGTCCCTGATCTATAGCTGAGGGCAAACACTTGTGTGCTTGTGGGAGAGCCTGTGTCTTTCCTGGAAGCGTTTGGGAGTTTTGCTCAGACGCGTGTTTCCTCAAGTTCAAGAATCAAGATCTAGGATACCTGCAGACAGGTGCCTGTTTGTGTGGAGACAGTCTGTTTGAAACTGTGTTCCTCAGCGCCCGCTCTTTCTCCCCGTCGCTCCACACGCCTGGGAGTCCCTTTCTTTCTCTCCACAAGCACGTGTGTTGACTTCGTCGCACATGTGCATCTGCACAAGCGTTGAGCTCAGCAGAGCGTGTCTCTTGACACTTGATGTGCGTTGGCTGTGTCTGCCTGCTCCAGTGAAGAGAGAAACGGGAAATCATCTTGGTAGAGGCAACAAAGCAAAAGCGAGGCAGGATTGACATCTGCTCAACAGAGACGGATTCCCTGCGCTGACACAGTTCACAGTTACACGAGAAGCAATCTGAGCGGTCCGTCGACCGGAGACGTGTTTCCCAAGAGGTCGTTTAGCGACTGAACAGCAGTGTGCGCGACTTTCAGGAGTGTGCCTGGAAAGTGCCAGAATCACCAGGAGCATCTGTGCAAAAGCTGCTGCCTCTGTGACCGCATTGAGGCACGTTCGCGTGTCTGCGAGTATATAGACGGCTCTTTCGCGTTCACTCCGAGGGAAACGGTCCGCTATTGCTTCTGTGCGCACAGACGCGATTCCCTTGTCTCTTGCGAACACAGGGAACTCTGTGCATCCAAATCTACAGGCTAAGGACGCGTCTGCATATGTTTTGGTGAACAATCGAGTGTGCGTGTTCTGACAGCTGCCTCTATGCAGACGTCTCCACAGAGCCACTTCTGAATGCCCCGCAGCCCAGGACTGAATGGATACACTAACAAGTGCACCGGTGTGAGCAACCACATATGCAGAAGGACGTCTTTCATCTCACAGAAGCGCGAACGTCTTGGCGTTCAAGCACATGGCAGAAACAAGGTGTGAACAGATGAGCTGCTGCTATTTTCTCCGTTCGGCATGCTTCGTTGTAGCTCTCTTGCCGGTCGCCGGCTTAGCGGCTTGCTTTGCGCGACTAGCTCTGGGGAGAGAAGGAGATAGCGCCGGAAACCTCGCCTTTTGCCTTCTTCGGCGCTGGAACCTGGTTGCTGCGCCTTCTCTTTGTCCATGTGCACACACACGATTCCTCAGCGAAAACCATGCAGAAACCTTTCCACGAGCACCCAGGGATGTGCACCCAGCACCACGTGCACGCACACGCAGCTAGAGAAAAGCACCTACCTTTTCACACACTGAAGCCTAAGCAAACGCGTGGCCACACACACGCACACATCCGCAAGCGCGCCTACTCCCATCTATTGAGGGAAAGACGGACGAGCTCTTTGGTTGCTCTTCACAGGCTTGTCCCTGATCTATAGCTGAGGGCAAACACTTGTGTGCTTGTGGGAGAGCCTGTGTCTTTCCTGGAAGCGTTTGGGAGTTTTGCTCAGACGCGTGTTTCCTCAAGTTCAAGAATCAAGATCTAGGATACCTGCAGACAGGTGCCTGTTTGTGTGGAGACAGTCTGTTTGAAACTGTGTTCCTCAGCGCCCGCTCTTTCTCCCCGTCGCTCCACACGCCTGGGAGTCCCTTTCTTTCTCTCCACAAGCACGTGTGTTGACTTCGTCGCACATGTGCATCTGCACAAGCGTTGAGCTCAGCAGAGCGTGTCTCTTGACACTTGATGTGCGTTGGCTGTGTCTGCCTGCTCCAGTGAAGAGAGAAACGGGAAATCATCTTGGTAGAGGCAACAAAGCAAAAGCGAGGCAGGATTGACATCTGCTCAACAGAGACGGATTCCCTGCGCTGACACAGTTCACAGTTACACGAGAAGCGATCTGAGCGGTCCGTCGACCGGAGACGTGTTTCCCAAGAGGTCGTTTAGCGAGTGAACAGCAGTGTGCGCGACTTTCAGGAGTGTGCCTGGAAAGTGCCAGAATCACCAGGAGCATCTGTGCAAAAGCTGCTGCCTCTGTGACCGCATTGAGGCACGTTCGCGTGTCTGCGAGTATATAGACGGCTCTTTCGCGTTCACTCCGAGGGAAACGGTCCGCTATTGCTTCTGTGCGCACAGACGCGATTCCCTTGTCTCTTGCGAACACAGGGAACTCTGTGCATCCAAATCTACAGGCTAAGGACGCGTCTGCATATGTTTTGGTGAACAATCGAGTGTGCGTGTTCTGACAGCTGCCTCTATGCAGACGTCTCCACAGAGCCACTTCTGAATGCCCCGCAGCCCAGGACTGAATGGATACACTAACAAGTGCACCGGTGTGAGCAACCACATATGCAGAAGGACGTCTTTCATCTCACAGAAGCGCGAACGTCTTGGCGTTCAAGCACATGGCAGAAACAAGGTGTGAACAGATGAGCTGCTGCTATTTTCTCCGTTCGGCATGCTTCGTTGTAGCTCTCTTGCCGGTCGCCGGCTTAGCGGCTTGCTTTGCGCGACTAGCTCTGGGGAGAGAAGGAGATAGCGCCGGAAACCTCGCCTTTTGCCTTCTTCGGCGCTGGAACCTGGTTGCTGCGCCTTCTCTTTGTCCATGTGCACACACACGATTCCTCAGCGAAAACCATGCAGAAACCTTTCCACGAGCACCCAGGGATGTGCACCCAGCACCACGTGCACGCACACGCAGCTAGAGAAAAGCACCTACCTTTTCACACACTGATGCCTAAGCAAACGCGTGGCCACACACACGCACACATCCGCAAGCGCGCCTACTCCCATCTATTGAGGGAAAGACGGACGAGCTCTTTGGTTGCTCTTCACAGGCTTGTCCCTGATCTATAGCTGAGGGCAAACACTTGTGTGCTTGTGGGAGAGCCTGTGTCTTTCCTGGAAGCGTTTGGGAGTTTTGCTCAGACGCGTGTTTCCTCAAGTTCAAGAATCAAGATCTAGGATACCTGCAGACAGGTGCCTGTTTGTGTGGAGACAGTCTGTTTGAAACTGTGTTCCTCAGCGCCCGCTCTTTCTCCCCGTCGCTCCACACGCCTGGGAGTCCCTTTCTTTCTCTCCACAAGCACGTGTGTTGACTTCGTCGCACATGTGCATCTGCACAAGCGTTGAGCTCAGCAGAGCGTGTCTCTTGACACTTGATGTGCGTTGGCTGTGTCTGCCTGCTCCAGTGAAGAGAGAAACGGGAAATCATCTTGGTAGAGGCAACAAAGCAAAAGCGAGGCAGGATTGACATCTGCTCAACAGAGACGGATTCCCTGCGCTGACACAGTTCACAGTTACACGAGAAGCAATCTGAGCGGTCCGTCGACCGGAGACGTGTTTCCCAAGAGGTCGTTTAGCGACTGAACAGCAGTGTGCGCGACTTTCAGGAGTGTGCCTGGAAAGTGCCAGAATCACCAGGAGCATCTGTGCAAAAGCTGCTGCCTCTGTGACCGCATTGAGGCACGTTCGCGTGTCTGCGAGTATATAGACGGCTCTTTCGCGTTCACTCCGAGGGAAACGGTCCGCTATTGCTTCTGTGCGCACAGACGCGATTCCCTTGTCTCTTGCGAACACAGGGAACTCTGTGCATCCAAATCTACAGGCTAAGGACGCGTCTGCATATGTTTTGGTGAACAATCGAGTGTGCGTGTTCTGACAGCTGCCTCTATGCAGACGTCTCCACAGAGCCACTTCTGAATGCCCCGCAGCCCAGGACTGAATGGATACACTAACAAGTGCACCGGTGTGAGCAACCACATATGCAGAAGGACGTCTTTCATCTCACAGAAGCGCGAACGTCTTGGCGTTCAAGCACATGGCAGAAACAAGGTGTGAACAGATGAGCTGCTGCTATTTTCTCCGTTCGGCATGCTTCGTTGTAGCTCTCTTGCCGGTCGCCGGCTTAGCGGCTTGCTTTGCGCGACTAGCTCTGGGGAGAGAAGGAGATAGCGCCGGAAACCTCGCCTTTTGCCTTCTTCGGCGCTGGAACCTGGTTGCTGCGCCTTCTCTTTGTCCATGTGCACACACACGATTCCTCAGCGAAAACCATGCAGAAACCTTTCCACGAGCACCCAGGGATGTGCACCCAGCACCACGTGCACGCACACGCAGCTAGAGAAAAGCACCTACCTTTTCACACACTGAAGCCTAAGCAAACGCGTGGCCACACACACGCACACATCCGCAAGCGCGCCTACTCCCATCTATTGAGGGAAAGACGGACGAGCTCTTTGGTTGCTCTTCACAGGCTTGTCCCTGATCTATAGCTGAGGGCAAACACTTGTGTGCTTGTGGGAGAGCCTGTGTCTTTCCTGGAAGCGTTTGGGAGTTTTGCTCAGACGCGTGTTTCCTCAAGTTCAAGAATCAAGATCTAGGATACCTGCAGACAGGTGCCTGTTTGTGTGGAGACAGTCTGTTTGAAACTGTGTTCCTCAGCGCCCGCTCTTTCTCCCCGTCGCTCCACACGCCTGGGAGTCCCTTTCTTTCTCTCCACAAGCACGTGTGTTGACTTCGTCGCACATGTGCATCTGCACAAGCGTTGAGCTCAGCAGAGCGTGTCTCTTGACACTTGATGTGCGTTGGCTGTGTCTGCCTGCTCCAGTGAAGAGAGAAACGGGAAATCATCTTGGTAGAGGCAACAAAGCAAAAGCGAGGCAGGATTGACATCTGCTCAACAGAGACGGATTCCCTGCGCTGACACAGTTCACAGTTACACGAGAAGCGATCTGAGCGGTCCGTCGACCGGAGACGTGTTTCCCAAGAGGTCGTTTAGCGAGTGAACAGCAGTGTGCGCGACTTTCAGGAGTGTGCCTGGAAAGTGCCAGAATCACCAGGAGCATCTGTGCAAAAGCTGCTGCCTCTGTGACCGCATTGAGGCACGTTCGCGTGTCTGCGAGTATATAGACGGCTCTTTCGCGTTCACTCCGAGGGAAACGGTCCGCTATTGCTTCTGTGCGCACAGACGCGATTCCCTTGTCTCTTGCGAACACAGGGAACTCTGTGCATCCAAATCTACAGGCTAAGGACGCGTCTGCATATGTTTTGGTGAACAATCGAGTGTGCGTGTTCTGACAGCTGCCTCTATGCAGACGTCTCCACAGAGCCACTTCTGAATGCCCCGCAGCCCAGGACTGAATGGATACACTAACAAGTGCACCGGTGTGAGCAACCACATATGCAGAAGGACGTCTTTCATCTCACAGAAGCGCGAACGTCTTGGCGTTCAAGCACATGGCAGAAACAAGGTGTGAACAGATGAGCTGCTGCTATTTTCTCCGTTCGGCATGCTTCGTTGTAGCTCTCTTGCCGGTCGCCGGCTTAGCGGCTTGCTTTGCGCGACTAGCTCTGGGGAGAGAAGGAGATAGCGCCGGAAACCTCGCCTTTTGCCTTCTTCGGCGCTGGAACCTGGTTGCTGCGCCTTCTCTTTGTCCATGTGCACACACACGATTCCTCAGCGAAAACCATGCAGAAACCTTTCCACGAGCACCCAGGGATGTGCACCCAGCACCACGTGCACGCACACGCAGCTAGAGAAAAGCACCTACCTTTTCACACACTGATGCCTAAGCAAACGCGTGGCCACACACACGCACACATCCGCAAGCGCGCCTACTCCCATCTATTGAGGGAAAGACGGACGAGCTCTTTGGTTGCTCTTCACAGGCTTGTCCCTGATCTATAGCTGAGGGCAAACACTTGTGTGCTTGTGGGAGAGCCTGTGTCTTTCCTGGAAGCGTTTGGGAGTTTTGCTCAGACGCGTGTTTCCTCAAGTTCAAGAATCAAGATCTAGGATACCTGCAGACAGGTGCCTGTTTGTGTGGAGACAGTCTGTTTGAAACTGTGTTCCTCAGCGCCCGCTCTTTCTCCCCGTCGCTCCACACGCCTGGGAGTCCCTTTCTTTCTCTCCACAAGCACGTGTGTTGACTTCGTCGCACATGTGCATCTGCACAAGCGTTGAGCTCAGCAGAGCGTGTCTCTTGACACTTGATGTGCGTTGGCTGTGTCTGCCTGCTCCAGTGAAGAGAGAAACGGGAAATCATCTTGGTAGAGGCAACAAAGCAAAAGCGAGGCAGGATTGACATCTGCTCAACAGAGACGGATTCCCTGCGCTGACACAGTTCACAGTTACACGAGAAGCAATCTGAGCGGTCCGTCGACCGGAGACGTGTTTCCCAAGAGGTCGTTTAGCGACTGAACAGCAGTGTGCGCGACTTTCAGGAGTGTGCCTGGAAAGTGCCAGAATCACCAGGAGCATCTGTGCAAAAGCTGCTGCCTCTGTGACCGCATTGAGGCACGTTCGCGTGTCTGCGAGTATATAGACGGCTCTTTCGCGTTCACTCCGAGGGAAACGGTCCGCTATTGCTTCTGTGCGCACAGACGCGATTCCCTTGTCTCTTGCGAACACAGGGAACTCTGTGCATCCAAATCTACAGGCTAAGGACGCGTCTGCATATGTTTTGGTGAACAATCGAGTGTGCGTGTTCTGACAGCTGCCTCTATGCAGACGTCTCCACAGAGCCACTTCTGAATGCCCCGCAGCCCAGGACTGAATGGATACACTAACAAGTGCACCGGTGTGAGCAACCACATATGCAGAAGGACGTCTTTCATCTCACAGAAGCGCGAACGTCTTGGCGTTCAAGCACATGGCAGAAACAAGGTGTGAACAGATGAGCTGCTGCTATTTTCTCCGTTCGGCATGCTTCGTTGTAGCTCTCTTGCCGGTCGCCGGCTTAGCGGCTTGCTTTGCGCGACTAGCTCTGGGGAGAGAAGGAGATAGCGCCGGAAACCTCGCCTTTTGCCTTCTTCGGCGCTGGAACCTGGTTGCTGCGCCTTCTCTTTGTCCATGTGCACACACACGATTCCTCAGCGAAAACCATGCAGAAACCTTTCCACGAGCACCCAGGGATGTGCACCCAGCACCACGTGCACGCACACGCAGCTAGAGAAAAGCACCTACCTTTTCACACACTGATGCCTAAGCAAACGCGTGGCCACACACACGCACACATCCGCAAGCGCGCCTACTCCCATCTATTGAGGGAAAGACGGACGAGCTCTTTGGTTGCTCTTCACAGGCTTGTCCCTGATCTATAGCTGAGGGCAAACACTTGTGTGCTTGTGGGAGAGCCTGTGTCTTTCCTGGAAGCGTTTGGGAGTTTTGCTCAGACGCGTGTTTCCTCAAGTTCAAGAATCAAGATCTAGGATACCTGCAGACAGGTGCCTGTTTGTGTGGAGACAGTCTGTTTGAAACTGTGTTCCTCAGCGCCCGCTCTTTCTCCCCGTCGCTCCACACGCCTGGGAGTCCCTTTCTTTCTCTCCACAAGCACGTGTGTTGACTTCGTCGCACATGTGCATCTGCACAAGCGTTGAGCTCAGCAGAGCGTGTCTCTTGACACTTGATGTGCGTTGGCTGTGTCTGCCTGCTCCAGTGAAGAGAGAAACGGGAAATCATCTTGGTAGAGGCAACAAAGCAAAAGCGAGGCAGGATTGACATCTGCTCAACAGAGACGGATTCCCTGCGCTGACACAGTTCACAGTTACACGAGAAGCAATCTGAGCGGTCCGTCGACCGGAGACGTGTTTCCCAAGAGGTCGTTTAGCGAGTGAACAGCAGTGTGCGCGACTTTCAGGAGTGTGCCTGGAAAGTGCCAGAATCACCAGGAGCATCTGTGCAAAAGCTGCTGCCTCTGTGACCGCATTGAGGCACGTTCGCGTGTCTGCGAGTATATAGACGGCTCTTTCGCGTTCACTCCGAGGGAAACGGTCCGCTATTGCTTCTGTGCGCACAGACGCGATTCCCTTGTCTCTTGCGAACACAGGGAACTCTGTGCATCCAAATCTACAGGCTAAGGACGCGTCTGCATATGTTTTGGTGAACAATCGAGTGTGCGTGTTCTGACAGCTGCCTCTATGCAGACGTCTCCACAGAGCCACTTCTGAATGCCCCGCAGCCCAGGACTGAATGGATACACTAACAAGTGCACCGGTGTGAGCAACCACGTATGCAGAAGGACGTCTTTCATCTCACAGAAGCGCGAACGTCTTGGCGTTCAAGCACATGGCAGAAACAAGGTGTGAACAGATGAGCTGCTGCTATTTTCTCCGTTCGGCATGCTTCGTTGTAGCTCTCTTGCCGGTCGCCGGCTTAGCGGCTTGCTTTGCGCGACTAGCTCTGGGGAGAGAAGGAGATAGCGCCGGAAACCTCGCCTTTTGCCTTCTTCGGCGCTGGAACCTGGTTGCTGCGCCTTCTCTTTGTCCATGTGCACACACACGATTCCTCAGCGAAAACCATGCAGAAACCTTTCCACGAGCACCCAGGGATGTGCACCCAGCACCACGTGCACGCACACGCAGCTAGAGAAAAGCACCTACCTTTTCACACACTGATGCCTAAGCAAACGCGTGGCCACACACACGCACACATCCGCAAGCGCGCCTACTCCCATCTATTGAGGGAAAGACGGACGAGCTCTTTGGTTGCTCTTCACAGGCTTGTCCCTGATCTATAGCTGAGGGCAAACACTTGTGTGCTTGTGGGAGAGCCTGTGTCTTTCCTGGAAGCGTTTGGGAGTTTTGCTCAGACGCGTGTTTCCTCAAGTTCAAGAATCAAGATCTAGGATACCTGCAGACAGGTGCCTGTTTGTGTGGAGACAGTCTGTTTGAAACTGTGTTCCTCAGCGCCCGCTCTTTCTCCCCGTCGCTCCACACGCCTGGGAGTCCCTTTCTTTCTCTCCACAAGCACGTGTGTTGACTTCGTCGCACATGTGCATCTGCACAAGCGTTGAGCTCAGCAGAGCGTGTCTCTTGACACTTGATGTGCGTTGGCTGTGTCTGCCTGCTCCAGTGAAGAGAGAAACGGGAAATCATCTTGGTAGAGGCAACAAAGCAAAAGCGAGGCAGGATTGACATCTGCTCAACAGAGACGGATTCCCTGCGCTGACACAGTTCACAGTTACACGAGAAGCAATCTGAGCGGTCCGTCGACCGGAGACGTGTTTCCCAAGAGGTCGTTTAGCGACTGAACAGCAGTGTGCGCGACTTTCAGGAGTGTGCCTGGAAAGTGCCAGAATCACCAGGAGCATCTGTGCAAAAGCTGCTGCCTCTGTGACCGCATTGAGGCACGTTCGCGTGTCTGCGAGTATATAGACGGCTCTTTCGCGTTCACTCCGAGGGAAACGGTCCGCTATTGCTTCTGTGCGCACAGACGCGATTCCCTTGTCTCTTGCGAACACAGGGAACTCTGTGCATCCAAATCTACAGGCTAAGGACGCGTCTGCATATGTTTTGGTGAACAATCGAGTGTGCGTGTTCTGACAGCTGCCTCTATGCAGACGTCTCCACAGAGCCACTTCTGAATGCCCCGCAGCCCAGGACTGAATGGATACACTAACAAGTGCACCGGTGTGAGCAACCACATATGCAGAAGGACGTCTTTCATCTCACAGAAGCGCGAACGTCTTGGCGTTCAAGCACATGGCAGAAACAAGGTGTGAACAGATGAGCTGCTGCTATTTTCTCCGTTCGGCATGCTTCGTTGTAGCTCTCTTGCCGGTCGCCGGCTTAGCGGCTTGCTTTGCGCGACTAGCTCTGGGGAGAGAAGGAGATAGCGCCGGAAACCTCGCCTTTTGCCTTCTTCGGCGCTGGAACCTGGTTGCTGCGCCTTCTCTTTGTCCATGTGCACACACACGATTCCTCAGCGAAAACCATGCAGAAACCTTTCCACGAGCACCCAGGGATGTGCACCCAGCACCACGTGCACGCACACGCAGCTAGAGAAAAGCACCTACCTTTTCACACACTGATGCCTAAGCAAACGCGTGGCCACACACACGCACACATCCGCAAGCGCGCCTACTCCCATCTATTGAGGGAAAGACGGACGAGCTCTTTGGTTGCTCTTCACAGGCTTGTCCCTGATCTATAGCTGAGGGCAAACACTTGTGTGCTTGTGGGAGAGCCTGTGTCTTTCCTGGAAGCGTTTGGGAGTTTTGCTCAGACGCGTGTTTCCTCAAGTTCAAGAATCAAGATCTAGGATACCTGCAGACAGGTGCCTGTTTGTGTGGAGACAGTCTGTTTGAAACTGTGTTCCTCAGCGCCCGCTCTTTCTCCCCGTCGCTCCACACGCCTGGGAGTCCCTTTCTTTCTCTCCACAAGCACGTGTGTTGACTTCGTCGCACATGTGCATCTGCACAAGCGTTGAGCTCAGCAGAGCGTGTCTCTTGACACTTGATGTGCGTTGGCTGTGTCTGCCTGCTCCAGTGAAGAGAGAAACGGGAAATCATCTTGGTAGAGGCAACAAAGCAAAAGCGAGGCAGGATTGACATCTGCTCAACAGAGACGGATTCCCTGCGCTGACACAGTTCACAGTTACACGAGAAGCAATCTGAGCGGTCCGTCGACCGGAGACGTGTTTCCCAAGAGGTCGTTTAGCGAGTGAACAGCAGTGTGCGCGACTTTCAGGAGTGTGCCTGGAAAGTGCCAGAATCACCAGGAGCATCTGTGCAAAAGCTGCTGCCTCTGTGACCGCATTGAGGCACGTTCGCGTGTCTGCGAGTATATAGACGGCTCTTTCGCGTTCACTCCGAGGGAAACGGTCCGCTATTGCTTCTGTGCGCACAGACGCGATTCCCTTGTCTCTTGCGAACACAGGGAACTCTGTGCATCCAAATCTACAGGCTAAGGACGCGTCTGCATATGTTTTGGTGAACAATCGAGTGTGCGTGTTCTGACAGCTGCCTCTATGCAGACGTCTCCACAGAGCCACTTCTGAATGCCCCGCAGCCCAGGACTGAATGGATACACTAACAAGTGCACCGGTGTGAGCAACCACATATGCAGAAGGACGTCTTTCATCTCACAGAAGCGCGAACGTCTTGGCGTTCAAGCACATGGCAGAAACAAGGTGTGAACAGATGAGCTGCTGCTATTTTCTCCGTTCGGCATGCTTCGTTGTAGCTCTCTTGCCGGTCGCCGGCTTAGCGGCTTGCTTTGCGCGACTAGCTCTGGGGAGAGAAGGAGATAGCGCCGGAAACCTCGCCTTTTGCCTTCTTCGGCGCTGGAACCTGGTTGCTGCGCCTTCTCTTTGTCCATGTGCACACACACGATTCCTCAGCGAAAACCATGCAGAAACCTTTCCACGAGCACCCAGGGATGTGCACCCAGCACCACGTGCACGCACACGCAGCTAGAGAAAAGCACCTACCTTTTCACACACTGAAGCCTAAGCAAACGCGTGGCCACACACACGCACACATCCGCAAGCGCGCCTACTCCCATCTATTGAGGGAAAGACGGACGAGCTCTTTGGTTGCTCTTCACAGGCTTGTCCCTGATCTATAGCTGAGGGCAAACACTTGTGTGCTTGTGGGAGAGCCTGTGTCTTTCCTGGAAGCGTTTGGGAGTTTTGCTCAGACGCGTGTTTCCTCAAGTTCAAGAATCAAGATCTAGGATACCTGCAGACAGGTGCCTGTTTGTGTGGAGACAGTCTGTTTGAAACTGTGTTCCTCAGCGCCCGCTCTTTCTCCCCGTCGCTCCACACGCCTGGGAGTCCCTTTCTTTCTCTCCACAAGCACGTGTGTTGACTTCGTCGCACATGTGCATCTGCACAAGCGTTGAGCTCAGCAGAGCGTGTCTCTTGACACTTGATGTGCGTTGGCTGTGTCTGCCTGCTCCAGTGAAGAGAGAAACGGGAAATCATCTTGGTAGAGGCAACAAAGCAAAAGCGAGGCAGGATTGACATCTGCTCAACAGAGACGGATTCCCTGCGCTGACACAGTTCACAGTTACACGAGAAGCAATCTGAGCGGTCCGTCGACCGGAGACGTGTTTCCCAAGAGGTCGTTTAGCGACTGAACAGCAGTGTGCGCGACTTTCAGGAGTGTGCCTGGAAAGTGCCAGAATCACCAGGAGCATCTGTGCAAAAGCTGCTGCCTCTGTGACCGCATTGAGGCACGTTCGCGTGTCTGCGAGTATATAGACGGCTCTTTCGCGTTCACTCCGAGGGAAACGGTCCGCTATTGCTTCTGTGCGCACAGACGCGATTCCCTTGTCTCTTGCGAACACAGGGAACTCTGTGCATCCAAATCTACAGGCTAAGGACGCGTCTGCATATGTTTTGGTGAACAATCGAGTGTGCGTGTTCTGACAGCTGCCTCTATGCAGACGTCTCCACAGAGCCACTTCTGAATGCCCCGCAGCCCAGGACTGAATGGATACACTAACAAGTGCACCGGTGTGAGCAACCACATATGCAGAAGGACGTCTTTCATCTCACAGAAGCGCGAACGTCTTGGCGTTCAAGCACATGGCAGAAACAAGGTGTGAACAGATGAGCTGCTGCTATTTTCTCCGTTCGGCATGCTTCGTTGTAGCTCTCTTGCCGGTCGCCGGCTTAGCGGCTTGCTTTGCGCGACTAGCTCTGGGGAGAGAAGGAGATAGCGCCGGAAACCTCGCCTTTTGCCTTCTTCGGCGCTGGAACCTGGTTGCTGCGCCTTCTCTTTGTCCATGTGCACACACACGATTCCTCAGCGAAAACCATGCAGAAACCTTTCCACGAGCACCCAGGGATGTGCACCCAGCACCACGTGCACGCACACGCAGCTAGAGAAAAGCACCTACCTTTTCACACACTGATGCCTAAGCAAACGCGTGGCCACACACACGCACACATCCGCAAGCGCGCCTACTCCCATCTATTGAGGGAAAGACGGACGAGCTCTTTGGTTGCTCTTCACAGGCTTGTCCCTGATCTATAGCTGAGGGCAAACACTTGTGTGCTTGTGGGAGAGCCTGTGTCTTTCCTGGAAGCGTTTGGGAGTTTTGCTCAGACGCGTGTTTCCTCAAGTTCAAGAATCAAGATCTAGGATACCTGCAGACAGGTGCCTGTTTGTGTGGAGACAGTCTGTTTGAAACTGTGTTCCTCAGCGCCCGCTCTTTCTCCCCGTCGCTCCACACGCCTGGGAGTCCCTTTCTTTCTCTCCACAAGCACGTGTGTTGACTTCGTCGCACATGTGCATCTGCACAAGCGTTGAGCTCAGCAGAGCGTGTCTCTTGACACTTGATGTGCGTTGGCTGTGTCTGCCTGCTCCAGTGAAGAGAGAAACGGGAAATCATCTTGGTAGAGGCAACAAAGCAAAAGCGAGGCAGGATTGACATCTGCTCAACAGAGACGGATTCCCTGCGCTGACACAGTTCACAGTTACACGAGAAGCAATCTGAGCGGTCCGTCGACCGGAGACGTGTTTCCCAAGAGGTCGTTTAGCGAGTGAACAGCAGTGTGCGCGACTTTCAGGAGTGTGCCTGGAAAGTGCCAGAATCACCAGGAGCATCTGTGCAAAAGCTGCTGCCTCTGTGACCGCATTGAGGCACGTTCGCGTGTCTGCGAGTATATAGACGGCTCTTTCGCGTTCACTCCGAGGGAAACGGTCCGCTATTGCTTCTGTGCGCACAGACGCGATTCCCTTGTCTCTTGCGAACACAGGGAACTCTGTGCATCCAAATCTACAGGCTAAGGACGCGTCTGCATATGTTTTGGTGAACAATCGAGTGTGCGTGTTCTGACAGCTGCCTCTATGCAGACGTCTCCACAGAGCCACTTCTGAATGCCCCGCAGCCCAGGACTGAATGGATACACTAACAAGTGCACCGGTGTGAGCAACCACGTATGCAGAAGGACGTCTTTCATCTCACAGAAGCGCGAACGTCTTGGCGTTCAAGCACATGGCAGAAACAAGGTGTGAACAGATGAGCTGCTGCTATTTTCTCCGTTCGGCATGCTTCGTTGTAGCTCTCTTGCCGGTCGCCGGCTTAGCGGCTTGCTTTGCGCGACTAGCTCTGGGGAGAGAAGGAGATAGCGCCGGAAACCTCGCCTTTTGCCTTCTTCGGCGCTGGAACCTGGTTGCTGCGCCTTCTCTTTGTCCATGTGCACACACACGATTCCTCAGCGAAAACCATGCAGAAACCTTTCCACGAGCACCCAGGGATGTGCACCCAGCACCACGTGCACGCACACGCAGCTAGAGAAAAGCACCTACCTTTTCACACACTGATGCCTAAGCAAACGCGTGGCCACACACACGCACACATCCGCAAGCGCGCCTACTCCCATCTATTGAGGGAAAGACGGACGAGCTCTTTGGTTGCTCTTCACAGGCTTGTCCCTGATCTATAGCTGAGGGCAAACACTTGTGTGCTTGTGGGAGAGCCTGTGTCTTTCCTGGAAGCGTTTGGGAGTTTTGCTCAGACGCGTGTTTCCTCAAGTTCAAGAATCAAGATCTAGGATACCTGCAGACAGGTGCCTGTTTGTGTGGAGACAGTCTGTTTGAAACTGTGTTCCTCAGCGCCCGCTCTTTCTCCCCGTCGCTCCACACGCCTGGGAGTCCCTTTCTTTCTCTCCACAAGCACGTGTGTTGACTTCGTCGCACATGTGCATCTGCACAAGCGTTGAGCTCAGCAGAGCGTGTCTCTTGACACTTGATGTGCGTTGGCTGTGTCTGCCTGCTCCAGTGAAGAGAGAAACGGGAAATCATCTTGGTAGAGGCAACAAAGCAAAAGCGAGGCAGGATTGACATCTGCTCAACAGAGACGGATTCCCTGCGCTGACACAGTTCACAGTTACACGAGAAGCAATCTGAGCGGTCCGTCGACCGGAGACGTGTTTCCCAAGAGGTCGTTTAGCGAGTGAACAGCAGTGTGCGCGACTTTCAGGAGTGTGCCTGGAAAGTGCCAGAATCACCAGGAGCATCTGTGCAAAAGCTGCTGCCTCTGTGACCGCATTGAGGCACGTTCGCGTGTCTGCGAGTATATAGACGGCTCTTTCGCGTTCACTCCGAGGGAAACGGTCCGCTATTGCTTCTGTGCGCACAGACGCGATTCCCTTGTCTCTTGCGAACACAGGGAACTCTGTGCATCCAAATCTACAGGCTAAGGACGCGTCTGCATATGTTTTGGTGAACAATCGAGTGTGCGTGTTCTGACAGCTGCCTCTATGCAGACGTCTCCACAGAGCCACTTCTGAATGCCCCGCAGCCCAGGACTGAATGGATACACTAACAAGTGCACCGGTGTGAGCAACCACATATGCAGAAGGACGTCTTTCATCTCACAGAAGCGCGAACGTCTTGGCGTTCAAGCACATGGCAGAAACAAGGTGTGAACAGATGAGCTGCTGCTATTTTCTCCGTTCGGCATGCTTCGTTGTAGCTCTCTTGCCGGTCGCCGGCTTAGCGGCTTGCTTTGCGCGACTAGCTCTGGGGAGAGAAGGAGATAGCGCCGGAAACCTCGCCTTTTGCCTTCTTCGGCGCTGGAACCTGGTTGCTGCGCCTTCTCTTTGTCCATGTGCACACACACGATTCCTCAGCGAAAACCATGCAGAAACCTTTCCACGAGCACCCAGGGATGTGCACCCAGCACCACGTGCACGCACACGCAGCTAGAGAAAAGCACCTACCTTTTCACACACTGATGCCTAAGCAAACGCGTGGCCACACACACGCACACATCCGCAAGCGCGCCTACTCCCATCTATTGAGGGAAAGACGGACGAGCTCTTTGGTTGCTCTTCACAGGCTTGTCCCTGATCTATAGCTGAGGGCAAACACTTGTGTGCTTGTGGGAGAGCCTGTGTCTTTCCTGGAAGCGTTTGGGAGTTTTGCTCAGACGCGTGTTTCCTCAAGTTCAAGAATCAAGATCTAGGATACCTGCAGACAGGTGCCTGTTTGTGTGGAGACAGTCTGTTTGAAACTGTGTTCCTCAGCGCCCGCTCTTTCTCCCCGTCGCTCCACACGCCTGGGAGTCCCTTTCTTTCTCTCCACAAGCACGTGTGTTGACTTCGTCGCACATGTGCATCTGCACAAGCGTTGAGCTCAGCAGAGCGTGTCTCTTGACACTTGATGTGCGTTGGCTGTGTCTGCCTGCTCCAGTGAAGAGAGAAACGGGAAATCATCTTGGTAGAGGCAACAAAGCAAAAGCGAGGCAGGATTGACATCTGCTCAACAGAGACGGATTCCCTGCGCTGACACAGTTCACAGTTACACGAGAAGCAATCTGAGCGGTCCGTCGACCGGAGACGTGTTTCCCAAGAGGTCGTTTAGCGAGTGAACAGCAGTGTGCGCGACTTTCAGGAGTGTGCCTGGAAAGTGCCAGAATCACCAGGAGCATCTGTGCAAAAGCTGCTGCCTCTGTGACCGCATTGAGGCACGTTCGCGTGTCTGCGAGTATATAGACGGCTCTTTCGCGTTCACTCCGAGGGAAACGGTCCGCTATTGCTTCTGTGCGCACAGACGCGATTCCCTTGTCTCTTGCGAACACAGGGAACTCTGTGCATCCAAATCTACAGGCTAAGGACGCGTCTGCATATGTTTTGGTGAACAATCGAGTGTGCGTGTTCTGACAGCTGCCTCTATGCAGACGTCTCCACAGAGCCACTTCTGAATGCCCCGCAGCCCAGGACTGAATGGATACACTAACAAGTGCACCGGTGTGAGCAACCACATATGCAGAAGGACGTCTTTCATCTCACAGAAGCGCGAACGTCTTGGCGTTCAAGCACATGGCAGAAACAAGGTGTGAACAGATGAGCTGCTGCTATTTTCTCCGTTCGGCATGCTTCGTTGTAGCTCTCTTGCCGGTCGCCGGCTTAGCGGCTTGCTTTGCGCGACTAGCTCTGGGGAGAGAAGGAGATAGCGCCGGAAACCTCGCCTTTTGCCTTCTTCGGCGCTGGAACCTGGTTGCTGCGCCTTCTCTTTGTCCATGTGCACACACACGATTCCTCAGCGAAAACCATGCAGAAACCTTTCCACGAGCACCCAGGGATGTGCACCCAGCACCACGTGCACGCACACGCAGCTAGAGAAAAGCACCTACCTTTTCACACACTGAAGCCTAAGCAAACGCGTGGCCACACACACGCACACATCCGCAAGCGCGCCTACTCCCATCTATTGAGGGAAAGACGGACGAGCTCTTTGGTTGCTCTTCACAGGCTTGTCCCTGATCTATAGCTGAGGGCAAACACTTGTGTGCTTGTGGGAGAGCCTGTGTCTTTCCTGGAAGCGTTTGGGAGTTTTGCTCAGACGCGTGTTTCCTCAAGTTCAAGAATCAAGATCTAGGATACCTGCAGACAGGTGCCTGTTTGTGTGGAGACAGTCTGTTTGAAACTGTGTTCCTCAGCGCCCGCTCTTTCTCCCCGTCGCTCCACACGCCTGGGAGTCCCTTTCTTTCTCTCCACAAGCACGTGTGTTGACTTCGTCGCACATGTGCATCTGCACAAGCGTTGAGCTCAGCAGAGCGTGTCTCTTGACACTTGATGTGCGTTGGCTGTGTCTGCCTGCTCCAGTGAAGAGAGAAACGGGAAATCATCTTGGTAGAGGCAACAAAGCAAAAGCGAGGCAGGATTGACATCTGCTCAACAGAGACGGATTCCCTGCGCTGACACAGTTCACAGTTACACGAGAAGCAATCTGAGCGGTCCGTCGACCGGAGACGTGTTTCCCAAGAGGTCGTTTAGCGAGTGAACAGCAGTGTGCGCGACTTTCAGGAGTGTGCCTGGAAAGTGCCAGAATCACCAGGAGCATCTGTGCAAAAGCTGCTGCCTCTGTGACCGCATTGAGGCAAGTTCGCGTGTCTGCGAGTATATAGACGGCTCTTTCGCGTTCACTCCGAGGGAAACGGTCCGCTATTGCTTCTGTGCGCACAGACGCGATTCCCTTGTCTCTTGCGAACACAGGGAACTCTGTGCATCCAAATCTACAGGCTAAGGACGCGTCTGCATATGTTTTGGTGAACAATCGAGTGTGCGTGTTCTGACAGCTGCCTCTATGCAGACGTCTCCACAGAGCCACTTCTGAATGCCCCGCAGCCCAGGACTGAATGGATACACTAACAAGTGCACCGGTGTGAGCAACCACATATGCAGAAGGACGTCTTTCATCTCACAGAAGCGCGAACGTCTTGGCGTTCAAGCACATGGCAGAAACAAGGTGTGAACAGATGAGCTGCTGCTATTTTCTCCGTTCGGCATGCTTCGTTGTAGCTCTCTTGCCGGTCGCCGGCTTAGCGGCTTGCTTTGCGCGACTAGCTCTGGGGAGAGAAGGAGATAGCGCCGGAAACCTCGCCTTTTGCCTTCTTCGGCGCTGGAACCTGGTTGCTGCGCCTTCTCTTTGTCCATGTGCACACACACGATTCCTCAGCGAAAACCATGCAGAAACCTTTCCACGAGCACCCAGGGATGTGCACCCAGCACCACGTGCACGCACACGCAGCTAGAGAAAAGCACCTACCTTTTCACACACTGAAGCCTAAGCAAACGCGTGGCCACACACACGCACACATCCGCAAGCGCGCCTACTCCCATCTATTGAGGGAAAGACGGACGAGCTCTTTGGTTGCTCTTCACAGGCTTGTCCCTGATCTATAGCTGAGGGCAAACACTTGTGTGCTTGTGGGAGAGCCTGTGTCTTTCCTGGAAGCGTTTGGGAGTTTTGCTCAGACGCGTGTTTCCTCAAGTTCAAGAATCAAGATCTAGGATACCTGCAGACAGGTGCCTGTTTGTGTGGAGACAGTCTGTTTGAAACTGTGTTCCTCAGCGCCCGCTCTTTCTCCCCGTCGCTCCACACGCCTGGGAGTCCCTTTCTTTCTCTCCACAAGCACGTGTGTTGACTTCGTCGCACATGTGCATCTGCACAAGCGTTGAGCTCAGCAGAGCGTGTCTCTTGACACTTGATGTGCGTTGGCTGTGTCTGCCTGCTCCAGTGAAGAGAGAAACGGGAAATCATCTTGGTAGAGGCAACAAAGCAAAAGCGAGGCAGGATTGACATCTGCTCAACAGAGACGGATTCCCTGCGCTGACACAGTTCACAGTTACACGAGAAGCAATCTGAGCGGTCCGTCGACCGGAGACGTGTTTCCCAAGAGGTCGTTTAGCGAGTGAACAGCAGTGTGCGCGACTTTCAGGAGTGTGCCTGGAAAGTGCCAGAATCACCAGGAGCATCTGTGCAAAAGCTGCTGCCTCTGTGACCGCATTGAGGCACGTTCGCGTGTCTGCGAGTATATAGACGGCTCTTTCGCGTTCACTCCGAGGGAAACGGTCCGCTATTGCTTCTGTGCGCACAGACGCGATTCCCTTGTCTCTTGCGAACACAGGGAACTCTGTGCATCCAAATCTACAGGCTAAGGACGCGTCTGCATATGTTTTGGTGAACAATCGAGTGTGCGTGTTCTGACAGCTGCCTCTATGCAGACGTCTCCACAGAGCCACTTCTGAATGCCCCGCAGCCCAGGACTGAATGGATACACTAACAAGTGCACCGGTGTGAGCAACCACATATGCAGAAGGACGTCTTTCATCTCACAGAAGCGCGAACGTCTTGGCGTTCAAGCACATGGCAGAAACAAGGTGTGAACAGATGAGCTGCTGCTATTTTCTCCGTTCGGCATGCTTCGTTGTAGCTCTCTTGCCGGTCGCCGGCTTAGCGGCTTGCTTTGCGCGACTAGCTCTGGGGAGAGAAGGAGATAGCGCCGGAAACCTCGCCTTTTGCCTTCTTCGGCGCTGGAACCTGGTTGCTGCGCCTTCTCTTTGTCCATGTGCACACACACGATTCCTCAGCGAAAACCATGCAGAAACCTTTCCACGAGCACCCAGGGATGTGCACCCAGCACCACGTGCACGCACACGCAGCTAGAGAAAAGCACCTACCTTTTCACACACTGATGCCTAAGCAAACGCGTGGCCACACACACGCACACATCCGCAAGCGCGCCTACTCCCATCTATTGAGAGAAAGACGGACGAGCTCTTTGGTTGCTCTTCACAGGCTTGTCCCTGATCTATAGCTGAGGGCAAACACTTGTGTGCTTGTGGGAGAGCCTGTGTCTTTCCTGGAAGCGTTTGGGAGTTTTGCTCAGACGCGTGTTTCCTCAAGTTCAAGAATCAAGATCTAGGATACCTGCAGACAGGTGCCTGTTTGTGTGGAGACAGTCTGTTTGAAACTGTGTTCCTCAGCGCCCGCTCTTTCTCCCCGTCGCTCCACACGCCTGGGAGTCCCTTTCTTTCTCTCCACAAGCACGTGTGTTGACTTCGTCGCACATGTGCATCTGCACAAGCGTTGAGCTCAGCAGAGCGTGTCTCTTGACACTTGATGTGCGTTGGCTGTGTCTGCCTGCTCCAGTGAAGAGAGAAACGGGAAATCATCTTGGTAGAGGCAACAAAGCAAAAGCGAGGCAGGATTGACATCTGCTCAACAGAGACGGATTCCCTGCGCTGACACAGTTCACAGTTACACGAGAAGCAATCTGAGCGGTCCGTCGACCGGAGACGTGTTTCCCAAGAGGTCGTTTAGCGAGTGAACAGCAGTGTGCGCGACTTTCAGGAGTGTGCCTGGAAAGTGCCAGAATCACCAGGAGCATCTGTGCAAAAGCTGCTGCCTCTGTGACCGCATTGAGGCACGTTCGCGTGTCTGCGAGTATATAGACGGCTCTTTCGCGTTCACTCCGAGGGAAACGGTCCGCTATTGCTTCTGTGCGCACAGACGCGATTCCCTTGTCTCTTGCGAACACAGGGAACTCTGTGCATCCAAATCTACAGGCTAAGGACGCGTCTGCATATGTTTTGGTGAACAATCGAGTGTGCGTGTTCTGACAGCTGCCTCTATGCAGACGTCTCCACAGAGCCACTTCTGAATGCCCCGCAGCCCAGGACTGAATGGATACACTAACAAGTGCACCGGTGTGAGCAACCACATATGCAGAAGGACGTCTTTCATCTCACAGAAGCGCGAACGTCTTGGCGTTCAAGCACATGGCAGAAACAAGGTGTGAACAGATGAGCTGCTGCTATTTTCTCCGTTCGGCATGCTTCGTTGTAGCTCTCTTGCCGGTCGCCGGCTTAGCGGCTTGCTTTGCGCGACTAGCTCTGGGGAGAGAAGGAGATAGCGCCGGAAACCTCGCCTTTTGCCTTCTTCGGCGCTGGAACCTGGTTGCTGCGCCTTCTCTTTGTCCATGTGCACACACACGATTCCTCAGCGAAAACCATGCAGAAACCTTTCCACGAGCACCCAGGGATGTGCACCCAGCACCACGTGCACGCACACGCAGCTAGAGAAAAGCACCTACCTTTTCACACACTGATGCCTAAGCAAACGCGTGGCCACACACACGCACACATCCGCAAGCGCGCCTACTCCCATCTATTGAGAGAAAGACGGACGAGCTCTTTGGTTGCTCTTCACAGGCTTGTCCCTGATCTATAGCTGAGGGCAAACACTTGTGTGCTTGTGGGAGAGCCTGTGTCTTTCCTGGAAGCGTTTGGGAGTTTTGCTCAGACGCGTGTTTCCTCAAGTTCAAGAATCAAGATCTAGGATACCTGCAGACAGGTGCCTGTTTGTGTGGAGACAGTCTGTTTGAAACTGTGTTCCTCAGCGCCCGCTCTTTCTCCCCGTCGCTCCACACGCCTGGGAGTCCCTTTCTTTCTCTCCACAAGCACGTGTGTTGACTTCGTCGCACATGTGCATCTGCACAAGCGTTGAGCTCAGCAGAGCGTGTCTCTTGACACTTGATGTGCGTTGGCTGTGTCTGCCTGCTCCAGTGAAGAGAGAAACGGGAAATCATCTTGGTAGAGGCAACAAAGCAAAAGCGAGGCAGGATTGACATCTGCTCAACAGAGACGGATTCCCTGCGCTGACACAGTTCACAGTTACACGAGAAGCAATCTGAGCGGTCCGTCGACCGGAGACGTGTTTCCCAAGAGGTCGTTTAGCGAGTGAACAGCAGTGTGCGCGACTTTCAGGAGTGTGCCTGGAAAGTGCCAGAATCACCAGGAGCATCTGTGCAAAAGCTGCTGCCTCTGTGACCGCATTGAGGCACGTTCGCGTGTCTGCGAGTATATAGACGGCTCTTTCGCGTTCACTCCGAGGGAAACGGTCCGCTATTGCTTCTGTGCGCACAGACGCGATTCCCTTGTCTCTTGCGAACACAGGGAACTCTGTGCATCCAAATCTACAGGCTAAGGACGCGTCTGCATATGTTTTGGTGAACAATCGAGTGTGCGTGTTCTGACAGCTGCCTCTATGCAGACGTCTCCACAGAGCCACTTCTGAATGCCCCGCAGCCCAGGACTGAATGGATACACTAACAAGTGCACCGGTGTGAGCAACCACATATGCAGAAGGACGTCTTTCATCTCACAGAAGCGCGAACGTCTTGGCGTTCAAGCACATGGCAGAAACAAGGTGTGAACAGATGAGCTGCTGCTATTTTCTCCGTTCGGCATGCTTCGTTGTAGCTCTCTTGCCGGTCGCCGGCTTAGCGGCTTGCTTTGCGCGACTAGCTCTGGGGAGAGAAGGAGATAGCGCCGGAAACCTCGCCTTTTGCCTTCTTCGGCGCTGGAACCTGGTTGCTGCGCCTTCTCTTTGTCCATGTGCACACACACGATTCCTCAGCGAAAACCATGCAGAAACCTTTCCACGAGCACCCAGGGATGTGCACCCAGCACCACGTGCACGCACACGCAGCTAGAGAAAAGCACCTACCTTTTCACACACTGAAGCCTAAGCAAACGCGTGGCCACACACACGCACACATCCGCAAGCGCGCCTACTCCCATCTATTGAGGGAAAGACGGACGAGCTCTTTGGTTGCTCTTCACAGGCTTGTCCCTGATCTATAGCTGAGGGCAAACACTTGTGTGCTTGTGGGAGAGCCTGTGTCTTTCCTGGAAGCGTTTGGGAGTTTTGCTCAGACGCGTGTTTCCTCAAGTTCAAGAATCAAGATCTAGGATACCTGCAGACAGGTGCCTGTTTGTGTGGAGACAGTCTGTTTGAAACTGTGTTCCTCAGCGCCCGCTCTTTCTCCCCGTCGCTCCACACGCCTGGGAGTCCCTTTCTTTCTCTCCACAAGCACGTGTGTTGACTTCGTCGCACATGTGCATCTGCACAAGCGTTGAGCTCAGCAGAGCGTGTCTCTTGACACTTGATGTGCGTTGGCTGTGTCTGCCTGCTCCAGTGAAGAGAGAAACGGGAAATCATCTTGGTAGAGGCAACAAAGCAAAAGCGAGGCAGGATTGACATCTGCTCAACAGAGACGGATTCCCTGCGCTGACACAGTTCACAGTTACACGAGAAGCGATCTGAGCGGTCCGTCGACCGGAGACGTGTTTCCCAAGAGGTCGTTTAGCGAGTGAACAGCAGTGTGCGCGACTTTCAGGAGTGTGCCTGGAAAGTGCCAGAATCACCAGGAGCATCTGTGCAAAAGCTGCTGCCTCTGTGACCGCATTGAGGCACGTTCGCGTGTCTGCGAGTATATAGACGGCTCTTTCGCGTTCACTCCGAGGGAAACGGTCCGCTATTGCTTCTGTGCGCACAGACGCGATTCCCTTGTCTCTTGCGAACACAGGGAACTCTGTGCATCCAAATCTACAGGCTAAGGACGCGTCTGCATATGTTTTGGTGAACAATCGAGTGTGCGTGTTCTGACAGCTGCCTCTATGCAGACGTCTCCACAGAGCCACTTCTGAATGCCCCGCAGCCCAGGACTGAATGGATACACTAACAAGTGCACCGGTGTGAGCAACCACATATGCAGAAGGACGTCTTTCATCTCACAGAAGCGCGAACGTCTTGGCGTTCAAGCACATGGCAGAAACAAGGTGTGAACAGATGAGCTGCTGCTATTTTCTCCGTTCGGCATGCTTCGTTGTAGCTCTCTTGCCGGTCGCCGGCTTAGCGGCTTGCTTTGCGCGACTAGCTCTGGGGAGAGAAGGAGATAGCGCCGGAAACCTCGCCTTTTGCCTTCTTCGGCGCTGGAACCTGGTTGCTGCGCCTTCTCTTTGTCCATGTGCACACACACGATTCCTCAGCGAAAACCATGCAGAAACCTTTCCACGAGCACCCAGGGATGTGCACCCAGCACCACGTGCACGCACACGCAGCTAGAGAAAAGCACCTACCTTTTCACACACTGATGCCTAAGCAAACGCGTGGCCACACACACGCACACATCCGCAAGCGCGCCTACTCCCATCTATTGAGGGAAAGACGGACGAGCTCTTTGGTTGCTCTTCACAGGCTTGTCCCTGATCTATAGCTGAGGGCAAACACTTGTGTGCTTGTGGGAGAGCCTGTGTCTTTCCTGGAAGCGTTTGGGAGTTTTGCTCAGACGCGTGTTTCCTCAAGTTCAAGAATCAAGATCTAGGATACCTGCAGACAGGTGCCTGTTTGTGTGGAGACAGTCTGTTTGAAACTGTGTTCCTCAGCGCCCGCTCTTTCTCCCCGTCGCTCCACACGCCTGGGAGTCCCTTTCTTTCTCTCCACAAGCACGTGTGTTGACTTCGTCGCACATGTGCATCTGCACAAGCGTTGAGCTCAGCAGAGCGTGTCTCTTGACACTTGATGTGCGTTGGCTGTGTCTGCCTGCTCCAGTGAAGAGAGAAACGGGAAATCATCTTGGTAGAGGCAACAAAGCAAAAGCGAGGCAGGATTGACATCTGCTCAACAGAGACGGATTCCCTGCGCTGACACAGTTCACAGTTACACGAGAAGCAATCTGAGCGGTCCGTCGACCGGAGACGTGTTTCCCAAGAGGTCGTTTAGCGACTGAACAGCAGTGTGCGCGACTTTCAGGAGTGTGCCTGGAAAGTGCCAGAATCACCAGGAGCATCTGTGCAAAAGCTGCTGCCTCTGTGACCGCATTGAGGCACGTTCGCGTGTCTGCGAGTATATAGACGGCTCTTTCGCGTTCACTCCGAGGGAAACGGTCCGCTATTGCTTCTGTGCGCACAGACGCGATTCCCTTGTCTCTTGCGAACACAGGGAACTCTGTGCATCCAAATCTACAGGCTAAGGACGCGTCTGCATATGTTTTGGTGAACAATCGAGTGTGCGTGTTCTGACAGCTGCCTCTATGCAGACGTCTCCACAGAGCCACTTCTGAATGCCCCGCAGCCCAGGACTGAATGGATACACTAACAAGTGCACCGGTGTGAGCAACCACATATGCAGAAGGACGTCTTTCATCTCACAGAAGCGCGAACGTCTTGGCGTTCAAGCACATGGCAGAAACAAGGTGTGAACAGATGAGCTGCTGCTATTTTCTCCGTTCGGCATGCTTCGTTGTAGCTCTCTTGCCGGTCGCCGGCTTAGCGGCTTGCTTTGCGCGACTAGCTCTGGGGAGAGAAGGAGATAGCGCCGGAAACCTCGCCTTTTGCCTTCTTCGGCGCTGGAACCTGGTTGCTGCGCCTTCTCTTTGTCCATGTGCACACACACGATTCCTCAGCGAAAACCATGCAGAAACCTTTCCACGAGCACCCAGGGATGTGCACCCAGCACCACGTGCACGCACACGCAGCTAGAGAAAAGCACCTACCTTTTCACACACTGATGCCTAAGCAAACGCGTGGCCACACACACGCACACATCCGCAAGCGCGCCTACTCCCATCTATTGAGGGAAAGACGGACGAGCTCTTTGGTTGCTCTTCACAGGCTTGTCCCTGATCTATAGCTGAGGGCAAACACTTGTGTGCTTGTGGGAGAGCCTGTGTCTTTCCTGGAAGCGTTTGGGAGTTTTGCTCAGACGCGTGTTTCCTCAAGTTCAAGAATCAAGATCTAGGATACCTGCAGACAGGTGCCTGTTTGTGTGGAGACAGTCTGTTTGAAACTGTGTTCCTCAGCGCCCGCTCTTTCTCCCCGTCGCTCCACACGCCTGGGAGTCCCTTTCTTTCTCTCCACAAGCACGTGTGTTGACTTCGTCGCACATGTGCATCTGCACAAGCGTTGAGCTCAGCAGAGCGTGTCTCTTGACACTTGATGTGCGTTGGCTGTGTCTGCCTGCTCCAGTGAAGAGAGAAACGGGAAATCATCTTGGTAGAGGCAACAAAGCAAAAGCGAGGCAGGATTGACATCTGCTCAACAGAGACGGATTCCCTGCGCTGACACAGTTCACAGTTACACGAGAAGCAATCTGAGCGGTCCGTCGACCGGAGACGTGTTTCCCAAGAGGTCGTTTAGCGAGTGAACAGCAGTGTGCGCGACTTTCAGGAGTGTGCCTGGAAAGTGCCAGAATCACCAGGAGCATCTGTGCAAAAGCTGCTGCCTCTGTGACCGCATTGAGGCACGTTCGCGTGTCTGCGAGTATATAGACGGCTCTTTCGCGTTCACTCCGAGGGAAACGGTCCGCTATTGCTTCTGTGCGCACAGACGCGATTCCCTTGTCTCTTGCGAACACAGGGAACTCTGTGCATCCAAATCTACAGGCTAAGGACGCGTCTGCATATGTTTTGGTGAACAATCGAGTGTGCGTGTTCTGACAGCTGCCTCTATGCAGACGTCTCCACAGAGCCACTTCTGAATGCCCCGCAGCCCAGGACTGAATGGATACACTAACAAGTGCACCGGTGTGAGCAACCACATATGCAGAAGGACGTCTTTCATCTCACAGAAGCGCGAACGTCTTGGCGTTCAAGCACATGGCAGAAACAAGGTGTGAACAGATGAGCTGCTGCTATTTTCTCCGTTCGGCATGCTTCGTTGTAGCTCTCTTGCCGGTCGCCGGCTTAGCGGCTTGCTTTGCGCGACTAGCTCTGGGGAGAGAAGGAGATAGCGCCGGAAACCTCGCCTTTTGCCTTCTTCGGCGCTGGAACCTGGTTGCTGCGCCTTCTCTTTGTCCATGTGCACACACACGATTCCTCAGCGAAAACCATGCAGAAACCTTTCCACGAGCACCCAGGGATGTGCACCCAGCACCACGTGCACGCACACGCAGCTAGAGAAAAGCACCTACCTTTTCACACACTGAAGCCTAAGCAAACGCGTGGCCACACACACGCACACATCCGCAAGCGCGCCTACTCCCATCTATTGAGAGAAAGACGGACGAGCTCTTTGGTTGCTCTTCACAGGCTTGTCCCTGATCTATAGCTGAGGGCAAACACTTGTGTGCTTGTGGGAGAGCCTGTGTCTTTCCTGGAAGCGTTTGGGAGTTTTGCTCAGACGCGTGTTTCCTCAAGTTCAAGAATCAAGATCTAGGATACCTGCAGACAGGTGCCTGTTTGTGTGGAGACAGTCTGTTTGAAACTGTGTTCCTCAGCGCCCGCTCTTTCTCCCCGTCGCTCCACACGCCTGGGAGTCCCTTTCTTTCTCTCCACAAGCACGTGTGTTGACTTCGTCGCACATGTGCATCTGCACAAGCGTTGAGCTCAGCAGAGCGTGTCTCTTGACACTTGATGTGCGTTGGCTGTGTCTGCCTGCTCCAGTGAAGAGAGAAACGGGAAATCATCTTGGTAGAGGCAACAAAGCAAAAGCGAGGCAGGATTGACATCTGCTCAACAGAGACGGATTCCCTGCGCTGACACAGTTCACAGTTACACGAGAAGCAATCTGAGCGGTCCGTCGACCGGAGACGTGTTTCCCAAGAGGTCGTTTAGCGAGTGAACAGCAGTGTGCGCGACTTTCAGGAGTGTGCCTGGAAAGTGCCAGAATCACCAGGAGCATCTGTGCAAAAGCTGCTGCCTCTGTGACCGCATTGAGGCACGTTCGCGTGTCTGCGAGTATATAGACGGCTCTTTCGCGTTCACTCCGAGGGAAACGGTCCGCTATTGCTTCTGTGCGCACAGACGCGATTCCCTTGTCTCTTGCGAACACAGGGAACTCTGTGCATCCAAATCTACAGGCTAAGGACGCGTCTGCATATGTTTTGGTGAACAATCGAGTGTGCGTGTTCTGACAGCTGCCTCTATGCAGACGTCTCCACAGAGCCACTTCTGAATGCCCCGCAGCCCAGGACTGAATGGATACACTAACAAGTGCACCGGTGTGAGCAACCACATATGCAGAAGGACGTCTTTCATCTCACAGAAGCGCGAACGTCTTGGCGTTCAAGCACATGGCAGAAACAAGGTGTGAACAGATGAGCTGCTGCTATTTTCTCCGTTCGGCATGCTTCGTTGTAGCTCTCTTGCCGGTCGCCGGCTTAGCGGCTTGCTTTGCGCGACTAGCTCTGGGGAGAGAAGGAGATAGCGCCGGAAACCTCGCCTTTTGCCTTCTTCGGCGCTGGAACCTGGTTGCTGCGCCTTCTCTTTGTCCATGTGCACACACACGATTCCTCAGCGAAAACCATGCAGAAACCTTTCCACGAGCACCCAGGGATGTGCACCCAGCACCACGTGCACGCACACGCAGCTAGAGAAAAGCACCTACCTTTTCACACACTGATGCCTAAGCAAACGCGTGGCCACACACACGCACACATCCGCAAGCGCGCCTACTCCCATCTATTGAGGGAAAGACGGACGAGCTCTTTGGTTGCTCTTCACAGGCTTGTCCCTGATCTATAGCTGAGGGCAAACACTTGTGTGCTTGTGGGAGAGCCTGTGTCTTTCCTGGAAGCGTTTGGGAGTTTTGCTCAGACGCGTGTTTCCTCAAGTTCAAGAATCAAGATCTAGGATACCTGCAGACAGGTGCCTGTTTGTGTGGAGACAGTCTGTTTGAAACTGTGTTCCTCAGCGCCCGCTCTTTCTCCCCGTCGCTCCACACGCCTGGGAGTCCCTTTCTTTCTCTCCACAAGCACGTGTGTTGACTTCGTCGCACATGTGCATCTGCACAAGCGTTGAGCTCAGCAGAGCGTGTCTCTTGACACTTGATGTGCGTTGGCTGTGTCTGCCTGCTCCAGTGAAGAGAGAAACGGGAAATCATCTTGGTAGAGGCAACAAAGCAAAAGCGAGGCAGGATTGACATCTGCTCAACAGAGACGGATTCCCTGCGCTGACACAGTTCACAGTTACACGAGAAGCAATCTGAGCGGTCCGTCGACCGGAGACGTGTTTCCCAAGAGGTCGTTTAGCGAGTGAACAGCAGTGTGCGCGACTTTCAGGAGTGTGCCTGGAAAGTGCCAGAATCACCAGGAGCATCTGTGCAAAAGCTGCTGCCTCTGTGACCGCATTGAGGCACGTTCGCGTGTCTGCGAGTATATAGACGGCTCTTTCGCGTTCACTCCGAGGGAAACGGTCCGCTATTGCTTCTGTGCGCACAGACGCGATTCCCTTGTCTCTTGCGAACACAGGGAACTCTGTGCATCCAAATCTACAGGCTAAGGACGCGTCTGCATATGTTTTGGTGAACAATCGAGTGTGCGTGTTCTGACAGCTGCCTCTATGCAGACGTCTCCACAGAGCCACTTCTGAATGCCCCGCAGCCCAGGACTGAATGGATACACTAACAAGTGCACCGGTGTGAGCAACCACATATGCAGAAGGACGTCTTTCATCTCACAGAAGCGCGAACGTCTTGGCGTTCAAGCACATGGCAGAAACAAGGTGTGAACAGATGAGCTGCTGCTATTTTCTCCGTTCGGCATGCTTCGTTGTAGCTCTCTTGCCGGTCGCCGGCTTAGCGGCTTGCTTTGCGCGACTAGCTCTGGGGAGAGAAGGAGATAGCGCCGGAAACCTCGCCTTTTGCCTTCTTCGGCGCTGGAACCTGGTTGCTGCGCCTTCTCTTTGTCCATGTGCACACACACGATTCCTCAGCGAAAACCATGCAGAAACCTTTCCACGAGCACCCAGGGATGTGCACCCAGCACCACGTGCACGCACACGCAGCTAGAGAAAAGCACCTACCTTTTCACACACTGATGCCTAAGCAAACGCGTGGCCACACACACGCACACATCCGCAAGCGCGCCTACTCCCATCTATTGAGGGAAAGACGGACGAGCTCTTTGGTTGCTCTTCACAGGCTTGTCCCTGATCTATAGCTGAGGGCAAACACTTGTGTGCTTGTGGGAGAGCCTGTGTCTTTCCTGGAAGCGTTTGGGAGTTTTGCTCAGACGCGTGTTTCCTCAAGTTCAAGAATCAAGATCTAGGATACCTGCAGACAGGTGCCTGTTTGTGTGGAGACAGTCTGTTTGAAACTGTGTTCCTCAGCGCCCGCTCTTTCTCCCCGTCGCTCCACACGCCTGGGAGTCCCTTTCTTTCTCTCCACAAGCACGTGTGTTGACTTCGTCGCACATGTGCATCTGCACAAGCGTTGAGCTCAGCAGAGCGTGTCTCTTGACACTTGATGTGCGTTGGCTGTGTCTGCCTGCTCCAGTGAAGAGAGAAACGGGAAATCATCTTGGTAGAGGCAACAAAGCAAAAGCGAGGCAGGATTGACATCTGCTCAACAGAGACGGATTCCCTGCGCTGACACAGTTCACAGTTACACGAGAAGCAATCTGAGCGGTCCGTCGACCGGAGACGTGTTTCCCAAGAGGTCGTTTAGCGAGTGAACAGCAGTGTGCGCGACTTTCAGGAGTGTGCCTGGAAAGTGCCAGAATCACCAGGAGCATCTGTGCAAAAGCTGCTGCCTCTGTGACCGCATTGAGGCACGTTCGCGTGTCTGCGAGTATATAGACGGCTCTTTCGCGTTCACTCCGAGGGAAACGGTCCGCTATTGCTTCTGTGCGCACAGACGCGATTCCCTTGTCTCTTGCGAACACAGGGAACTCTGTGCATCCAAATCTACAGGCTAAGGACGCGTCTGCATATGTTTTGGTGAACAATCGAGTGTGCGTGTTCTGACAGCTGCCTCTATGCAGACGTCTCCACAGAGCCACTTCTGAATGCCCCGCAGCCCAGGACTGAATGGATACACTAACAAGTGCACCGGTGTGAGCAACCACATATGCAGAAGGACGTCTTTCATCTCACAGAAGCGCGAACGTCTTGGCGTTCAAGCACATGGCAGAAACAAGGTGTGAACAGATGAGCTGCTGCTATTTTCTCCGTTCGGCATGCTTCGTTGTAGCTCTCTTGCCGGTCGCCGGCTTAGCGGCTTGCTTTGCGCGACTAGCTCTGGGGAGAGAAGGAGATAGCGCCGGAAACCTCGCCTTTTGCCTTCTTCGGCGCTGGAACCTGGTTGCTGCGCCTTCTCTTTGTCCATGTGCACACACACGATTCCTCAGCGAAAACCATGCAGAAACCTTTCCACGAGCACCCAGGGATGTGCACCCAGCACCACGTGCACGCACACGCAGCTAGAGAAAAGCACCTACCTTTTCACACACTGATGCCTAAGCAAACGCGTGGCCACACACACGCACACATCCGCAAGCGCGCCTACTCCCATCTATTGAGGGAAAGACGGACGAGCTCTTTGGTTGCTCTTTACAGGCTTGTCCCTGATCTATAGCTGAGGGCAAACACTTGTGTGCTTGTGGGAGAGCCTGTGTCTTTCCTGGAAGCGTTTGGGAGTTTTGCTCAGACGCGTGTTTCCTCAAGTTCAAGAATCAAGATCTAGGATACCTGCAGACAGGTGCCTGTTTGTGTGGAGACAGTCTGTTTGAAACTGTGTTCCTCAGCGCCCGCTCTTTCTCCCCGTCGCTCCACACGCCTGGGAGTCCCTTTCTTTCTCTCCACAAGCACGTGTGTTGACTTCGTCGCACATGTGCATCTGCACAAGCGTTGAGCTCAGCAGAGCGTGTCTCTTGACACTTGATGTGCGTTGGCTGTGTCTGCCTGCTCCAGTGAAGAGAGAAACGGGAAATCATCTTGGTAGAGGCAACAAAGCAAAAGCGAGGCAGGATTGACATCTGCTCAACAGAGACGGATTCCCTGCGCTGACACAGTTCACAGTTACACGAGAAGCAATCTGAGCGGTCCGTCGACCGGAGACGTGTTTCCCAAGAGGTCGTTTAGCGAGTGAACAGCAGTGTGCGCGACTTTCAGGAGTGTGCCTGGAAAGTGCCAGAATCACCAGGAGCATCTGTGCAAAAGCTGCTGCCTCTGTGACCGCATTGAGGCACGTTCGCGTGTCTGCGAGTATATAGACGGCTCTTTCGCGTTCACTCCGAGGGAAACGGTCCGCTATTGCTTCTGTGCGCACAGACGCGATTCCCTTGTCTCTTGCGAACACAGGGAACTCTGTGCATCCAAATCTACAGGCTAAGGACGCGTCTGCATATGTTTTGGTGAACAATCGAGTGTGCGTGTTCTGACAGCTGCCTCTATGCAGACGTCTCCACAGAGCCACTTCTGAATGCCCCGCAGCCCAGGACTGAATGGATACACTAACAAGTGCACCGGTGTGAGCAACCACATATGCAGAAGGACGTCTTTCATCTCACAGAAGCGCGAACGTCTTGGCGTTCAAGCACATGGCAGAAACAAGGTGTGAACAGATGAGCTGCTGCTATTTTCTCCGTTCGGCATGCTTCGTTGTAGCTCTCTTGCCGGTCGCCGGCTTAGCGGCTTGCTTTGCGCGACTAGCTCTGGGGAGAGAAGGAGATAGCGCCGGAAACCTCGCCTTTTGCCTTCTTCGGCGCTGGAACCTGGTTGCTGCGCCTTCTCTTTGTCCATGTGCACACACACGATTCCTCAGCGAAAACCATGCAGAAACCTTTCCACGAGCACCCAGGGATGTGCACCCAGCACCACGTGCACGCACACGCAGCTAGAGAAAAGCACCTACCTTTTCACACACTGATGCCTAAGCAAACGCGTGGCCACACACACGCACACATCCGCAAGCGCGCCTACTCCCATCTATTGAGGGAAAGACGGACGAGCTCTTTGGTTGCTCTTCACAGGCTTGTCCCTGATCTATAGCTGAGGGCAAACACTTGTGTGCTTGTGGGAGAGCCTGTGTCTTTCCTGGAAGCGTTTGGGAGTTTTGCTCAGACGCGTGTTTCCTCAAGTTCAAGAATCAAGATCTAGGATACCTGCAGACAGGTGCCTGTTTGTGTGGAGACAGTCTGTTTGAAACTGTGTTCCTCAGCGCCCGCTCTTTCTCCCCGTCGCTCCACACGCCTGGGAGTCCCTTTCTTTCTCTCCACAAGCACGTGTGTTGACTTCGTCGCACATGTGCATCTGCACAAGCGTTGAGCTCAGCAGAGCGTGTCTCTTGACACTTGATGTGCGTTGGCTGTGTCTGCCTGCTCCAGTGAAGAGAGAAACGGGAAATCATCTTGGTAGAGGCAACAAAGCAAAAGCGAGGCAGGATTGACATCTGCTCAACAGAGACGGATTCCCTGCGCTGACACAGTTCACAGTTACACGAGAAGCAATCTGAGCGGTCCGTCGACCGGAGACGTGTTTCCCAAGAGGTCGTTTAGCGAGTGAACAGCAGTGTGCGCGACTTTCAGGAGTGTGCCTGGAAAGTGCCAGAATCACCAGGAGCATCTGTGCAAAAGCTGCTGCCTCTGTGACCGCATTGAGGCACGTTCGCGTGTCTGCGAGTATATAGACGGCTCTTTCGCGTTCACTCCGAGGGAAACGGTCCGCTATTGCTTCTGTGCGCACAGACGCGATTCCCTTGTCTCTTGCGAACACAGGGAACTCTGTGCATCCAAATCTACAGGCTAAGGACGCGTCTGCATATGTTTTGGTGAACAATCGAGTGTGCGTGTTCTGACAGCTGCCTCTATGCAGACGTCTCCACAGAGCCACTTCTGAATGCCCCGCAGCCCAGGACTGAATGGATACACTAACAAGTGCACCGGTGTGAGCAACCACATATGCAGAAGGACGTCTTTCATCTCACAGAAGCGCGAACGTCTTGGCGTTCAAGCACATGGCAGAAACAAGGTGTGAACAGATGAGCTGCTGCTATTTTCTCCGTTCGGCATGCTTCGTTGTAGCTCTCTTGCCGGTCGCCGGCTTAGCGGCTTGCTTTGCGCGACTAGCTCTGGGGAGAGAAGGAGATAGCGCCGGAAACCTCGCCTTTTGCCTTCTTCGGCGCTGGAACCTGGTTGCTGCGCCTTCTCTTTGTCCATGTGCACACACACGATTCCTCAGCGAAAACCATGCAGAAACCTTTCCACGAGCACCCAGGGATGTGCACCCAGCACCACGTGCACGCACACGCAGCTAGAGAAAAGCACCTACCTTTTCACACACTGATGCCTAAGCAAACGCGTGGCCACACACACGCACACATCCGCAAGCGCGCCTACTCCCATCTATTGAGGGAAAGACGGACGAGCTCTTTGGTTGCTCTTTACAGGCTTGTCCCTGATCTATAGCTGAGGGCAAACACTTGTGTGCTTGTGGGAGAGCCTGTGTCTTTCCTGGAAGCGTTTGGGAGTTTTGCTCAGACGCGTGTTTCCTCAAGTTCAAGAATCAAGATCTAGGATACCTGCAGACAGGTGCCTGTTTGTGTGGAGACAGTCTGTTTGAAACTGTGTTCCTCAGCGCCCGCTCTTTCTCCCCGTCGCTCCACACGCCTGGGAGTCCCTTTCTTTCTCTCCACAAGCACGTGTGTTGACTTCGTCGCACATGTGCATCTGCACAAGCGTTGAGCTCAGCAGAGCGTGTCTCTTGACACTTGATGTGCGTTGGCTGTGTCTGCCTGCTCCAGTGAAGAGAGAAACGGGAAATCATCTTGGTAGAGGCAACAAAGCAAAAGCGAGGCAGGATTGACATCTGCTCAACAGAGACGGATTCCCTGCGCTGACACAGTTCACAGTTACACGAGAAGCAATCTGAGCGGTCCGTCGACCGGAGACGTGTTTCCCAAGAGGTCGTTTAGCGAGTGAACAGCAGTGTGCGCGACTTTCAGGAGTGTGCCTGGAAAGTGCCAGAATCACCAGGAGCATCTGTGCAAAAGCTGCTGCCTCTGTGACCGCATTGAGGCACGTTCGCGTGTCTGCGAGTATATAGACGGCTCTTTCGCGTTCACTCCGAGGGAAACGGTCCGCTATTGCTTCTGTGCGCACAGACGCGATTCCCTTGTCTCTTGCGAACACAGGGAACTCTGTGCATCCAAATCTACAGGCTAAGGACGCGTCTGCATATGTTTTGGTGAACAATCGAGTGTGCGTGTTCTGACAGCTGCCTCTATGCAGACGTCTCCACAGAGCCACTTCTGAATGCCCCGCAGCCCAGGACTGAATGGATACACTAACAAGTGCACCGGTGTGAGCAACCACATATGCAGAAGGACGTCTTTCATCTCACAGAAGCGCGAACGTCTTGGCGTTCAAGCACATGGCAGAAACAAGGTGTGAACAGATGAGCTGCTGCTATTTTCTCCGTTCGGCATGCTTCGTTGTAGCTCTCTTGCCGGTCGCCGGCTTAGCGGCTTGCTTTGCGCGACTAGCTCTGGGGAGAGAAGGAGATAGCGCCGGAAACCTCGCCTTTTGCCTTCTTCGGCGCTGGAACCTGGTTGCTGCGCCTTCTCTTTGTCCATGTGCACACACACGATTCCTCAGCGAAAACCATGCAGAAACCTTTCCACGAGCACCCAGGGATGTGCACCCAGCACCACGTGCACGCACACGCAGCTAGAGAAAAGCACCTACCTTTTCACACACTGATGCCTAAGCAAACGCGTGGCCACACACACGCACACATCCGCAAGCGCGCCTACTCCCATCTATTGAGGGAAAGACGGACGAGCTCTTTGGTTGCTCTTCACAGGCTTGTCCCTGATCTATAGCTGAGGGCAAACACTTGTGTGCTTGTGGGAGAGCCTGTGTCTTTCCTGGAAGCGTTTGGGAGTTTTGCTCAGACGCGTGTTTCCTCAAGTTCAAGAATCAAGATCTAGGATACCTGCAGACAGGTGCCTGTTTGTGTGGAGACAGTCTGTTTGAAACTGTGTTCCTCAGCGCCCGCTCTTTCTCCCCGTCGCTCCACACGCCTGGGAGTCCCTTTCTTTCTCTCCACAAGCACGTGTGTTGACTTCGTCGCACATGTGCATCTGCACAAGCGTTGAGCTCAGCAGAGCGTGTCTCTTGACACTTGATGTGCGTTGGCTGTGTCTGCCTGCTCCAGTGAAGAGAGAAACGGGAAATCATCTTGGTAGAGGCAACAAAGCAAAAGCGAGGCAGGATTGACATCTGCTCAACAGAGACGGATTCCCTGCGCTGACACAGTTCACAGTTACACGAGAAGCAATCTGAGCGGTCCGTCGACCGGAGACGTGTTTCCCAAGAGGTCGTTTAGCGAGTGAACAGCAGTGTGCGCGACTTTCAGGAGTGTGCCTGGAAAGTGCCAGAATCACCAGGAGCATCTGTGCAAAAGCTGCTGCCTCTGTGACCGCATTGAGGCACGTTCGCGTGTCTGCGAGTATATAGACGGCTCTTTCGCGTTCACTCCGAGGGAAACGGTCCGCTATTGCTTCTGTGCGCACAGACGCGATTCCCTTGTCTCTTGCGAACACAGGGAACTCTGTGCATCCAAATCTACAGGCTAAGGACGCGTCTGCATATGTTTTGGTGAACAATCGAGTGTGCGTGTTCTGACAGCTGCCTCTATGCAGACGTCTCCACAGAGCCACTTCTGAATGCCCCGCAGCCCAGGACTGAATGGATACACTAACAAGTGCACCGGTGTGAGCAACCACATATGCAGAAGGACGTCTTTCATCTCACAGAAGCGCGAACGTCTTGGCGTTCAAGCACATGGCAGAAACAAGGTGTGAACAGATGAGCTGCTGCTATTTTCTCCGTTCGGCATGCTTCGTTGTAGCTCTCTTGCCGGTCGCCGGCTTAGCGGCTTGCTTTGCGCGACTAGCTCTGGGGAGAGAAGGAGATAGCGCCGGAAACCTCGCCTTTTGCCTTCTTCGGCGCTGGAACCTGGTTGCTGCGCCTTCTCTTTGTCCATGTGCACACACACGATTCCTCAGCGAAAACCATGCAGAAACCTTTCCACGAGCACCCAGGGATGTGCACCCAGCACCACGTGCACGCACACGCAGCTAGAGAAAAGCACCTACCTTTTCACACACTGAAGCCTAAGCAAACGCGTGGCCACACACACGCACACATCCGCAAGCGCGCCTACTCCCATCTATTGAGGGAAAGACGGACGAGCTCTTTGGTTGCTCTTCACAGGCTTGTCCCTGATCTATAGCTGAGGGCAAACACTTGTGTGCTTGTGGGAGAGCCTGTGTCTTTCCTGGAAGCGTTTGGGAGTTTTGCTCAGACGCGTGTTTCCTCAAGTTCAAGAATCAAGATCTAGGATACCTGCAGACAGGTGCCTGTTTGTGTGGAGACAGTCTGTTTGAAACTGTGTTCCTCAGCGCCCGCTCTTTCTCCCCGTCGCTCCACACGCCTGGGAGTCCCTTTCTTTCTCTCCACAAGCACGTGTGTTGACTTCGTCGCACATGTGCATCTGCACAAGCGTTGAGCTCAGCAGAGCGTGTCTCTTGACACTTGATGTGCGTTGGCTGTGTCTGCCTGCTCCAGTGAAGAGAGAAACGGGAAATCATCTTGGTAGAGGCAACAAAGCAAAAGCGAGGCAGGATTGACATCTGCTCAACAGAGACGGATTCCCTGCGCTGACACAGTTCACAGTTACACGAGAAGCAATCTGAGCGGTCCGTCGACCGGAGACGTGTTTCCCAAGAGGTCGTTTAGCGAGTGAACAGCAGTGTGCGCGACTTTCAGGAGTGTGCCTGGAAAGTGCCAGAATCACCAGGAGCATCTGTGCAAAAGCTGCTGCCTCTGTGACCGCATTGAGGCACGTTCGCGTGTCTGCGAGTATATAGACGGCTCTTTCGCGTTCACTCCGAGGGAAACGGTCCGCTATTGCTTCTGTGCGCACAGACGCGATTCCCTTGTCTCTTGCGAACACAGGGAACTCTGTGCATCCAAATCTACAGGCTAAGGACGCGTCTGCATATGTTTTGGTGAACAATCGAGTGTGCGTGTTCTGACAGCTGCCTCTATGCAGACGTCTCCACAGAGCCACTTCTGAATGCCCCGCAGCCCAGGACTGAATGGATACACTAACAAGTGCACCGGTGTGAGCAACCACATATGCAGAAGGACGTCTTTCATCTCACAGAAGCGCGAACGTCTTGGCGTTCAAGCACATGGCAGAAACAAGGTGTGAACAGATGAGCTGCTGCTATTTTCTCCGTTCGGCATGCTTCGTTGTAGCTCTCTTGCCGGTCGCCGGCTTAGCGGCTTGCTTTGCGCGACTAGCTCTGGGGAGAGAAGGAGATAGCGCCGGAAACCTCGCCTTTTGCCTTCTTCGGCGCTGGAACCTGGTTGCTGCGCCTTCTCTTTGTCCATGTGCACACACACGATTCCTCAGCGAAAACCATGCAGAAACCTTTCCACGAGCACCCAGGGATGTGCACCCAGCACCACGTGCACGCACACGCAGCTAGAGAAAAGCACCTACCTTTTCACACACTGATGCCTAAGCAAACGCGTGGCCACACACACGCACACATCCGCAAGCGCGCCTACTCCCATCTATTGAGGGAAAGACGGACGAGCTCTTTGGTTGCTCTTCACAGGCTTGTCCCTGATCTATAGCTGAGGGCAAACACTTGTGTGCTTGTGGGAGAGCCTGTGTCTTTCCTGGAAGCGTTTGGGAGTTTTGCTCAGACGCGTGTTTCCTCAAGTTCAAGAATCAAGATCTAGGATACCTGCAGACAGGTGCCTGTTTGTGTGGAGACAGTCTGTTTGAAACTGTGTTCCTCAGCGCCCGCTCTTTCTCCCCGTCGCTCCACACGCCTGGGAGTCCCTTTCTTTCTCTCCACAAGCACGTGTGTTGACTTCGTCGCACATGTGCATCTGCACAAGCGTTGAGCTCAGCAGAGCGTGTCTCTTGACACTTGATGTGCGTTGGCTGTGTCTGCCTGCTCCAGTGAAGAGAGAAACGGGAAATCATCTTGGTAGAGGCAACAAAGCAAAAGCGAGGCAGGATTGACATCTGCTCAACAGAGACGGATTCCCTGCGCTGACACAGTTCACAGTTACACGAGAAGCAATCTGAGCGGTCCGTCGACCGGAGACGTGTTTCCCAAGAGGTCGTTTAGCGAGTGAACAGCAGTGTGCGCGACTTTCAGGAGTGTGCCTGGAAAGTGCCAGAATCACCAGGAGCATCTGTGCAAAAGCTGCTGCCTCTGTGACCGCATTGAGGCACGTTCGCGTGTCTGCGAGTATATAGACGGCTCTTTCGCGTTCACTCCGAGGGAAACGGTCCGCTATTGCTTCTGTGCGCACAGACGCGATTCCCTTGTCTCTTGCGAACACAGGGAACTCTGTGCATCCAAATCTACAGGCTAAGGACGCGTCTGCATATGTTTTGGTGAACAATCGAGTGTGCGTGTTCTGACAGCTGCCTCTATGCAGACGTCTCCACAGAGCCACTTCTGAATGCCCCGCAGCCCAGGACTGAATGGATACACTAACAAGTGCACCGGTGTGAGCAACCACATATGCAGAAGGACGTCTTTCATCTCACAGAAGCGCGAACGTCTTGGCGTTCAAGCACATGGCAGAAACAAGGTGTGAACAGATGAGCTGCTGCTATTTTCTCCGTTCGGCATGCTTCGTTGTAGCTCTCTTGCCGGTCGCCGGCTTAGCGGCTTGCTTTGCGCGACTAGCTCTGGGGAGAGAAGGAGATAGCGCCGGAAACCTCGCCTTTTGCCTTCTTCGGCGCTGGAACCTGGTTGCTGCGCCTTCTCTTTGTCCATGTGCACACACACGATTCCTCAGCGAAAACCATGCAGAAACCTTTCCACGAGCACCCAGGGATGTGCACCCAGCACCACGTGCACGCACACGCAGCTAGAGAAAAGCACCTACCTTTTCACACACTGATGCCTAAGCAAACGCGTGGCCACACACACGCACACATCCGCAAGCGCGCCTACTCCCATCTATTGAGGGAAAGACGGACGAGCTCTTTGGTTGCTCTTCACAGGCTTGTCCCTGATCTATAGCTGAGGGCAAACACTTGTGTGCTTGTGGGAGAGCCTGTGTCTTTCCTGGAAGCGTTTGGGAGTTTTGCTCAGACGCGTGTTTCCTCAAGTTCAAGAATCAAGATCTAGGATACCTGCAGACAGGTGCCTGTTTGTGTGGAGACAGTCTGTTTGAAACTGTGTTCCTCAGCGCCCGCTCTTTCTCCCCGTCGCTCCACACGCCTGGGAGTCCCTTTCTTTCTCTCCACAAGCACGTGTGTTGACTTCGTCGCACATGTGCATCTGCACAAGCGTTGAGCTCAGCAGAGCGTGTCTCTTGACACTTGATGTGCGTTGGCTGTGTCTGCCTGCTCCAGTGAAGAGAGAAACGGGAAATCATCTTGGTAGAGGCAACAAAGCAAAAGCGAGGCAGGATTGACATCTGCTCAACAGAGACGGATTCCCTGCGCTGACACAGTTCACAGTTACACGAGAAGCAATCTGAGCGGTCCGTCGACCGGAGACGTGTTTCCCAAGAGGTCGTTTAGCGAGTGAACAGCAGTGTGCGCGACTTTCAGGAGTGTGCCTGGAAAGTGCCAGAATCACCAGGAGCATCTGTGCAAAAGCTGCTGCCTCTGTGACCGCATTGAGGCACGTTCGCGTGTCTGCGAGTATATAGACGGCTCTTTCGCGTTCACTCCGAGGGAAACGGTCCGCTATTGCTTCTGTGCGCACAGACGCGATTCCCTTGTCTCTTGCGAACACAGGGAACTCTGTGCATCCAAATCTACAGGCTAAGGACGCGTCTGCATATGTTTTGGTGAACAATCGAGTGTGCGTGTTCTGACAGCTGCCTCTATGCAGACGTCTCCACAGAGCCACTTCTGAATGCCCCGCAGCCCAGGACTGAATGGATACACTAACAAGTGCACCGGTGTGAGCAACCACATATGCAGAAGGACGTCTTTCATCTCACAGAAGCGCGAACGTCTTGGCGTTCAAGCACATGGCAGAAACAAGGTGTGAACAGATGAGCTGCTGCTATTTTCTCCGTTCGGCATGCTTCGTTGTAGCTCTCTTGCCGGTCGCCGGCTTAGCGGCTTGCTTTGCGCGACTAGCTCTGGGGAGAGAAGGAGATAGCGCCGGAAACCTCGCCTTTTGCCTTCTTCGGCGCTGGAACCTGGTTGCTGCGCCTTCTCTTTGTCCATGTGCACACACACGATTCCTCAGCGAAAACCATGCAGAAACCTTTCCACGAGCACCCAGGGATGTGCACCCAGCACCACGTGCACGCACACGCAGCTAGAGAAAAGCACCTACCTTTTCACACACTGATGCCTAAGCAAACGCGTGGCCACACACACGCACACATCCGCAAGCGCGCCTACTCCCATCTATTGAGGGAAAGACGGACGAGCTCTTTGGTTGCTCTTCACAGGCTTGTCCCTGATCTATAGCTGAGGGCAAACACTTGTGTGCTTGTGGGAGAGCCTGTGTCTTTCCTGGAAGCGTTTGGGAGTTTTGCTCAGACGCGTGTTTCCTCAAGTTCAAGAATCAAGATCTAGGATACCTGCAGACAGGTGCCTGTTTGTGTGGAGACAGTCTGTTTGAAACTGTGTTCCTCAGCGCCCGCTCTTTCTCCCCGTCGCTCCACACGCCTGGGAGTCCCTTTCTTTCTCTCCACAAGCACGTGTGTTGACTTCGTCGCACATGTGCATCTGCACAAGCGTTGAGCTCAGCAGAGCGTGTCTCTTGACACTTGATGTGCGTTGGCTGTGTCTGCCTGCTCCAGTGAAGAGAGAAACGGGAAATCATCTTGGTAGAGGCAACAAAGCAAAAGCGAGGCAGGATTGACATCTGCTCAACAGAGACGGATTCCCTGCGCTGACACAGTTCACAGTTACACGAGAAGCAATCTGAGCGGTCCGTCGACCGGAGACGTGTTTCCCAAGAGGTCGTTTAGCGAGTGAACAGCAGTGTGCGCGACTTTCAGGAGTGTGCCTGGAAAGTGCCAGAATCACCAGGAGCATCTGTGCAAAAGCTGCTGCCTCTGTGACCGCATTGAGGCACGTTCGCGTGTCTGCGAGTATATAGACGGCTCTTTCGCGTTCACTCCGAGGGAAACGGTCCGCTATTGCTTCTGTGCGCACAGACGCGATTCCCTTGTCTCTTGCGAACACAGGGAACTCTGTGCATCCAAATCTACAGGCTAAGGACGCGTCTGCATATGTTTTGGTGAACAATCGAGTGTGCGTGTTCTGACAGCTGCCTCTATGCAGACGTCTCCACAGAGCCACTTCTGAATGCCCCGCAGCCCAGGACTGAATGGATACACTAACAAGTGCACCGGTGTGAGCAACCACATATGCAGAAGGACGTCTTTCATCTCACAGAAGCGCGAACGTCTTGGCGTTCAAGCACATGGCAGAAACAAGGTGTGAACAGATGAGCTGCTGCTATTTTCTCCGTTCGGCATGCTTCGTTGTAGCTCTCTTGCCGGTCGCCGGCTTAGCGGCTTGCTTTGCGCGACTAGCTCTGGGGAGAGAAGGAGATAGCGCCGGAAACCTCGCCTTTTGCCTTCTTCGGCGCTGGAACCTGGTTGCTGCGCCTTCTCTTTGTCCATGTGCACACACACGATTCCTCAGCGAAAACCATGCAGAAACCTTTCCACGAGCACCCAGGGATGTGCACCCAGCACCACGTGCACGCACACGCAGCTAGAGAAAAGCACCTACCTTTTCACACACTGATGCCTAAGCAAACGCGTGGCCACACACACGCACACATCCGCAAGCGCGCCTACTCCCATCTATTGAGGGAAAGACGGACGAGCTCTTTGGTTGCTCTTCACAGGCTTGTCCCTGATCTATAGCTGAGGGCAAACACTTGTGTGCTTGTGGGAGAGCCTGTGTCTTTCCTGGAAGCGTTTGGGAGTTTTGCTCAGACGCGTGTTTCCTCAAGTTCAAGAATCAAGATCTAGGATACCTGCAGACAGGTGCCTGTTTGTGTGGAGACAGTCTGTTTGAAACTGTGTTCCTCAGCGCCCGCTCTTTCTCCCCGTCGCTCCACACGCCTGGGAGTCCCTTTCTTTCTCTCCACAAGCACGTGTGTTGACTTCGTCGCACATGTGCATCTGCACAAGCGTTGAGCTCAGCAGAGCGTGTCTCTTGACACTTGATGTGCGTTGGCTGTGTCTGCCTGCTCCAGTGAAGAGAGAAACGGGAAATCATCTTGGTAGAGGCAACAAAGCAAAAGCGAGGCAGGATTGACATCTGCTCAACAGAGACGGATTCCCTGCGCTGACACAGTTCACAGTTACACGAGAAGCAATCTGAGCGGTCCGTCGACCGGAGACGTGTTTCCCAAGAGGTCGTTTAGCGAGTGAACAGCAGTGTGCGCGACTTTCAGGAGTGTGCCTGGAAAGTGCCAGAATCACCAGGAGCATCTGTGCAAAAGCTGCTGCCTCTGTGACCGCATTGAGGCACGTTCGCGTGTCTGCGAGTATATAGACGGCTCTTTCGCGTTCACTCCGAGGGAAACGGTCCGCTATTGCTTCTGTGCGCACAGACGCGATTCCCTTGTCTCTTGCGAACACAGGGAACTCTGTGCATCCAAATCTACAGGCTAAGGACGCGTCTGCATATGTTTTGGTGAACAATCGAGTGTGCGTGTTCTGACAGCTGCCTCTATGCAGACGTCTCCACAGAGCCACTTCTGAATGCCCCGCAGCCCAGGACTGAATGGATACACTAACAAGTGCACCGGTGTGAGCAACCACATATGCAGAAGGACGTCTTTCATCTCACAGAAGCGCGAACGTCTTGGCGTTCAAGCACATGGCAGAAACAAGGTGTGAACAGATGAGCTGCTGCTATTTTCTCCGTTCGGCATGCTTCGTTGTAGCTCTCTTGCCGGTCGCCGGCTTAGCGGCTTGCTTTGCGCGACTAGCTCTGGGGAGAGAAGGAGATAGCGCCGGAAACCTCGCCTTTTGCCTTCTTCGGCGCTGGAACCTGGTTGCTGCGCCTTCTCTTTGTCCATGTGCACACACACGATTCCTCAGCGAAAACCATGCAGAAACCTTTCCACGAGCACCCAGGGATGTGCACCCAGCACCACGTGCACGCACACGCAGCTAGAGAAAAGCACCTACCTTTTCACACACTGATGCCTAAGCAAACGCGTGGCCACACACACGCACACATCCGCAAGCGCGCCTACTCCCATCTATTGAGGGAAAGACGGACGAGCTCTTTGGTTGCTCTTCACAGGCTTGTCCCTGATCTATAGCTGAGGGCAAACACTTGTGTGCTTGTGGGAGAGCCTGTGTCTTTCCTGGAAGCGTTTGGGAGTTTTGCTCAGACGCGTGTTTCCTCAAGTTCAAGAATCAAGATCTAGGATACCTGCAGACAGGTGCCTGTTTGTGTGGAGACAGTCTGTTTGAAACTGTGTTCCTCAGCGCCCGCTCTTTCTCCCCGTCGCTCCACACGCCTGGGAGTCCCTTTCTTTCTCTCCACAAGCACGTGTGTTGACTTCGTCGCACATGTGCATCTGCACAAGCGTTGAGCTCAGCAGAGCGTGTCTCTTGACACTTGATGTGCGTTGGCTGTGTCTGCCTGCTCCAGTGAAGAGAGAAACGGGAAATCATCTTGGTAGAGGCAACAAAGCAAAAGCGAGGCAGGATTGACATCTGCTCAACAGAGACGGATTCCCTGCGCTGACACAGTTCACAGTTACACGAGAAGCAATCTGAGCGGTCCGTCGACCGGAGACGTGTTTCCCAAGAGGTCGTTTAGCGAGTGAACAGCAGTGTGCGCGACTTTCAGGAGTGTGCCTGGAAAGTGCCAGAATCACCAGGAGCATCTGTGCAAAAGCTGCTGCCTCTGTGACCGCATTGAGGCACGTTCGCGTGTCTGCGAGTATATAGACGGCTCTTTCGCGTTCACTCCGAGGGAAACGGTCCGCTATTGCTTCTGTGCGCACAGACGCGATTCCCTTGTCTCTTGCGAACACAGGGAACTCTGTGCATCCAAATCTACAGGCTAAGGACGCGTCTGCATATGTTTTGGTGAACAATCGAGTGTGCGTGTTCTGACAGCTGCCTCTATGCAGACGTCTCCACAGAGCCACTTCTGAATGCCCCGCAGCCCAGGACTGAATGGATACACTAACAAGTGCACCGGTGTGAGCAACCACATATGCAGAAGGACGTCTTTCATCTCACAGAAGCGCGAACGTCTTGGCGTTCAAGCACATGGCAGAAACAAGGTGTGAACAGATGAGCTGCTGCTATTTTCTCCGTTCGGCATGCTTCGTTGTAGCTCTCTTGCCGGTCGCCGGCTTAGCGGCTTGCTTTGCGCGACTAGCTCTGGGGAGAGAAGGAGATAGCGCCGGAAACCTCGCCTTTTGCCTTCTTCGGCGCTGGAACCTGGTTGCTGCGCCTTCTCTTTGTCCATGTGCACACACACGATTCCTCAGCGAAAACCATGCAGAAACCTTTCCACGAGCACCCAGGGATGTGCACCCAGCACCACGTGCACGCACACGCAGCTAGAGAAAAGCACCTACCTTTTCACACACTGAAGCCTAAGCAAACGCGTGGCCACACACACGCACACATCCGCAAGCGCGCCTACTCCCATCTATTGAGGGAAAGACGGACGAGCTCTTTGGTTGCTCTTCACAGGCTTGTCCCTGATCTATAGCTGAGGGCAAACACTTGTGTGCTTGTGGGAGAGCCTGTGTCTTTCCTGGAAGCGTTTGGGAGTTTTGCTCAGACGCGTGTTTCCTCAAGTTCAAGAATCAAGATCTAGGATACCTGCAGACAGGTGCCTGTTTGTGTGGAGACAGTCTGTTTGAAACTGTGTTCCTCAGCGCCCGCTCTTTCTCCCCGTCGCTCCACACGCCTGGGAGTCCCTTTCTTTCTCTCCACAAGCACGTGTGTTGACTTCGTCGCACATGTGCATCTGCACAAGCGTTGAGCTCAGCAGAGCGTGTCTCTTGACACTTGATGTGCGTTGGCTGTGTCTGCCTGCTCCAGTGAAGAGAGAAACGGGAAATCATCTTGGTAGAGGCAACAAAGCAAAAGCGAGGCAGGATTGACATCTGCTCAACAGAGACGGATTCCCTGCGCTGACACAGTTCACAGTTACACGAGAAGCAATCTGAGCGGTCCGTCGACCGGAGACGTGTTTCCCAAGAGGTCGTTTAGCGAGTGAACAGCAGTGTGCGCGACTTTCAGGAGTGTGCCTGGAAAGTGCCAGAATCACCAGGAGCATCTGTGCAAAAGCTGCTGCCTCTGTGACCGCATTGAGGCACGTTCGCGTGTCTGCGAGTATATAGACGGCTCTTTCGCGTTCACTCCGAGGGAAACGGTCCGCTATTGCTTCTGTGCGCACAGACGCGATTCCCTTGTCTCTTGCGAACACAGGGAACTCTGTGCATCCAAATCTACAGGCTAAGGACGCGTCTGCATATGTTTTGGTGAACAATCGAGTGTGCGTGTTCTGACAGCTGCCTCTATGCAGACGTCTCCACAGAGCCACTTCTGAATGCCCCGCAGCCCAGGACTGAATGGATACACTAACAAGTGCACCGGTGTGAGCAACCACATATGCAGAAGGACGTCTTTCATCTCACAGAAGCGCGAACGTCTTGGCGTTCAAGCACATGGCAGAAACAAGGTGTGAACAGATGAGCTGCTGCTATTTTCTCCGTTCGGCATGCTTCGTTGTAGCTCTCTTGCCGGTCGCCGGCTTAGCGGCTTGCTTTGCGCGACTAGCTCTGGGGAGAGAAGGAGATAGCGCCGGAAACCTCGCCTTTTGCCTTCTTCGGCGCTGGAACCTGGTTGCTGCGCCTTCTCTTTGTCCATGTGCACACACACGATTCCTCAGCGAAAACCATGCAGAAACCTTTCCACGAGCACCCAGGGATGTGCACCCAGCACCACGTGCACGCACACGCAGCTAGAGAAAAGCACCTACCTTTTCACACACTGATGCCTAAGCAAACGCGTGGCCACACACACGCACACATCAGCAAGCGCGCCTACTCCCATCTATTGAGAGAAAGACGGACGAGCTCTTTGGTTGCTCTTCACAGGCTTGTCCCTGATCTATAGCTGAGGGCAAACACTTGTGTGCTTGTGGGAGAGCCTGTGTCTTTCCTGGAAGCGTTTGGGAGTTTTGCTCAGACGCGTGTTTCCTCAAGTTCAAGAATCAAGATCTAGGATACCTGCAGACAGGTGCCTGTTTGTGTGGAGACAGTCTGTTTGAAACTGTGTTCCTCAGCGCCCGCTCTTTCTCCCCGTCGCTCCACACGCCTGGGAGTCCCTTTCTTTCTCTCCACAAGCACGTGTGTTGACTTCGTCGCACATGTGCATCTGCACAAGCGTTGAGCTCAGCAGAGCGTGTCTCTTGACACTTGATGTGCGTTGGCTGTGTCTGCCTGCTCCAGTGAAGAGAGAAACGGGAAATCATCTTGGTAGAGGCAACAAAGCAAAAGCGAGGCAGGATTGACATCTGCTCAACAGAGACGGATTCCCTGCGCTGACACAGTTCACAGTTACACGAGAAGCAATCTGAGCGGTCCGTCGACCGGAGACGTGTTTCCCAAGAGGTCGTTTAGCGAGTGAACAGCAGTGTGCGCGACTTTCAGGAGTGTGCCTGGAAAGTGCCAGAATCACCAGGAGCATCTGTGCAAAAGCTGCTGCCTCTGTGACCGCATTGAGGCACGTTCGCGTGTCTGCGAGTATATAGACGGCTCTTTCGCGTTCACTCCGAGGGAAACGGTCCGCTATTGCTTCTGTGCGCACAGACGCGATTCCCTTGTCTCTTGCGAACACAGGGAACTCTGTGCATCCAAATCTACAGGCTAAGGACGCGTCTGCATATGTTTTGGTGAACAATCGAGTGTGCGTGTTCTGACAGCTGCCTCTATGCAGACGTCTCCACAGAGCCACTTCTGAATGCCCCGCAGCCCAGGACTGAATGGATACACTAACAAGTGCACCGGTGTGAGCAACCACATATGCAGAAGGACGTCTTTCATCTCACAGAAGCGCGAACGTCTTGGCGTTCAAGCACATGGCAGAAACAAGGTGTGAACAGATGAGCTGCTGCTATTTTCTCCGTTCGGCATGCTTCGTTGTAGCTCTCTTGCCGGTCGCCGGCTTAGCGGCTTGCTTTGCGCGACTAGCTCTGGGGAGAGAAGGAGATAGCGCCGGAAACCTCGCCTTTTGCCTTCTTCGGCGCTGGAACCTGGTTGCTGCGCCTTCTCTTTGTCCATGTGCACACACACGATTCCTCAGCGAAAACCATGCAGAAACCTTTCCACGAGCACCCAGGGATGTGCACCCAGCACCACGTGCACGCACACGCAGCTAGAGAAAAGCACCTACCTTTTCACACACTGATGCCTAAGCAAACGCGTGGCCACACACACGCACACATCCGCAAGCGCGCCTACTCCCATCTATTGAGGGAAAGACGGACGAGCTCTTTGGTTGCTCTTCACAGGCTTGTCCCTGATCTATAGCTGAGGGCAAACACTTGTGTGCTTGTGGGAGAGCCTGTGTCTTTCCTGGAAGCGTTTGGGAGTTTTGCTCAGACGCGTGTTTCCTCAAGTTCAAGAATCAAGATCTAGGATACCTGCAGACAGGTGCCTGTTTGTGTGGAGACAGTCTGTTTGAAACTGTGTTCCTCAGCGCCCGCTCTTTCTCCCCGTCGCTCCACACGCCTGGGAGTCCCTTTCTTTCTCTCCACAAGCACGTGTGTTGACTTCGTCGCACATGTGCATCTGCACAAGCGTTGAGCTCAGCAGAGCGTGTCTCTTGACACTTGATGTGCGTTGGCTGTGTCTGCCTGCTCCAGTGAAGAGAGAAACGGGAAATCATCTTGGTAGAGGCAACAAAGCAAAAGCGAGGCAGGATTGACATCTGCTCAACAGAGACGGATTCCCTGCGCTGACACAGTTCACAGTTACACGAGAAGCAATCTGAGCGGTCCGTCGACCGGAGACGTGTTTCCCAAGAGGTCGTTTAGCGAGTGAACAGCAGTGTGCGCGACTTTCAGGAGTGTGCCTGGAAAGTGCCAGAATCACCAGGAGCATCTGTGCAAAAGCTGCTGCCTCTGTGACCGCATTGAGGCACGTTCGCGTGTCTGCGAGTATATAGACGGCTCTTTCGCGTTCACTCCGAGGGAAACGGTCCGCTATTGCTTCTGTGCGCACAGACGCGATTCCCTTGTCTCTTGCGAACACAGGGAACTCTGTGCATCCAAATCTACAGGCTAAGGACGCGTCTGCATATGTTTTGGTGAACAATCGAGTGTGCGTGTTCTGACAGCTGCCTCTATGCAGACGTCTCCACAGAGCCACTTCTGAATGCCCCGCAGCCCAGGACTGAATGGATACACTAACAAGTGCACCGGTGTGAGCAACCACATATGCAGAAGGACGTCTTTCATCTCACAGAAGCGCGAACGTCTTGGCGTTCAAGCACATGGCAGAAACAAGGTGTGAACAGATGAGCTGCTGCTATTTTCTCCGTTCGGCATGCTTCGTTGTAGCTCTCTTGCCGGTCGCCGGCTTAGCGGCTTGCTTTGCGCGACTAGCTCTGGGGAGAGAAGGAGATAGCGCCGGAAACCTCGCCTTTTGCCTTCTTCGGCGCTGGAACCTGGTTGCTGCGCCTTCTCTTTGTCCATGTGCACACACACGATTCCTCAGCGAAAACCATGCAGAAACCTTTCCACGAGCACCCAGGGATGTGCACCCAGCACCACGTGCACGCACACGCAGCTAGAGAAAAGCACCTACCTTTTCACACACTGAAGCCTAAGCAAACGCGTGGCCACACACACGCACACATCCGCAAGCGCGCCTACTCCCATCTATTGAGGGAAAGACGGACGAGCTCTTTGGTTGCTCTTCACAGGCTTGTCCCTGATCTATAGCTGAGGGCAAACACTTGTGTGCTTGTGGGAGAGCCTGTGTCTTTCCTGGAAGCGTTTGGGAGTTTTGCTCAGACGCGTGTTTCCTCAAGTTCAAGAATCAAGATCTAGGATACCTGCAGACAGGTGCCTGTTTGTGTGGAGACAGTCTGTTTGAAACTGTGTTCCTCAGCGCCCGCTCTTTCTCCCCGTCGCTCCACACGCCTGGGAGTCCCTTTCTTTCTCTCCACAAGCACGTGTGTTGACTTCGTCGCACATGTGCATCTGCACAAGCGTTGAGCTCAGCAGAGCGTGTCTCTTGACACTTGATGTGCGTTGGCTGTGTCTGCCTGCTCCAGTGAAGAGAGAAACGGGAAATCATCTTGGTAGAGGCAACAAAGCAAAAGCGAGGCAGGATTGACATCTGCTCAACAGAGACGGATTCCCTGCGCTGACACAGTTCACAGTTACACGAGAAGCAATCTGAGCGGTCCGTCGACCGGAGACGTGTTTCCCAAGAGGTCGTTTAGCGAGTGAACAGCAGTGTGCGCGACTTTCAGGAGTGTGCCTGGAAAGTGCCAGAATCACCAGGAGCATCTGTGCAAAAGCTGCTGCCTCTGTGACCGCATTGAGGCACGTTCGCGTGTCTGCGAGTATATAGACGGCTCTTTCGCGTTCACTCCGAGGGAAACGGTCCGCTATTGCTTCTGTGCGCACAGACGCGATTCCCTTGTCTCTTGCGAACACAGGGAACTCTGTGCATCCAAATCTACAGGCTAAGGACGCGTCTGCATATGTTTTGGTGAACAATCGAGTGTGCGTGTTCTGACAGCTGCCTCTATGCAGACGTCTCCACAGAGCCACTTCTGAATGCCCCGCAGCCCAGGACTGAATGGATACACTAACAAGTGCACCGGTGTGAGCAACCACATATGCAGAAGGACGTCTTTCATCTCACAGAAGCGCGAACGTCTTGGCGTTCAAGCACATGGCAGAAACAAGGTGTGAACAGATGAGCTGCTGCTATTTTCTCCGTTCGGCATGCTTCGTTGTAGCTCTCTTGCCGGTCGCCGGCTTAGCGGCTTGCTTTGCGCGACTAGCTCTGGGGAGAGAAGGAGATAGCGCCGGAAACCTCGCCTTTTGCCTTCTTCGGCGCTGGAACCTGGTTGCTGCGCCTTCTCTTTGTCCATGTGCACACACACGATTCCTCAGCGAAAACCATGCAGAAACCTTTCCACGAGCACCCAGGGATGTGCACCCAGCACCACGTGCACGCACACGCAGCTAGAGAAAAGCACCTACCTTTTCACACACTGATGCCTAAGCAAACGCGTGGCCACACACACGCACACATCAGCAAGCGCGCCTACTCCCATCTATTGAGAGAAAGACGGACGAGCTCTTTGGTTGCTCTTCACAGGCTTGTCCCTGATCTATAGCTGAGGGCAAACACTTGTGTGCTTGTGGGAGAGCCTGTGTCTTTCCTGGAAGCGTTTGGGAGTTTTGCTCAGACGCGTGTTTCCTCAAGTTCAAGAATCAAGATCTAGGATACCTGCAGACAGGTGCCTGTTTGTGTGGAGACAGTCTGTTTGAAACTGTGTTCCTCAGCGCCCGCTCTTTCTCCCCGTCGCTCCACACGCCTGGGAGTCCCTTTCTTTCTCTCCACAAGCACGTGTGTTGACTTCGTCGCACATGTGCATCTGCACAAGCGTTGAGCTCAGCAGAGCGTGTCTCTTGACACTTGATGTGCGTTGGCTGTGTCTGCCTGCTCCAGTGAAGAGAGAAACGGGAAATCATCTTGGTAGAGGCAACAAAGCAAAAGCGAGGCAGGATTGACATCTGCTCAACAGAGACGGATTCCCTGCGCTGACACAGTTCACAGTTACACGAGAAGCAATCTGAGCGGTCCGTCGACCGGAGACGTGTTTCCCAAGAGGTCGTTTAGCGAGTGAACAGCAGTGTGCGCGACTTTCAGGAGTGTGCCTGGAAAGTGCCAGAATCACCAGGAGCATCTGTGCAAAAGCTGCTGCCTCTGTGACCGCATTGAGGCACGTTCGCGTGTCTGCGAGTATATAGACGGCTCTTTCGCGTTCACTCCGAGGGAAACGGTCCGCTATTGCTTCTGTGCGCACAGACGCGATTCCCTTGTCTCTTGCGAACACAGGGAACTCTGTGCATCCAAATCTACAGGCTAAGGACGCGTCTGCATATGTTTTGGTGAACAATCGAGTGTGCGTGTTCTGACAGCTGCCTCTATGCAGACGTCTCCACAGAGCCACTTCTGAATGCCCCGCAGCCCAGGACTGAATGGATACACTAACAAGTGCACCGGTGTGAGCAACCACATATGCAGAAGGACGTCTTTCATCTCACAGAAGCGCGAACGTCTTGGCGTTCAAGCACATGGCAGAAACAAGGTGTGAACAGATGAGCTGCTGCTATTTTCTCCGTTCGGCATGCTTCGTTGTAGCTCTCTTGCCGGTCGCCGGCTTAGCGGCTTGCTTTGCGCGACTAGCTCTGGGGAGAGAAGGAGATAGCGCCGGAAACCTCGCCTTTTGCCTTCTTCGGCGCTGGAACCTGGTTGCTGCGCCTTCTCTTTGTCCATGTGCACACACACGATTCCTCAGCGAAAACCATGCAGAAACCTTTCCACGAGCACCCAGGGATGTGCACCCAGCACCACGTGCACGCACACGCAGCTAGAGAAAAGCACCTACCTTTTCACACACTGATGCCTAAGCAAACGCGTGGCCACACACACGCACACATCCGCAAGCGCGCCTACTCCCATCTATTGAGGGAAAGACGGACGAGCTCTTTGGTTGCTCTTTACAGGCTTGTCCCTGATCTATAGCTGAGGGCAAACACTTGTGTGCTTGTGGGAGAGCCTGTGTCTTTCCTGGAAGCGTTTGGGAGTTTTGCTCAGACGCGTGTTTCCTCAAGTTCAAGAATCAAGATCTAGGATACCTGCAGACAGGTGCCTGTTTGTGTGGAGACAGTCTGTTTGAAACTGTGTTCCTCAGCGCCCGCTCTTTCTCCCCGTCGCTCCACACGCCTGGGAGTCCCTTTCTTTCTCTCCACAAGCACGTGTGTTGACTTCGTCGCACATGTGCATCTGCACAAGCGTTGAGCTCAGCAGAGCGTGTCTCTTGACACTTGATGTGCGTTGGCTGTGTCTGCCTGCTCCAGTGAAGAGAGAAACGGGAAATCATCTTGGTAGAGGCAACAAAGCAAAAGCGAGGCAGGATTGACATCTGCTCAACAGAGACGGATTCCCTGCGCTGACACAGTTCACAGTTACACGAGAAGCAATCTGAGCGGTCCGTCGACCGGAGACGTGTTTCCCAAGAGGTCGTTTAGCGAGTGAACAGCAGTGTGCGCGACTTTCAGGAGTGTGCCTGGAAAGTGCCAGAATCACCAGGAGCATCTGTGCAAAAGCTGCTGCCTCTGTGACCGCATTGAGGCACGTTCGCGTGTCTGCGAGTATATAGACGGCTCTTTCGCGTTCACTCCGAGGGAAACGGTCCGCTATTGCTTCTGTGCGCACAGACGCGATTCCCTTGTCTCTTGCGAACACAGGGAACTCTGTGCATCCAAATCTACAGGCTAAGGACGCGTCTGCATATGTTTTGGTGAACAATCGAGTGTGCGTGTTCTGACAGCTGCCTCTATGCAGACGTCTCCACAGAGCCACTTCTGAATGCCCCGCAGCCCAGGACTGAATGGATACACTAACAAGTGCACCGGTGTGAGCAACCACATATGCAGAAGGACGTCTTTCATCTCACAGAAGCGCGAACGTCTTGGCGTTCAAGCACATGGCAGAAACAAGGTGTGAACAGATGAGCTGCTGCTATTTTCTCCGTTCGGCATGCTTCGTTGTAGCTCTCTTGCCGGTCGCCGGCTTAGCGGCTTGCTTTGCGCGACTAGCTCTGGGGAGAGAAGGAGATAGCGCCGGAAACCTCGCCTTTTGCCTTCTTCGGCGCTGGAACCTGGTTGCTGCGCCTTCTCTTTGTCCATGTGCACACACACGATTCCTCAGCGAAAACCATGCAGAAACCTTTCCACGAGCACCCAGGGATGTGCACCCAGCACCACGTGCACGCACACGCAGCTAGAGAAAAGCACCTACCTTTTCACACACTGATGCCTAAGCAAACGCGTGGCCACACACACGCACACATCCGCAAGCGCGCCTACTCCCATCTATTGAGGGAAAGACGGACGAGCTCTTTGGTTGCTCTTCACAGGCTTGTCCCTGATCTATAGCTGAGGGCAAACACTTGTGTGCTTGTGGGAGAGCCTGTGTCTTTCCTGGAAGCGTTTGGGAGTTTTGCTCAGACGCGTGTTTCCTCAAGTTCAAGAATCAAGATCTAGGATACCTGCAGACAGGTGCCTGTTTGTGTGGAGACAGTCTGTTTGAAACTGTGTTCCTCAGCGCCCGCTCTTTCTCCCCGTCGCTCCACACGCCTGGGAGTCCCTTTCTTTCTCTCCACAAGCACGTGTGTTGACTTCGTCGCACATGTGCATCTGCACAAGCGTTGAGCTCAGCAGAGCGTGTCTCTTGACACTTGATGTGCGTTGGCTGTGTCTGCCTGCTCCAGTGAAGAGAGAAACGGGAAATCATCTTGGTAGAGGCAACAAAGCAAAAGCGAGGCAGGATTGACATCTGCTCAACAGAGACGGATTCCCTGCGCTGACACAGTTCACAGTTACACGAGAAGCAATCTGAGCGGTCCGTCGACCGGAGACGTGTTTCCCAAGAGGTCGTTTAGCGAGTGAACAGCAGTGTGCGCGACTTTCAGGAGTGTGCCTGGAAAGTGCCAGAATCACCAGGAGCATCTGTGCAAAAGCTGCTGCCTCTGTGACCGCATTGAGGCACGTTCGCGTGTCTGCGAGTATATAGACGGCTCTTTCGCGTTCACTCCGAGGGAAACGGTCCGCTATTGCTTCTGTGCGCACAGACGCGATTCCCTTGTCTCTTGCGAACACAGGGAACTCTGTGCATCCAAATCTACAGGCTAAGGACGCGTCTGCATATGTTTTGGTGAACAATCGAGTGTGCGTGTTCTGACAGCTGCCTCTATGCAGACGTCTCCACAGAGCCACTTCTGAATGCCCCGCAGCCCAGGACTGAATGGATACACTAACAAGTGCACCGGTGTGAGCAACCACATATGCAGAAGGACGTCTTTCATCTCACAGAAGCGCGAACGTCTTGGCGTTCAAGCACATGGCAGAAACAAGGTGTGAACAGATGAGCTGCTGCTATTTTCTCCGTTCGGCATGCTTCGTTGTAGCTCTCTTGCCGGTCGCCGGCTTAGCGGCTTGCTTTGCGCGACTAGCTCTGGGGAGAGAAGGAGATAGCGCCGGAAACCTCGCCTTTTGCCTTCTTCGGCGCTGGAACCTGGTTGCTGCGCCTTCTCTTTGTCCATGTGCACACACACGATTCCTCAGCGAAAACCATGCAGAAACCTTTCCACGAGCACCCAGGGATGTGCACCCAGCACCACGTGCACGCACACGCAGCTAGAGAAAAGCACCTACCTTTTCACACACTGATGCCTAAGCAAACGCGTGGCCACACACACGCACACATCCGCAAGCGCGCCTACTCCCATCTATTGAGGGAAAGACGGACGAGCTCTTTGGTTGCTCTTCACAGGCTTGTCCCTGATCTATAGCTGAGGGCAAACACTTGTGTGCTTGTGGGAGAGCCTGTGTCTTTCCTGGAAGCGTTTGGGAGTTTTGCTCAGACGCGTGTTTCCTCAAGTTCAAGAATCAAGATCTAGGATACCTGCAGACAGGTGCCTGTTTGTGTGGAGACAGTCTGTTTGAAACTGTGTTCCTCAGCGCCCGCTCTTTCTCCCCGTCGCTCCACACGCCTGGGAGTCCCTTTCTTTCTCTCCACAAGCACGTGTGTTGACTTCGTCGCACATGTGCATCTGCACATCTGCACAAGCGTTGAGCTCAGCAGAGCGTGTCTCTTGACACTTGATGTGCGTTGGCTGTGTCTGCCTGCTCCAGTGAAGAGAGAAACGGGAAATCATCTTGGTAGAGGCAACAAAGCAAAAGCGAGGCAGGATTGACATCTGCTCAACAGAGACGGATTCCCTGCGCTGACACAGTTCACAGTTACACGAGAAGCAATCTGAGCGGTCCGTCGACCGGAGACGTGTTTCCCAAGAGGTCGTTTAGCGAGTGAACAGCAGTGTGCGCGACTTTCAGGAGTGTGCCTGGAAAGTGCCAGAATCACCAGGAGCATCTGTGCAAAAGCTGCTGCCTCTGTGACCGCATTGAGGCACGTTCGCGTGTCTGCGAGTATATAGACGGCTCTTTCGCGTTCACTCCGAGGGAAACGGTCCGCTATTGCTTCTGTGCGCACAGACGCGATTCCCTTGTCTCTTGCGAACACAGGGAACTCTGTGCATCCAAATCTACAGGCTAAGGACGCGTCTGCATATGTTTTGGTGAACAATCGAGTGTGCGTGTTCTGACAGCTGCCTCTATGCAGACGTCTCCACAGAGCCACTTCTGAATGCCCCGCAGCCCAGGACTGAATGGATACACTAACAAGTGCACCGGTGTGAGCAACCACATATGCAGAAGGACGTCTTTCATCTCACAGAAGCGCGAACGTCTTGGCGTTCAAGCACATGGCAGAAACAAGGTGTGAACAGATGAGCTGCTGCTATTTTCTCCGTTCGGCATGCTTCGTTGTAGCTCTCTTGCCGGTCGCCGGCTTAGCGGCTTGCTTTGCGCGACTAGCTCTGGGGAGAGAAGGAGATAGCGCCGGAAACCTCGCCTTTTGCCTTCTTCGGCGCTGGAACCTGGTTGCTGCGCCTTCTCTTTGTCCATGTGCACACACACGATTCCTCAGCGAAAACCATGCAGAAACCTTTCCACGAGCACCCAGGGATGTGCACCCAGCACCACGTGCACGCACACGCAGCTAGAGAAAAGCACCTACCTTTTCACACACTGATGCCTAAGCAAACGCGTGGCCACACACACGCACACATCCGCAAGCGCGCCTACTCCCATCTATTGAGGGAAAGACGGACGAGCTCTTTGGTTGCTCTTCACAGGCTTGTCCCTGATCTATAGCTGAGGGCAAACACTTGTGTGCTTGTGGGAGAGCCTGTGTCTTTCCTGGAAGCGTTTGGGAGTTTTGCTCAGACGCGTGTTTCCTCAAGTTCAAGAATCAAGATCTAGGATACCTGCAGACAGGTGCCTGTTTGTGTGGAGACAGTCTGTTTGAAACTGTGTTCCTCAGCGCCCGCTCTTTCTCCCCGTCGCTCCACACGCCTGGGAGTCCCTTTCTTTCTCTCCACAAGCACGTGTGTTGACTTCGTCGCACATGTGCATCTGCACAAGCGTTGAGCTCAGCAGAGCGTGTCTCTTGACACTTGATGTGCGTTGGCTGTGTCTGCCTGCTCCAGTGAAGAGAGAAACGGGAAATCATCTTGGTAGAGGCAACAAAGCAAAAGCGAGGCAGGATTGACATCTGCTCAACAGAGACGGATTCCCTGCGCTGACACAGTTCACAGTTACACGAGAAGCAATCTGAGCGGTCCGTCGACCGGAGACGTGTTTCCCAAGAGGTCGTTTAGCGAGTGAACAGCAGTGTGCGCGACTTTCAGGAGTGTGCCTGGAAAGTGCCAGAATCACCAGGAGCATCTGTGCAAAAGCTGCTGCCTCTGTGACCGCATTGAGGCACGTTCGCGTGTCTGCGAGTATATAGACGGCTCTTTCGCGTTCACTCCGAGGGAAACGGTCCGCTATTGCTTCTGTGCGCACAGACGCGATTCCCTTGTCTCTTGCGAACACAGGGAACTCTGTGCATCCAAATCTACAGGCTAAGGACGCGTCTGCATATGTTTTGGTGAACAATCGAGTGTGCGTGTTCTGACAGCTGCCTCTATGCAGACGTCTCCACAGAGCCACTTCTGAATGCCCCGCAGCCCAGGACTGAATGGATACACTAACAAGTGCACCGGTGTGAGCAACCACATATGCAGAAGGACGTCTTTCATCTCACAGAAGCGCGAACGTCTTGGCGTTCAAGCACATGGCAGAAACAAGGTGTGAACAGATGAGCTGCTGCTATTTTCTCCGTTCGGCATGCTTCGTTGTAGCTCTCTTGCCGGTCGCCGGCTTAGCGGCTTGCTTTGCGCGACTAGCTCTGGGGAGAGAAGGAGATAGCGCCGGAAACCTCGCCTTTTGCCTTCTTCGGCGCTGGAACCTGGTTGCTGCGCCTTCTCTTTGTCCATGTGCACACACACGATTCCTCAGCGAAAACCATGCAGAAACCTTTCCACGAGCACCCAGGGATGTGCACCCAGCACCACGTGCACGCACACGCAGCTAGAGAAAAGCACCTACCTTTTCACACACTGATGCCTAAGCAAACGCGTGGCCACACACACGCACACATCCGCAAGCGCGCCTACTCCCATCTATTGAGGGAAAGACGGACGAGCTCTTTGGTTGCTCTTCACAGGCTTGTCCCTGATCTATAGCTGAGGGCAAACACTTGTGTGCTTGTGGGAGAGCCTGTGTCTTTCCTGGAAGCGTTTGGGAGTTTTGCTCAGACGCGTGTTTCCTCAAGTTCAAGAATCAAGATCTAGGATACCTGCAGACAGGTGCCTGTTTGTGTGGAGACAGTCTGTTTGAAACTGTGTTCCTCAGCGCCCGCTCTTTCTCCCCGTCGCTCCACACGCCTGGGAGTCCCTTTCTTTCTCTCCACAAGCACGTGTGTTGACTTCGTCGCACATGTGCATCTGCACAAGCGTTGAGCTCAGCAGAGCGTGTCTCTTGACACTTGATGTGCGTTGGCTGTGTCTGCCTGCTCCAGTGAAGAGAGAAACGGGAAATCATCTTGGTAGAGGCAACAAAGCAAAAGCGAGGCAGGATTGACATCTGCTCAACAGAGACGGATTCCCTGCGCTGACACAGTTCACAGTTACACGAGAAGCAATCTGAGCGGTCCGTCGACCGGAGACGTGTTTCCCAAGAGGTCGTTTAGCGAGTGAACAGCAGTGTGCGCGACTTTCAGGAGTGTGCCTGGAAAGTGCCAGAATCACCAGGAGCATCTGTGCAAAAGCTGCTGCCTCTGTGACCGCATTGAGGCACGTTCGCGTGTCTGCGAGTATATAGACGGCTCTTTCGCGTTCACTCCGAGGGAAACGGTCCGCTATTGCTTCTGTGCGCACAGACGCGATTCCCTTGTCTCTTGCGAACACAGGGAACTCTGTGCATCCAAATCTACAGGCTAAGGACGCGTCTGCATATGTTTTGGTGAACAATCGAGTGTGCGTGTTCTGACAGCTGCCTCTATGCAGACGTCTCCACAGAGCCACTTCTGAATGCCCCGCAGCCCAGGACTGAATGGATACACTAACAAGTGCACCGGTGTGAGCAACCACATATGCAGAAGGACGTCTTTCATCTCACAGAAGCGCGAACGTCTTGGCGTTCAAGCACATGGCAGAAACAAGGTGTGAACAGATGAGCTGCTGCTATTTTCTCCGTTCGGCATGCTTCGTTGTAGCTCTCTTGCCGGTCGCCGGCTTAGCGGCTTGCTTTGCGCGACTAGCTCTGGGGAGAGAAGGAGATAGCGCCGGAAACCTCGCCTTTTGCCTTCTTCGGCGCTGGAACCTGGTTGCTGCGCCTTCTCTTTGTCCATGTGCACACACACGATTCCTCAGCGAAAACCATGCAGAAACCTTTCCACGAGCACCCAGGGATGTGCACCCAGCACCACGTGCACGCACACGCAGCTAGAGAAAAGCACCTACCTTTTCACACACTGATGCCTAAGCAAACGCGTGGCCACACACACGCACACATCCGCAAGCGCGCCTACTCCCATCTATTGAGGGAAAGACGGACGAGCTCTTTGGTTGCTCTTCACAGGCTTGTCCCTGATCTATAGCTGAGGGCAAACACTTGTGTGCTTGTGGGAGAGCCTGTGTCTTTCCTGGAAGCGTTTGGGAGTTTTGCTCAGACGCGTGTTTCCTCAAGTTCAAGAATCAAGATCTAGGATACCTGCAGACAGGTGCCTGTTTGTGTGGAGACAGTCTGTTTGAAACTGTGTTCCTCAGCGCCCGCTCTTTCTCCCCGTCGCTCCACACGCCTGGGAGTCCCTTTCTTTCTCTCCACAAGCACGTGTGTTGACTTCGTCGCACATGTGCATCTGCACAAGCGTTGAGCTCAGCAGAGCGTGTCTCTTGACACTTGATGTGCGTTGGCTGTGTCTGCCTGCTCCAGTGAAGAGAGAAACGGGAAATCATCTTGGTAGAGGCAACAAAGCAAAAGCGAGGCAGGATTGACATCTGCTCAACAGAGACGGATTCCCTGCGCTGACACAGTTCACAGTTACACGAGAAGCAATCTGAGCGGTCCGTCGACCGGAGACGTGTTTCCCAAGAGGTCGTTTAGACGAGTGAACAGCAGTGTGCGCGACTTTCAGGAGTGTGCCTGGAAAGTGCCAGAATCACCAGGAGCATCTGTGCAAAAGCTGCTGCCTCTGTGACCGCATTGAGGCACGTTCGCGTGTCTGCGAGTATATAGACGGCTCTTTCGCGTTCACTCCGAGGGAAACGGTCCGCTATTGCTTCTGTGCGCACAGACGCGATTCCCTTGTCTCTTGCGAACACAGGGAACTCTGTGCATCCAAATCTACAGGCTAAGGACGCGTCTGCATATGTTTTGGTGAACAATCGAGTGTGCGTGTTCTGACAGCTGCCTCTATGCAGACGTCTCCACAGAGCCACTTCTGAATGCCCCGCAGCCCAGGACTGAATGGATACACTAACAAGTGCACCGGTGTGAGCAACCACATATGCAGAAGGACGTCTTTCATCTCACAGAAGCGCGAACGTCTTGGCGTTCAAGCACATGGCAGAAACAAGGTGTGAACAGATGAGCTGCTGCTATTTTCTCCGTTCGGCATGCTTCGTTGTAGCTCTCTTGCCGGTCGCCGGCTTAGCGGCTTGCTTTGCGCGACTAGCTCTGGGGAGAGAAGGAGATAGCGCCGGAAACCTCGCCTTTTGCCTTCTTCGGCGCTGGAACCTGGTTGCTGCGCCTTCTCTTTGTCCATGTGCACACACACGATTCCTCAGCGAAAACCATGCAGAAACCTTTCCACGAGCACCCAGGGATGTGCACCCAGCACCACGTGCACGCACACGCAGCTAGAGAAAAGCACCTACCTTTTCACACACTGATGCCTAAGCAAACGCGTGGCCACACACACGCACACATCCGCAAGCGCGCCTACTCCCATCTATTGAGGGAAAGACGGACGAGCTCTTTGGTTGCTCTTCACAGGCTTGTCCCTGATCTATAGCTGAGGGCAAACACTTGTGTGCTTGTGGGAGAGCCTGTGTCTTTCCTGGAAGCGTTTGGGAGTTTTGCTCAGACGCGTGTTTCCTCAAGTTCAAGAATCAAGATCTAGGATACCTGCAGACAGGTGCCTGTTTGTGTGGAGACAGTCTGTTTGAAACTGTGTTCCTCAGCGCCCGCTCTTTCTCCCCGTCGCTCCACACGCCTGGGAGTCCCTTTCTTTCTCTCCACAAGCACGTGTGTTGACTTCGTCGCACATGTGCATCTGCACAAGCGTTGAGCTCAGCAGAGCGTGTCTCTTGACACTTGATGTGCGTTGGCTGTGTCTGCCTGCTCCAGTGAAGAGAGAAACGGGAAATCATCTTGGTAGAGGCAACAAAGCAAAAGCGAGGCAGGATTGACATCTGCTCAACAGAGACGGATTCCCTGCGCTGACACAGTTCACAGTTACACGAGAAGCAATCTGAGCGGTCCGTCGACCGGAGACGTGTTTCCCAAGAGGTCGTTTAGCGAGTGAACAGCAGTGTGCGCGACTTTCAGGAGTGTGCCTGGAAAGTGCCAGAATCACCAGGAGCATCTGTGCAAAAGCTGCTGCCTCTGTGACCGCATTGAGGCACGTTCGCGTGTCTGCGAGTATATAGACGGCTCTTTCGCGTTCACTCCGAGGGAAACGGTCCGCTATTGCTTCTGTGCGCACAGACGCGATTCCCTTGTCTCTTGCGAACACAGGGAACTCTGTGCATCCAAATCTACAGGCTAAGGACGCGTCTGCATATGTTTTGGTGAACAATCGAGTGTGCGTGTTCTGACAGCTGCCTCTATGCAGACGTCTCCACAGAGCCACTTCTGAATGCCCCGCAGCCCAGGACTGAATGGATACACTAACAAGTGCACCGGTGTGAGCAACCACATATGCAGAAGGACGTCTTTCATCTCACAGAAGCGCGAACGTCTTGGCGTTCAAGCACATGGCAGAAACAAGGTGTGAACAGATGAGCTGCTGCTATTTTCTCCGTTCGGCATGCTTCGTTGTAGCTCTCTTGCCGGTCGCCGGCTTAGCGGCTTGCTTTGCGCGACTAGCTCTGGGGAGAGAAGGAGATAGCGCCGGAAACCTCGCCTTTTGCCTTCTTCGGCGCTGGAACCTGGTTGCTGCGCCTTCTCTTTGTCCATGTGCACACACACGATTCCTCAGCGAAAACCATGCAGAAACCTTTCCACGAGCACCCAGGGATGTGCACCCAGCACCACGTGCACGCACACGCAGCTAGAGAAAAGCACCTACCTTTTCACACACTGATGCCTAAGCAAACGCGTGGCCACACACACGCACACATCCGCAAGCGCGCCTACTCCCATCTATTGAGGGAAAGACGGACGAGCTCTTTGGTTGCTCTTCACAGGCTTGTCCCTGATCTATAGCTGAGGGCAAACACTTGTGTGCTTGTGGGAGAGCCTGTGTCTTTCCTGGAAGCGTTTGGGAGTTTTGCTCAGACGCGTGTTTCCTCAAGTTCAAGAATCAAGATCTAGGATACCTGCAGACAGGTGCCTGTTTGTGTGGAGACAGTCTGTTTGAAACTGTGTTCCTCAGCGCCCGCTCTTTCTCCCCGTCGCTCCACACGCCTGGGAGTCCCTTTCTTTCTCTCCACAAGCACGTGTGTTGACTTCGTCGCACATGTGCATCTGCACAAGCGTTGAGCTCAGCAGAGCGTGTCTCTTGACACTTGATGTGCGTTGGCTGTGTCTGCCTGCTCCAGTGAAGAGAGAAACGGGAAATCATCTTGGTAGAGGCAACAAAGCAAAAGCGAGGCAGGATTGACATCTGCTCAACAGAGACGGATTCCCTGCGCTGACACAGTTCACAGTTACACGAGAAGCAATCTGAGCGGTCCGTCGACCGGAGACGTGTTTCCCAAGAGGTCGTTTAGCGAGTGAACAGCAGTGTGCGCGACTTTCAGGAGTGTGCCTGGAAAGTGCCAGAATCACCAGGAGCATCTGTGCAAAAGCTGCTGCCTCTGTGACCGCATTGAGGCACGTTCGCGTGTCTGCGAGTATATAGACGGCTCTTTCGCGTTCACTCCGAGGGAAACGGTCCGCTATTGCTTCTGTGCGCACAGACGCGATTCCCTTGTCTCTTGCGAACACAGGGAACTCTGTGCATCCAAATCTACAGGCTAAGGACGCGTCTGCATATGTTTTGGTGAACAATCGAGTGTGCGTGTTCTGACAGCTGCCTCTATGCAGACGTCTCCACAGAGCCACTTCTGAATGCCCCGCAGCCCAGGACTGAATGGATACACTAACAAGTGCACCGGTGTGAGCAACCACATATGCAGAAGGACGTCTTTCATCTCACAGAAGCGCGAACGTCTTGGCGTTCAAGCACATGGCAGAAACAAGGTGTGAACAGATGAGCTGCTGCTATTTTCTCCGTTCGGCATGCTTCGTTGTAGCTCTCTTGCCGGTCGCCGGCTTAGCGGCTTGCTTTGCGCGACTAGCTCTGGGGAGAGAAGGAGATAGCGCCGGAAACCTCGCCTTTTGCCTTCTTCGGCGCTGGAACCTGGTTGCTGCGCCTTCTCTTTGTCCATGTGCACACACACGATTCCTCAGCGAAAACCATGCAGAAACCTTTCCACGAGCACCCAGGGATGTGCACCCAGCACCACGTGCACGCACACGCAGCTAGAGAAAAGCACCTACCTTTTCACACACTGATGCCTAAGCAAACGCGTGGCCACACACACGCACACATCCGCAAGCGCGCCTACTCCCATCTATTGAGGGAAAGACGGACGAGCTCTTTGGTTGCTCTTCACAGGCTTGTCCCTGATCTATAGCTGAGGGCAAACACTTGTGTGCTTGTGGGAGAGCCTGTGTCTTTCCTGGAAGCGTTTGGGAGTTTTGCTCAGACGCGTGTTTCCTCAAGTTCAAGAATCAAGATCTAGGATACCTGCAGACAGGTGCCTGTTTGTGTGGAGACAGTCTGTTTGAAACTGTGTTCCTCAGCGCCCGCTCTTTCTCCCCGTCGCTCCACACGCCTGGGAGTCCCTTTCTTTCTCTCCACAAGCACGTGTGTTGACTTCGTCGCACATGTGCATCTGCACAAGCGTTGAGCTCAGCAGAGCGTGTCTCTTGACACTTGATGTGCGTTGGCTGTGTCTGCCTGCTCCAGTGAAGAGAGAAACGGGAAATCATCTTGGTAGAGGCAACAAAGCAAAAGCGAGGCAGGATTGACATCTGCTCAACAGAGACGGATTCCCTGCGCTGACACAGTTCACAGTTACACGAGAAGCAATCTGAGCGGTCCGTCGACCGGAGACGTGTTTCCCAAGAGGTCGTTTAGCGAGTGAACAGCAGTGTGCGCGACTTTCAGGAGTGTGCCTGGAAAGTGCCAGAATCACCAGGAGCATCTGTGCAAAAGCTGCTGCCTCTGTGACCGCATTGAGGCACGTTCGCGTGTCTGCGAGTATATAGACGGCTCTTTCGCGTTCACTCCGAGGGAAACGGTCCGCTATTGCTTCTGTGCGCACAGACGCGATTCCCTTGTCTCTTGCGAACACAGGGAACTCTGTGCATCCAAATCTACAGGCTAAGGACGCGTCTGCATATGTTTTGGTGAACAATCGAGTGTGCGTGTTCTGACAGCTGCCTCTATGCAGACGTCTCCACAGAGCCACTTCTGAATGCCCCGCAGCCCAGGACTGAATGGATACACTAACAAGTGCACCGGTGTGAGCAACCACATATGCAGAAGGACGTCTTTCATCTCACAGAAGCGCGAACGTCTTGGCGTTCAAGCACATGGCAGAAACAAGGTGTGAACAGATGAGCTGCTGCTATTTTCTCCGTTCGGCATGCTTCGTTGTAGCTCTCTTGCCGGTCGCCGGCTTAGCGGCTTGCTTTGCGCGACTAGCTCTGGGGAGAGAAGGAGATAGCGCCGGAAACCTCGCCTTTTGCCTTCTTCGGCGCTGGAACCTGGTTGCTGCGCCTTCTCTTTGTCCATGTGCACACACACGATTCCTCAGCGAAAACCATGCAGAAACCTTTCCACGAGCACCCAGGGATGTGCACCCAGCACCACGTGCACGCACACGCAGCTAGAGAAAAGCACCTACCTTTTCACACACTGATGCCTAAGCAAACGCGTGGCCACACACACGCACACATCCGCAAGCGCGCCTACTCCCATCTATTGAGGGAAAGACGGACGAGCTCTTTGGTTGCTCTTCACAGGCTTGTCCCTGATCTATAGCTGAGGGCAAACACTTGTGTGCTTGTGGGAGAGCCTGTGTCTTTCCTGGAAGCGTTTGGGAGTTTTGCTCAGACGCGTGTTTCCTCAAGTTCAAGAATCAAGATCTAGGATACCTGCAGACAGGTGCCTGTTTGTGTGGAGACAGTCTGTTTGAAACTGTGTTCCTCAGCGCCCGCTCTTTCTCCCCGTCGCTCCACACGCCTGGGAGTCCCTTTCTTTCTCTCCACAAGCACGTGTGTTGACTTCGTCGCACATGTGCATCTGCACAAGCGTTGAGCTCAGCAGAGCGTGTCTCTTGACACTTGATGTGCGTTGGCTGTGTCTGCCTGCTCCAGTGAAGAGAGAAACGGGAAATCATCTTGGTAGAGGCAACAAAGCAAAAGCGAGGCAGGATTGACATCTGCTCAACAGAGACGGATTCCCTGCGCTGACACAGTTCACAGTTACACGAGAAGCAATCTGAGCGGTCCGTCGACCGGAGACGTGTTTCCCAAGAGGTCGTTTAGCGAGTGAACAGCAGTGTGCGCGACTTTCAGGAGTGTGCCTGGAAAGTGCCAGAATCACCAGGAGCATCTGTGCAAAAGCTGCTGCCTCTGTGACCGCATTGAGGCACGTTCGCGTGTCTGCGAGTATATAGACGGCTCTTTCGCGTTCACTCCGAGGGAAACGGTCCGCTATTGCTTCTGTGCGCACAGACGCGATTCCCTTGTCTCTTGCGAACACAGGGAACTCTGTGCATCCAAATCTACAGGCTAAGGACGCGTCTGCATATGTTTTGGTGAACAATCGAGTGTGCGTGTTCTGACAGCTGCCTCTATGCAGACGTCTCCACAGAGCCACTTCTGAATGCCCCGCAGCCCAGGACTGAATGGATACACTAACAAGTGCACCGGTGTGAGCAACCACATATGCAGAAGGACGTCTTTCATCTCACAGAAGCGCGAACGTCTTGGCGTTCAAGCACATGGCAGAAACAAGGTGTGAACAGATGAGCTGCTGCTATTTTCTCCGTTCGGCATGCTTCGTTGTAGCTCTCTTGCCGGTCGCCGGCTTAGCGGCTTGCTTTGCGCGACTAGCTCTGGGGAGAGAAGGAGATAGCGCCGGAAACCTCGCCTTTTGCCTTCTTCGGCGCTGGAACCTGGTTGCTGCGCCTTCTCTTTGTCCATGTGCACACACACGATTCCTCAGCGAAAACCATGCAGAAACCTTTCCACGAGCACCCAGGGATGTGCACCCAGCACCACGTGCACGCACACGCAGCTAGAGAAAAGCACCTACCTTTTCACACACTGATGCCTAAGCAAACGCGTGGCCACACACACGCACACATCCGCAAGCGCGCCTACTCCCATCTATTGAGGGAAAGACGGACGAGCTCTTTGGTTGCTCTTCACAGGCTTGTCCCTGATCTATAGCTGAGGGCAAACACTTGTGTGCTTGTGGGAGAGCCTGTGTCTTTCCTGGAAGCGTTTGGGAGTTTTGCTCAGACGCGTGTTTCCTCAAGTTCAAGAATCAAGATCTAGGATACCTGCAGACAGGTGCCTGTTTGTGTGGAGACAGTCTGTTTGAAACTGTGTTCCTCAGCGCCCGCTCTTTCTCCCCGTCGCTCCACACGCCTGGGAGTCCCTTTCTTTCTCTCCACAAGCACGTGTGTTGACTTCGTCGCACATGTGCATCTGCACAAGCGTTGAGCTCAGCAGAGCGTGTCTCTTGACACTTGATGTGCGTTGGCTGTGTCTGCCTGCTCCAGTGAAGAGAGAAACGGGAAATCATCTTGGTAGAGGCAACAAAGCAAAAGCGAGGCAGGATTGACATCTGCTCAACAGAGACGGATTCCCTGCGCTGACACAGTTCACAGTTACACGAGAAGCAATCTGAGCGGTCCGTCGACCGGAGACGTGTTTCCCAAGAGGTCGTTTAGCGAGTGAACAGCAGTGTGCGCGACTTTCAGGAGTGTGCCTGGAAAGTGCCAGAATCACCAGGAGCATCTGTGCAAAAGCTGCTGCCTCTGTGACCGCATTGAGGCACGTTCGCGTGTCTGCGAGTATATAGACGGCTCTTTCGCGTTCACTCCGAGGGAAACGGTCCGCTATTGCTTCTGTGCGCACAGACGCGATTCCCTTGTCTCTTGCGAACACAGGGAACTCTGTGCATCCAAATCTACAGGCTAAGGACGCGTCTGCATATGTTTTGGTGAACAATCGAGTGTGCGTGTTCTGACAGCTGCCTCTATGCAGACGTCTCCACAGAGCCACTTCTGAATGCCCCGCAGCCCAGGACTGAATGGATACACTAACAAGTGCACCGGTGTGAGCAACCACATATGCAGAAGGACGTCTTTCATCTCACAGAAGCGCGAACGTCTTGGCGTTCAAGCACATGGCAGAAACAAGGTGTGAACAGATGAGCTGCTGCTATTTTCTCCGTTCGGCATGCTTCGTTGTAGCTCTCTTGCCGGTCGCCGGCTTAGCGGCTTGCTTTGCGCGACTAGCTCTGGGGAGAGAAGGAGATAGCGCCGGAAACCTCGCCTTTTGCCTTCTTCGGCGCTGGAACCTGGTTGCTGCGCCTTCTCTTTGTCCATGTGCACACACACGATTCCTCAGCGAAAACCATGCAGAAACCTTTCCACGAGCACCCAGGGATGTGCACCCAGCACCACGTGCACGCACACGCAGCTAGAGAAAAGCACCTACCTTTTCACACACTGATGCCTAAGCAAACGCGTGGCCACACACACGCACACATCCGCAAGCGCGCCTACTCCCATCTATTGAGGGAAAGACGGACGAGCTCTTTGGTTGCTCTTCACAGGCTTGTCCCTGATCTATAGCTGAGGGCAAACACTTGTGTGCTTGTGGGAGAGCCTGTGTCTTTCCTGGAAGCGTTTGGGAGTTTTGCTCAGACGCGTGTTTCCTCAAGTTCAAGAATCAAGATCTAGGATACCTGCAGACAGGTGCCTGTTTGTGTGGAGACAGTCTGTTTGAAACTGTGTTCCTCAGCGCCCGCTCTTTCTCCCCGTCGCTCCACACGCCTGGGAGTCCCTTTCTTTCTCTCCACAAGCACGTGTGTTGACTTCGTCGCACATGTGCATCTGCACAAGCGTTGAGCTCAGCAGAGCGTGTCTCTTGACACTTGATGTGCGTTGGCTGTGTCTGCCTGCTCCAGTGAAGAGAGAAACGGGAAATCATCTTGGTAGAGGCAACAAAGCAAAAGCGAGGCAGGATTGACATCTGCTCAACAGAGACGGATTCCCTGCGCTGACACAGTTCACAGTTACACGAGAAGCAATCTGAGCGGTCCGTCGACCGGAGACGTGTTTCCCAAGAGGTCGTTTAGCGAGTGAACAGCAGTGTGCGCGACTTTCAGGAGTGTGCCTGGAAAGTGCCAGAATCACCAGGAGCATCTGTGCAAAAGCTGCTGCCTCTGTGACCGCATTGAGGCACGTTCGCGTGTCTGCGAGTATATAGACGGCTCTTTCGCGTTCACTCCGAGGGAAACGGTCCGCTATTGCTTCTGTGCGCACAGACGCGATTCCCTTGTCTCTTGCGAACACAGGGAACTCTGTGCATCCAAATCTACAGGCTAAGGACGCGTCTGCATATGTTTTGGTGAACAATCGAGTGTGCGTGTTCTGACAGCTGCCTCTATGCAGACGTCTCCACAGAGCCACTTCTGAATGCCCCGCAGCCCAGGACTGAATGGATACACTAACAAGTGCACCGGTGTGAGCAACCACATATGCAGAAGGACGTCTTTCATCTCACAGAAGCGCGAACGTCTTGGCGTTCAAGCACATGGCAGAAACAAGGTGTGAACAGATGAGCTGCTGCTATTTTCTCCGTTCGGCATGCTTCGTTGTAGCTCTCTTGCCGGTCGCCGGCTTAGCGGCTTGCTTTGCGCGACTAGCTCTGGGGAGAGAAGGAGATAGCGCCGGAAACCTCGCCTTTTGCCTTCTTCGGCGCTGGAACCTGGTTGCTGCGCCTTCTCTTTGTCCATGTGCACACACACGATTCCTCAGCGAAAACCATGCAGAAACCTTTCCACGAGCACCCAGGGATGTGCACCCAGCACCACGTGCACGCACACGCAGCTAGAGAAAAGCACCTACCTTTTCACACACTGATGCCTAAGCAAACGCGTGGCCACACACACGCACACATCCGCAAGCGCGCCTACTCCCATCTATTGAGGGAAAGACGGACGAGCTCTTTGGTTGCTCTTCACAGGCTTGTCCCTGATCTATAGCTGAGGGCAAACACTTGTGTGCTTGTGGGAGAGCCTGTGTCTTTCCTGGAAGCGTTTGGGAGTTTTGCTCAGACGCGTGTTTCCTCAAGTTCAAGAATCAAGATCTAGGATACCTGCAGACAGGTGCCTGTTTGTGTGGAGACAGTCTGTTTGAAACTGTGTTCCTCAGCGCCCGCTCTTTCTCCCCGTCGCTCCACACGCCTGGGAGTCCCTTTCTTTCTCTCCACAAGCACGTGTGTTGACTTCGTCGCACATGTGCATCTGCACAAGCGTTGAGCTCAGCAGAGCGTGTCTCTTGACACTTGATGTGCGTTGGCTGTGTCTGCCTGCTCCAGTGAAGAGAGAAACGGGAAATCATCTTGGTAGAGGCAACAAAGCAAAAGCGAGGCAGGATTGACATCTGCTCAACAGAGACGGATTCCCTGCGCTGACACAGTTCACAGTTACACGAGAAGCAATCTGAGCGGTCCGTCGACCGGAGACGTGTTTCCCAAGAGGTCGTTTAGCGAGTGAACAGCAGTGTGCGCGACTTTCAGGAGTGTGCCTGGAAAGTGCCAGAATCACCAGGAGCATCTGTGCAAAAGCTGCTGCCTCTGTGACCGCATTGAGGCACGTTCGCGTGTCTGCGAGTATATAGACGGCTCTTTCGCGTTCACTCCGAGGGAAACGGTCCGCTATTGCTTCTGTGCGCACAGACGCGATTCCCTTGTCTCTTGCGAACACAGGGAACTCTGTGCATCCAAATCTACAGGCTAAGGACGCGTCTGCATATGTTTTGGTGAACAATCGAGTGTGCGTGTTCTGACAGCTGCCTCTATGCAGACGTCTCCACAGAGCCACTTCTGAATGCCCCGCAGCCCAGGACTGAATGGATACACTAACAAGTGCACCGGTGTGAGCAACCACATATGCAGAAGGACGTCTTTCATCTCACAGAAGCGCGAACGTCTTGGCGTTCAAGCACATGGCAGAAACAAGGTGTGAACAGATGAGCTGCTGCTATTTTCTCCGTTCGGCATGCTTCGTTGTAGCTCTCTTGCCGGTCGCCGGCTTAGCGGCTTGCTTTGCGCGACTAGCTCTGGGGAGAGAAGGAGATAGCGCCGGAAACCTCGCCTTTTGCCTTCTTCGGCGCTGGAACCTGGTTGCTGCGCCTTCTCTTTGTCCATGTGCACACACACGATTCCTCAGCGAAAACCATGCAGAAACCTTTCCACGAGCACCCAGGGATGTGCA